>NC_041382.1:256084266-256205007 GCF_002162155.2 Triticum dicoccoides
TATGATTTTATGTCCTCTACAACATTCACATATGGCTATTTTTTCAAGTTGGTTTTTCTGCTAAGTGAATGTGATCGGACCCTTCCCCCTCTATGCTATACTCAACCCAATCTGTTCACAAATTCTTCATGTGCGTTCTATTTGAAACTTGTTCAAAATCTTCACTATGTCCTTGTCAGCTGAAGAAATTACGAACGGAACTTTAAAACCTATCTTATCTAAAATTTTGGCTTTGCCGCTCAAACCGTTCCGCATCCCATGATATACTTATCTATTCACCCACGATCGCACACGATCTCCACATCTCAGTACGTGGGTGACACATGTCAAGTGAATGAGAAGGGTCAGGGGCACGTTCGTCCAAATTCTTCGGGCAAACAGTTTTTCACCGTGGCTATAAATACCCCCCTTCCCTTCCTCACTTCCTTTACTCTGCTCGACCTCTCTCCAGCTCGAGCTTCTCAAACCCTAGCGCCGCTACTACATCATCGTCGCCAGTGAGGAAAAGCTTCACTGCCTTGACCTCATCGTCGTCGTACTCACGCCGGCCGCGGAAATCTTCACTCCGCCGCCGCCGTAGCTGTCTTCCTCCACCAAGTTAGGGTGTTGTAGATCTGCACTGACGAACTTCACATCTCCTCATACCAGTTCATCGTGTTCTTCGTTCAGGGTAATTAAAAGTTACTTTTACTGCCCTCTTTGATTCAAATATTTTCTACAAAATCCTCAAAGGTGTTTTGATTCATATCTTCACACACTAAAACACCTCACATGTCATATGTTCTTGATTCGTTTCTCTAAGCTACGTTTTTCTTCAAGATTCCTCAAATGTGTGGATTTTTGATCTATACATCTCTGGAACCTAAGACAAAGAATGCTTAGTGAAATTCTTCAAGACTCATCTGGTCAAATTCCTCAAACTTGTTCTTTATAAACAACCTTCTGAGAACGCATATGACCTCTCCAAATTCCTCGCAACTATACTCTATTCACAGGTACTCATGTCTGATGCTGAATCACTAGGTTATCAACAACTTAACTCATTTGCAGTGTTCCTCGAAGAAAAGTTGCATACCTCTTCAGAGAATTCAATTGTTCAAATTCCTCAACTAAAGAAAATGGCTGATGGTAAGAAGCCACACAAAGGAGGAAAGAGGCCTGAGTTTGACGCATACCGCGCTGATTGGCTTAGAGCCAAGGTTCGTTTTGTGAGACTTGCTGATAACTTCACCTCAAATGTTGCAGCCCCAACGCAGCAGGAAATTCCTCAGGATGAAGAAATTGCCAGGGCATCCACTAGTGGTGCGCCTGAAGAAAATGAAGAAGTCAGGGCAACTGCATCAGTTGTACCTGAAGAAATTTAACACAATTCCTCTGCTCCTCCTGCACCTACACCAACTCCAATCCTTCCATCTACATCAGATGTGAAGAAGACTAAGGCCGCAGAGCGTGCAACAGTGAATAAAAGAAGGGCATCGACTTCATCAGATTCTTCAGCCCCGAAGAAGATGAAGCCATTGACTACCTTGTTTGCAAACCCCGTTGATGTTGTTCCTATCTCAACCATTCCATCAAAGGACCTTGTTCCTTTCGATGAAGAATATGTGATTCCAAGTGAATCCGATGAAGAGAATCCCTCTGCTGCTTCGTCAGAGCAGATGGATGAAGAAATTGAAGTGGATACAATCCCTTCAACACCAGTTGTCTCCTCGCCTATGCATCAGTTTACTGCTGAAGAGGCCGGCGTTGAAGAAATGGAAGATGAAGATGTGGACATTGGCTGTACCACACCTGTGCTAAGTGATGAATTTTCGGAAATTCAGCACCCCAACTCTCCACTCTTCACACCATTACAACAAATTCCTCAGTCCCTAGAAACCACTGTACAAATGGGATCTGATGAACCACATGCCACACCGTCTGTCCATGAAGAAATTACAGCCACTAGCGCTGAAGATCATGTAAATGAAAAATTGAAGTCACAGGCTGCCACTGAAGCAACACCTGAAATTCCTCAGCATGTGGAACCTGAGATCGAGATCCCGGAGGTTGTGATGCAATTGACTGACACTCCTCACCCCAAGCCAAAGGATCCATTCTCAAAGAAGAAGAAATTCAAGGTTGATTATTTCTTCGGCGAGCACGTGTTCTTCACTGACTACAATCCTTATGACTCTGCTTGTCTAAGGAGGAAGCGTTTCTGGACTGCAAGCCAGGTCAACTTCTATTCTTCACTTCTTTACAACAAAGACAAAATCTTCTACCATGAGCACATTCCTCACATGGACATGGAATGATTACCTTGCTTCTCTCTTGTGCTCAGTGTTCTTCATGATGCAGGCCTCCTCAACTTTTGCTCTGACATTGTTGATTGGAATGAAGATCTTATTCTTTAGTTCTACGCTACATTGCATATCACAGGTGATCCTGAAGATATCAACACCTGGGTCCTGGATTGGATGACCGAAAATACTCACTATAAGGCACCGACCTCTGAATTGCTTCACGCCCTGCCCATCAGTCCACCCAGTGAAGGAGCTCGCTGCCTATATCATGAACCAGAACTCACAGCTCATTACATGCAAGTGTTAATGAAGCCTTTGAAGCCCGTTCAAGCCCCAAGGACCAAATTCCTCGTGAAGGATTTACTCTATGTACCTAGAACTTTCTATCGCATTCTGAGGAGGACAATGAGTCCCATCAAAGGCCACGACTCATCTGATGAGGAAATAGTTGGCATCATGAAGAATCTGCTATTCAACATCATTCATAGCATTCCTATCAACTATCACGATTTCTTCATGAGGACTCTGGCAAATGCTGCACTTTCTCTGTTTGAGCTGAAACCTTATGCACCTTGGATTATGAGATTCCTCAGGACAAGGTCTTCACTCTACAAGGCTGATTTTCGGAATCACCTTAGCTATCTGCCCCCGATTGAAGTCCTCAAGCAGGCTTTTACTTCAACTGATGAAAACGGCAAGACTCCTGCCGTCATTGATGAAGGCATTCGTCCATTGGATGGTGAGTTTCGCAAAGCTGCATCTTATTCCACCAATGATGACTCTGCCACACATGACTCTGCTGCCAATGCACCCAAGTCTACTCCTCAAGCCACTTCTCGTCATGTGATGACTGACCGTGAGCTTCTGCTTAGTCTTCACCAGAAGGTGGATCGAAGCCATAAATGGGTTAAGCGTTAGTTTGGTTCATTTCTTCACAACATGACTACTACACACAATTCAGTGAAGAAAAACCATTACTACCTCCATGAAGTTTTCGATCGCACCTGGGCCATTCTATCACATCTGTATGGTGAAGAAGATCTCAAGGCGATGGGTCTCAAGGATGATTTTGACTGGTCTGCACCTCCACCGAAGAAATACAAGAAGGTCAAGGTTCCTCCTTTGGTGTCCAGCTCATACTCTTCATCACGCGACACCGATGAGCATGAAGACTTGGACGACACTGCGGCAGGCCCTTCCACGACAAACGACCCCAACAACGCTGGCGCTCCTTCATCAACTTGATATTCTTCAGGGGCGTTAGTCCTCATTTTCGACCCTTTTGGTCATTCGATGACAAAGGGGAGAATTTTGAGTTAGTCTTCAAGCGGGTCTATCTATATGGGCTTTTTTTTGCGAAGTTACAACTCTCGTTCTTCTGAGACTTTATTGGATCGAGTTGTAAACTTAAACCCGATGGTGCTCTGATACGTTTGATGTGTTTTTCTGCATGCTTATTCCTCATATATGTTAATGCACGCATGCTGAATTACATCAGTCACCATATTTCATCATGCATTTCAAATTCCTCATTATGATATGTCAAATGTGTGTATGAATTACAAGATATAGGGGGAGATCTCCATGTTTCTACTCTTCAAGTGTGCAATGCATCAAAAGCAAATTCCTCACCGTGCACATCTTTAGGGGGAGTTCTTCTATATCTTGCAATCAAATTCCTCAATATCAGTATTTTACACTTCATACGTTTATCCCCGTTGAAAACTTAACCTATATTGTCATCAATCACCAAAAAGGGGGAGATTGTAAGTGCATCTAGTGCCCCTTAGTGATTTTGGTGTATTAAAGACTTATAGGTTAAGGCACTAATGTGTTTTTGAGTGTACACAGGTCTATAAGTCTATGAGGAGTTTAATATTTACAGAGAAAGTCGACCCCTAAAAATGAGGTTCTTCGACTGAGCACTTTGGATTTCTGAAGACTTTGAAGACTTTGAAAGTGAACAAATTGGTGCAACCCTGAAGACTTGGTATTCGTTCGAGGAACATGAAGCATGAAGACTTTTGTTTTAGTAGTTTCATTTTCTCTTTCTTGAGTCATAGGAAACACCGTATTGTTAAAGGGGGTCGAGGAAATACTAAGGAAAAATTTCCAGGTGATGCTCAACTCAAAATCCTACACCTACCAATCCCTTTGAGTGAAGCCATTGGAAATCTCATACAGTTCAGTCATATTCTTCAGTGACAGAGACGAAGTTCTTCTGGTCTCTGAGGAATTTGCTCTAACTGAGGAGTTAGGAATTCGCCAGTGCGGATTGCCTACATAGTGAGGAACATGATAGCCTCAAGGAATTCGATACTCAAAATTCCAGACCGTTGCTATGATATGCGCCAGCTGTCCCAAAATATCTACCCACCTAACAGTCATATCATTGAAGGGCATTTATGTCTTATCATGTCAGGCTGCTCCCTAGGCTATAAATAGCCGCTGCCTACAACCACTAGCTGGTTGGCTGCTCCGAGAGAAACTGACAGTTGTCATTTGAGAGCATCCCATCCTCCGAGGACTTTGAGCGAAAATCATCAAGTGAGGAAAACCCAAACCCAACACCTACAAACCCCAAGTGATTGAGCATCACTGAAGAGATTGATCCTGCGTGGATCCGACGCTTGTTACCTTTGAAGACTGTGCTTCTTCCAGACGGTTAGGTGTCAAGGTCTGGAGCATCCAAGAGGAGTTGTGGATCGCCAAGTGACCAAGTTTGTGAAGGTTCAGAAGTCACCTGAAGACTTACCACAAGTGATTGGGCGAGGTCTGTGTGACCTTAGCTCAAGGGGAATACGGTGAGGACTGAGTGTTCTAGACTGCGTGTTCAGAACTGGGTGTCCGGGACTGTGTGTCCTCAGGTTTAAATACCTAGCCTCCCTAACCAGACGTACAACTGTCACGGCAGTTGGAACTGGTCTACCAAATCATTGTCTTCACCAAGCTCACTGGTTCTATTTCCTCAACTCTTTCATTTCCTCATAACTATGTTGAGTGCTTGTTCGTATCTGTGTCTGAAGACTTTGACTGAAGACTTTCTCAATTTCCTCAGTTCAATTTCTTCAGTTAGTTTGTCTTCATCCTGTGTTATCATGTGCTTACGCTTTCGGTACTCTGTGCTTATCTTCATTTCATCATGATGACTATGCTTGTGTTCTGTTATGTTTCCTTTGAGTACTTATTCCGCTGCTAGTAGTTCTTCGCTAAGGAATTTCCTCACCTGCAAATTCCTCAGTGAAGAATTCATAAAAATCACCTATTCACCCCCCTCCAGTCGATATAACGCAGTTTCAGGTTGTAGCTGAGAGAGCGTGTGTGTGCAGAGGAGGACTTGTCTTGGTTTTGCAGCTAGGAGTGTGCAGTTTGGTAGCCACCTGATACATGTTATTTTTGTATTTATTTTGTTGTGCGGCGTGATCTCAGTGTGTTATGCCAAGTGCTAGGTTCGCTTCATAAAAAAATAGCAAAGAAATTCCCACAAGAGGTTCACTTCTTTTTCTAATGCAAATTGTATTGTTTGTGGGATGATTGAAATTAATAGTATCGAAGTTCACTTGCAAAAAATAATGCGGTTCACTTTCGAGAGTGACGTTGCTCACTTGCGCTCGACGTGAAAAGTGCGGAAATACTACAGAAACAACAAAAAGTAATGCGGTTCACTTCGATATATGTCGCGGTTCAGTTGCCTCTCCTCTGCGGTCCACTCTCATTCAGAAAAAAATGAGAAAAAGACAACAAAAACTTGTCTGAGAAAAATTACGTCCGACAAAAAAAATTATGCAGCTCGCTTGCCCGTTTGATGCAGTGCAGTTTTCAGTCTAAAGCAGTGTGGTTGGCCGTATGATGTTGTTCATCCCGTAAGTGCAATGTTTTTGTTACGGAAGCGAAAAAAAGTAATGCGGTTCCCTTCTTGATAGTGTTGTGGTTCATTTACGCCCGATGTGAAGTGCACTCTACTTTCTCGTTTTTGAAAAAATTACGTTTGAATAAAAGAAACCATGCAGTTCTCTTACCCGTCTGATGCAGTACGGTTTTTCATCTGATGCAGTGCGGCTTTCAGTCGGATGAAGTACCCACGTCGATTTGGGTGTCGTGAAAAATAGACTCTCCGCATTTCGTTAAAATCAAAATTGCTCTTAAACCGTAAGGAATTATAGAAAGTGTTCTACATGAAAAAGTTGCACCTCATCGATATCTTTCCAACGGCGTATTGTTTGAATCATTCCGTCCAGTGGTTTGTAAAAAATTTGTGAAAACGGCCGCTGCCTCTCATCATCAGCCGCACGATTTTCAAAATTAATTAAAAACCGCAAGGAATCTCAACACCATTTCAACATATGAAAGGTCCATAGCATTCCAACGGCGTATCACATGTCTCGTTTCGACAAACGGTTCGAAAACAGTACGAAGATTGCAAAAAATTCGAAAAAACAGAATTCCGCGATTCACTAAATTTAAAACTGCTCTTAAACCGCAACGAATTAGGGAAAATAATAGATATGAAGAAGATGTGCCTCGACGATATATTTCCAACGGCGTATCATTTTCTTCATTCTGAAAAGCGGTTTAGAAAAAATCGCGAAAATATGCTCGCTGCCACTCGTCGTCCGCCGCACCATTTTCGAAACTTGTTTTAAACCGTGAGGAAACTCAGAAAGTGTTCAACATGGCGAAGTTGCGCCTAATCCATACCTTTTTAATGGTATATTATATGCCTCGTTCCGATAAACAGTTAAAAAGTAGAGCAAAAATAGTACCCGAAAAACACTGTGTGCAGTTTTTTTCGACACGAAGTTAACTAGTCTGTATTGCAGTGCTCTTGCAATAGAAAATGCAATTCTCTCGCGTTGAGCGTGCAGTGCGGAAGTGTTGTCAGAATAACTATTCTGCTAATATTAGCATAATAGACCGCCTGTGTATATGTGATGATACTTAACTACTAGGTACAATGCATAAAATTGAAAACGAACAATACTGAAACTAATAATCCCTCCTGGGGCCAGTATTCCGGCAGGCCCTCGCCAGCAGCTCCCTGGTGCTCGGCGTTTTCCCAGTGCGGAGGCAGTACTCCGCCTCCTCCGCCTCGCAGCGCTTGACGTACCGATCTGCCTCTTGCTGGCGGACGCGCATGGCCTATCTTGCCATTTTGTTGGGTGCCCACCGGAGCTCCTCGTCGATGGCATGCTGGAGCTTATCGGCCCACCTACATGCCGCGACGAGGCGCTGGGCATGCTGGAGCTTATCGGCCCACCTACATGCCGCGACGAGGCGCCCAGCGCCTATGACCTTTGTAACATCCCTAGCTTCTGGTACTGCCTAGTGTTTGCATCGTGTTTAAATTTTTGAAAACTTGAACTGAGGAAATTTGGAAGCCTCAAAAACTTAAATAAAAGAAGGGCAAAAACCCTAAAATCTCATTCATTGTTCCAAAATGCTCTTCTTAAATGTTTGATAATTTTTGGCAAGGGTTCTGGTCCCAACCAAAATATTGAACATTTTTAAGGACTTAATCTTGGGACTTTGAATTTAAATCATTAGCTATTTGAATTTGAATTATATTCATATAATTAGAATATAATTTCAAATACCCCTAAAATATGTTGTGAGCTTTTGGAAAAGTCCATCTAGCAAAATAAAAATATTCAGAGGATATTTGGCACTGTTTTGGATTTGTTAAATTTGAAAAAACAGTGGCAAAGTAAAAAAAACAAAACAGAAGAAAATAAATCAGAGTCAGAAACCTACCTGACCTCACCTGGCTGGCCCAGCCCACCAGCGCCTCCAGGTTGTCTTCTACCTGAGGCAGCTGCGTGGCAGTAGCACAGCCGAGCTGCGCCAGCTCCTGCTTGCCTCCTCCCGCTTCCCCCTCATCGCCTGGAAGCCCCGCGCGATGCCACGCGCCGCCCCGCACCTCTCTCACTCCCTCTCGTTCCTTCCCTCCCCTGGATCTCTCTCTTCCATCGTGCCCGAACGCCACCATCGTCGCCGCTCGCCGTTGCCGCACCCCCCCGCCATGGCCTCGCCTCTCCGACAAGCCCAGGAGCTCCGCCTCCTTGCGCTGAAGCCCTTCGCCGAGCCACGCAAGCCAAAGCGCCCCGTGGAGCCATCGCCGTCGCCATCTCCGCCTCCGGCCGCCGTGGATCCCCATCGTCGCCCCGCCGACTCCAGCCCCTCCCCGAGCTCCCCGAGGCCACCGTCGCAACCGCCGTGAGCTCCTCTCCGTTTCCCCTCTGACCCCTGCTCGTTCTCGTGCCGTAGCTGCCGTCCCCGCAAGCACCGAGCTCCGGCCATCGCCATGGCCGGCGAACCTCGCGCCCCGGAGCTCTTCCGCTCGCTCCAGTAGCTCCTGCGTGCTCTCCAGGTCCCCAGGGTCCCGACGCGCTCCTCTGCTCTCTAGCTAACGCGCTGCAGCCACCGCGCCGTGCTGGCCCGAGCTCTGGCCGCCGCCAAAGCCTCCGTGGTCGTCGTTCCCAGCCACCGCACGCTCAACCACCCGCACCGCTGGACGCGGAGCACTCCAAGCTGTCCATAGAGCCTAGTCGCGCACCAAACCGTCGCCGAACGGCGATTTCCGAAGCTCGCCGCCGTTTACTGTGGTCACCGGCAACTCATCGCCGGCGTATCTGACATGGCGACGTCATTAGCTGCTAATGGCCGTGCTAATCACCCCCTTGAGCCACTGACATGTGGGTCCCCGAGCCTAATTAGGTTAATCTAATTATCCTGCTTAAATTAGTGCTAATCTTGCGGGCCCCATGTGTCAGCATTGACTTTGGACAAGTCAGCGTTGACCGGTCCCACCTGTCAAACACCCAAACCAGCCCTGTGTCACTGACGTGTGGCCCCCACACGTCAGGTTTGACTCTGGGCGACCCAGTTGACCTGCTGACCTCAGCCTTACGTCATGCTGACGTAGTAAGTATTTTCTGGAATTAGGATAAATCAGAAAAGGTTTATAAATTCCAGAAAATGTTTTGAACTTCTAAAATTCATAGAAAATCAACCGTAACTCCAAATGAAATAATTTATATATGAAAAATTATCAGAAAAATTCAAGGAATCCATCTGTACCATTTTCATGCATGTTTGAACAATGTTTGTCCTCTGTTTTGGACAAAACAAATAAAGGGCATTTAAATAATCACATATGGAGTTGGAATTTGAATCATGTATTCAAACCAACTTCATTTAAAACATAGCTAGGTGCATTAGCCCAAAACACATTCATATTGCCATGTCATGAGCATGCATCATATTGTGCATTGCATTAATTGTGTTCTTTCTTGTTTGCCGGTATTTGTCCCCTCTCGATAGACGTGATACCGATGATGTGATCGTTGACACCGATGAAGACTCAATGTTATCTTCAGAAGTGCCAGGCAAGCAAAACCCCCTTGTTCATTCCGATAAAATCCCACTCTCTCGCTCCTGCTCTCTTTTACTGCATTAGGACAACAACGACATATTTGTTACTTGCTGCGGTAGCTGAACCCCTTTATCCTCTGCATGACCTGTCATTGCCACAGTAAATAGATGAAACCCACTAGCATGAGTAGGAGTTGTTTGAGCCCTGATGTGCCTACTCATTCATGCTTGTTTGTCATGCCTGCTACTGCTTAGAGTTGAGTCAGGTCTGATTCATCGGGGATGAATCAGAGGTGTGTGAACATGTCCTACTGTGTGTGAGCTAAGTGTGTGAACACGATTTGGTAAAGGTAGCGGTGAGAGGCCATGTAGGAGTACATGGTGGGTTGTCTCATTGCAGCCGTCCTCAGGAACTGAGTTCTGTGTTTGTGATCCATGAACAGTTACTACCACACATTGGGCTCCGGGCGCTCCAAGCTCTCTCGACTTATTAATCAACATGATCTATGTCCAGGAGTTGCAACTAGTTTCTGGTGTTTGTAGGTAGTGTTAGTAGTCTACCAAGTGGCACCCGGTACAGGTGGGCTTGGGACAGACTAGGCACAGTGGCACGGTGTACCAAGTGGCACCCGGATGGTGGGCTTGGGAACCCTGCTCACATCGTTTGGGGCCGTAAGCGACACCCCGGCCGGCTCTCCTTGCGGATGGAACCCGAATAGGCGATAAACCTGGACTAGAGACTTGTTCGGTTAGTCAGGTCGTGGCCGACTCCCTCGCCCGGCTTCCGCTTGAAGGTTGCCGAGGTACATGACGTGTACAGGGCGATAAGTGGCGAAAGCGTGTGTGAAGAAGTACACCCCTGCAGGGTTATCATTATCTATTCGAATAGCCGGATTCCTCGGATATGGAAACGTGGACCCCTTGTACAGTTCATAGACAAGTGAAAGTGGATACTCTAAAATACGCAAGATAAGCGTGAGTGCTATGGATGGCGTTCTCGTAGGGAGACGGGAGCGGGTCCATAGTGGTGTATTGATATGGTGAATATGTGGACTCGTGTGCGCCACCTCAAAAGAGTTACTTGCAGTCGTAGTTCAGGTTAGCCACCGAGTCAAAGCTGGCTTGCTGCAGTTAAACTCCACCATCCCCTTTGTTGATAATGATGCATATGTAGTTAGTTCTAATGTAAGTCTTGCTGGGTACATTTGTACTCACGTTGCTTAATTTATGTTTTTGCAGAGAGACTTCAGTCTCACTAGTAGTTCCACGTGGACTTCGACGTTTAGCTTGTTACCTCAGCTACGATCTTGTGCCCTCGGTAGGATCTGGTAGATAGTCAGGCCTTTCAGCCTTTTCATTTATAGTTGTCTGTACTCAGACATGTTAAGCTTCCGCATGTGCTTTGACTTGTATGCTCTGATTGTTGGGTCATGAGACCCATGTTTGTAATATCTCGCTCCTCGGAGCCTAATAAATACTTGAGTCGTAGAGTCATTTTGTGATGCCATGTTGTATTGCACATATCGAGCATATTGTGTGTATGTTATTGAAATGCTTGGTATGTGTGGGATCTGACTATCTAGTTGTTTATCTTTAGTAGCCTCTCTTACCGGGAAATGTCTCCTAGTGTTTCCACTGAGCCATGGTAGCTTGCTACTGCTCCGGAACACTTAGGCTGGCCGGCATGTGTCCTTCTTCGTTCCTGTGTCTGTCCCTTCGGGGAAATGTCACGCGATGAATACCGGAGTCCTGTTAGCCCGCTACAGCCCGGTTCACCGGAGTCTTGCTAGCCCAGTGCTACAACCTGGATTCACTCGCTGATGACCGACACGTTCGATGTTGGGTCATGGATACCTGTCCCTGTAAGTTTGTGCCACTTTGGGTTTACGACTAGCCATGTCAGCCCGGGCTCCTTATCATATGGATGCTAGCGACACTATCATATACGTGTGCCAAAAGGCGCAAATGGTCCCGGGCAAAGGTACGGCGACACCCGTGGGAATACCGTGCGTGAGGCCGCAAAGCGATATGAGGTGTTACATGCTAGATCGATGTGGCATTGAGTCGGGGTCCTGACAGCATTGGTATCAGAGCTTGACTGCCTGTAGGATTACCAAGCCAAACTGGTCGAAGTTGAGTCTAGAAATTGTTTAGTTATATAGGGGAATTGATTGTGGGATGGAACGTAAGGCTCTCTTTACTCCTTATACCTTATGCCCTTCTGATCTGAGTCATCTTATCTTTCCTACGGGGATTAAGAACTAGGCTATCTCTTCTTTCTATCAGGATCACGTGTTACTAATCTGTAGACTTGTAAGATTGTTGGACTCAAGCCTCTGTTCAGTTTCTACTACTTCTCTATGTTAATTATTGATCTCGAAACCTTATTATTGTGCTTCTGAGTGGTTATGCCACCATTTTTGTGAATGTCTCAAATCTTTCTGAGCATTTACAGCCGTTATGCTGTCCGAGTCATCTCAGGTCTCTAAACAGTCTGATGCACTTGCAAATTCCTTCCTCCCGTTTCAATGTTCCTTTGGGCCAGATTAACCACACTAATCAGTGAGTTGAGGTACTTTGTTACCTTGACATATATGTTGGAGCTGGTATTATGACCCTAGGTGTCTTAGGGGATCATCTAGTAATTTAGCCATGATTTGTGTCCCTGTGTGATGATTCTGGCCATCATTCTCGTAAGCATCATGTGATGCCAACTAGTTAGTAGGTATTCCATTCCTGGGTTTTCGAACCAAGATTCACCCTACTTACTTCATGTTGATAGTGTTGCTAGTTCCTTTAGATTATTAGTAACCTTTGCATTAGTCCTCGAGGTCCGTGGTATATCCTTCTTCCAAATACCATGAACCACTTACGGCAAAAGTTTGTTGGATCAAAAGATCACAACAGGAGTGCTCTCGATGGGTTCTCCATTCATAATTGTGACTCCGCCAGTTCTACCTTTCCGCATGGATTGTCCGAAGAAATATGTTGAATTCGTTCGACATGCTAGTCCATGCATCCACAACTCGGAAAATCATATGTTCCTTTGAGTTGTCCCTCCTTAGTTGTTTTCTGGCCCTCGTCTATTAATTGATAGTCAAGAGTATGCGTGCATTCGTTCATCGATACCTATTACTCTTGTGGTCCATCAAGCCATTCTATTCCAGAATGACTAGGAGAAATGAACTCCAGTACCTCATCCATATCTAGGATTGGGTCAAAGTAGTCATACTCCGCAGACCAAAATGCCAATCCAACTTTTGTTCTGTTCTACCTTGAAGTGTTACCCTCTTCATGTCAGAATTATCATGAGAATTGCACCACCTCTTATGAACTCTTGGTACAGTGATACTTCTTGCCATCATTGTTCATTCCTCGGTTCCTGTGTTATTGTAACCGGAATGCCGACAAGTGAATCGTGGTGTGTGACATCAATACTGCTAGCAACTCTGTTGCTTGGTAGTTAAATGGACAATAACCTCATTCTTAACGTGTTGGTTCTTGAATCATCATTCTAAGATTGATCGTGCTACCTTGTCCATCTTCCTGGTGCACATTTCGATTGATGAGTTAGGATTTTGTCAAGTCCTCGCTCATTTGATCATATCATCTTGCCCTGAAAAGCAAGATTGTTCTCGAGCTTAGAGACATATCGGTGGTTCGTGATTTTCCGAATATCTTCTTGGAAGTATTACCAGGTTGTCACCTGACTGTTTTGTTGAGCTCGTGATCAAGTTGGTTTATCCTGTAACCACCCCTTCTCCAAGAATCTGTGTGGGATACCCCTGAGCGAGTTGGCTAAGCTGAACAACAACTTGGAGAGTTGGAAGATGGAAGCTTGCCCGACTTAGTTCATGTTAAGGGATATCTTTTTGTGTGTGTGTGTTGAACAAAGATGATATCTTCATCAATTGGTCCTTGTGATCAATTGTTGGATCTATTATCTTACCCAAACCTTTGATTGAGTATGGGCTATTGTCAAATCAAATCAGAACCAACGATATTCGTAATGTTGTCTTACTCGTGGTTGTTCCTCGAGCATACACCATTATATCTTTCGGGTCTGACCAATACTACCACCGTGTTCACATGATGGTGGAAGTCCAGTGATATGGAAATTCCGATGAGTTGTTGTTGAGCCCATCAGCAAGATATTTAACCAGTCCATGATTATGTTGAACATCCATCTAGTATTGGAAACTTTTGTAAACATTACCTTCATGTTCCATTCATGAGGTATATGTTCGGAGGAAAGAAGTGACTTTCTTTAATTCACATGCACTTGGTGTAAGTTGCCGCCATGGATCCGAGAAAGATTGTTTTTGTTTCCTTTGGAATCATCCCAAGTCAGTCATGCATGTGCGAAGTATACATTGGACTGTGAGATTAGCTACCTCCATTCAATATGTATCCCCTAGCACACCAAGCCACTGATTGATTTGTTCAAGGAAAGGAAGTTCCTTCTTAAGAGCATGCCTTATGCAAGGACTTCAATATCCTCGATTATGGTTCCCCACCTGAACTCGGTAGTGTTTTATTGTAAGACTACCATGGGATCATGTTTGTCCGGGACAACGTGTTCACATGTTTGTAGCAGAACCAGCTCATGTTTTGGAGCTTACTACCGTAGTCCATTTCCCGGGAATCTTGCAACGTTATCTCGTTGAATTGTGTTGCAAACTTTCATTTTTCTTCCTAGACTCGATGAGTCTGGATATCCTGACACCAACCAAATCTGAATCTCAGGCAGATATGATGGTTGGAACATTTCCCAAGAACTATAATATTGGCCCCTCGATAACCGGTAAGATGGATGTCGTGGCCAACACACCCAGCCGGAAGACCCATTATTGTAGTATCTTGATTGAGGAAGTTGGCCACCTCCCCATAAGGATTTCGCAGGATTTACCTCCGTAGTTATTCCTTATGGATTCTTGTGCTCCCGAAGTCCGACCTTTTACTTGATGTTCTAGATATCAAACCATATCTATGAATGGGTTACACTAGCACGTCAAGGAGAACATTAGAAGCGGAGTGCTAAATGTCTCTCGGTCGATCATCCAGATTTTATTTCCTTGGCCCCGCCAAGGGTGAAATCTGAGAAAGTGTTATCTTCCTTTGCATCTGCATCTTCCACCGGTATTCATCATGGTAGTAAGTGGTGTTGCCAGGATCCTTGACACGGATATTGGTAAAACCTTGATGATTGTGGAAATGCTCAAGTTCTTGAGAGCACACACAAGCGCTAGGTGTTATCATCGGCACTAGCTGGATTGCTCTCAGTTTCCTCGGCAATGCTATAACTTTTCAAATAGTGAATTCACTCTCTATTATTGGGTTCTTCCCTAGTTACCAGAATCATTCCTAGCATTTGCATTTTGTTCCCAGCTTGCACCGCCAATGTGCCATTCCACCATGGGTCTCTGCCATTTCCGATGATAAGCAAAAATCATCCATTGCGTTGTCTTCAACAAGGTAATCCACATCATCCAAGTCCGAGTATGCCATTCTACCGACCCCTCCAAACGATCGCTCGAGAATTGCCTTAGGCTGATATAGAGAGTCTCAATGATCTCTATATCAAAGGTAATTCTTTTTGCCACTTAAGGGGATATTTCTACGAGTCACCATCCCTAAGGTGCCTCGTTGTGGTATCAGGGCAATTCAACTCCTCGCTACGTTGACAACCGATCACCACATTCTTAAGTCTGGAATTGTTGTCTACCTAGTGAACCTTGTCATCTGCTCCACTCCATCCCTCTAAAGGTATGCTTCGTCTCTCAGCTCGAGAGATGTTGCTATGTCTCATTCCGAGAGTTAATCCTGAGTTGTTCGACCTTCGAGAAGATTGATCCTTCTGGAGTTCCCTTCTCCTCTCGTTGTCATGTTGATTGGAGTTCTCGGAGCAAGACATCAAGACAATGATGGTGATCGAACCAATGTTCTTATGAAGGACAACCTGGATCGTGAAGATTGTGTTAGGTCGCGTTCCCCATCATCTTACCCTACACTTGAATCTCGAGACGAGATTCTTGTTTAGTGGGGGTGAGTTGTAACATCCCTAGCTTCTGGTACTGCCTAGTGTTTGCATCATGTTTAAATTTTTGAAAACTTGAACTGAGGAAATTTGGAAGCCTCAAAAACTTAAATAAAAGAAGGGCAAAAACCCTAAAATCTCATTCATTGTTCCAAAATGCTCTTCTTAAATGTTTGATAATTTTTGGCAAGGGTTCTGGTCCCAACCAAAATATTGAACATTTTTAAGGACTTAATCTTGGGACTTTGAATTTAAATCATTAGCTATTTGAATTTGAATTATATTCATATAATTAGAATATAATTTCAAATACCCCTGAAATATTTTGTGAGCTTTTGGAAAAGTCCATCTAGCAAAATAAAAATATTCAGAGGATATTTGGCACTGTTTTGGATTTGTTAAATTTGAAAAAACAGTGGCAAAGTAAAAAAACAAAACAGAAGAAAATAAATCAGAGTCAGAAACCTACCTGACCTCACCTGGCTGGCCCAGCCCACCAGCTCCTCCAGGTTGTCTTCTACCTGAGGCAGCTGCGTGGCAGCAGCACAGCCGAGCTGCGCCAGCTCCTGCTTGCCTCCTCCCGCTTCCCCCTCATCGCCTGGAAGCCCCGCGCGATGCCACGCGCCGCCCTGCACCTCTCTCACTCCCTCTCGTTCCTTCCCCTCCCCTGGATCTCTCTCTTCCATCGTGCCCGAGCGCCACCATCGTCGCCGCTCGCCGTTGCCGCAGCCCCCTCCCCCCCGCCATGGCCTCGCCTCTTCGACAAGCCCAGGAGCTCCGCCTCCTTGCGCTGAAGCCCTTCGCCGAGCCACGCAAGCCGAAGCGCCCCGTGGAGCCATCGCCGTCGCCATCTCCGCCTCCGGCCGCCGTGGATCCCCATCGTCGCCCCGCCGACTCCAGCCCCTCCCCGAGCTCCCCGAGGCCACTGTCGCAACCGCCGTGAGCTCCTCTCCGTTTCCCCTCTGACCCCTGCTCGTTCTCGTGCCGTAGCTGCCGTCCCCGCAAGCACCGAGCTCCGGCCATCGCCATGGCCGGCGAACCTCGTGCCCCGGAGCTCTTCTGCTCGCTCCAGTAGCTCCCGCGTGCTCTCCAGGTCCCCAGGGTCCTGACGCGCTCCTCTGCTCTCTGGCTAACGCGTTGCAGCCACCGCGCCGTGCTGGCCCGAGCTCCGGCCGCCGCCAAAGCCTCCGTGGTCGTCGTTCCCAGCCACCGCACGCTCAACCACCCGCACCGCTGGACGCGGAGCACTCCAAGCTCTCCATAGAGCCTAGTCGCGCACCAAACCGTCGCCGAACGGCGATTTCCGAAGCTCGCCGCCGTTTACTGTGGTCACCGGCGACTCATCGCCGACGTATCTGACATGGCGACGTCATTAGCTGCTAATGGCCGTGCTAATCACCCCCTTGAGCCACTGACATGTGGGTCCCCGAGCCTAATTAGGTTAATCTAATTATCCTGCTTAAATTAGTGCTAATCTTGCGGGCCCCATGTGTCAGCATTGACTTTGGACAAGTCAGCGTTGACCGGTCCCACCTGTCAAACACCCAAACCAGCCCTGTGTCACTGACGTGTGGCCCCCACACGTCAGGTTTGACTCTGGGCGACCCAGTTGACCTGCTGACCTCAGCCTTACATCATGCTGACGTAGTAAGTATTTTCTGGAATTAGGATAAATCAGAAAAGGTTTATAAATTCCAGAAAATGTTTTGAACTTCTAAAATTCATAGAAAATCAACCGTAACTCCAAATGAAATAATTTATATATGAAAAATTATCAGAAAAATTCAAGGAATCCATCTGTACCATTTTCATGCATGTTTGAACAATGTTTGTCCTCTGTTTTGGACAAAACAAATAAAGGGCATTTAAATTATCACATATGGAGTTGGAATTTGAATCATGTATTCAAACCAACTTCATTTAAAACATAGCTAGGTGCATTAGCCCAAAACACATTCATATTGCCATGTCATGAGCATGCATCATATTGTGCATTGCATTAATTGTGTTCTTTCTTGTTTGCCGGTATTTGTCCCCTCTCGATAGACGTGATACCGATGATGTGATCGTTGACACCGATGAAGACTCAATGTTATCTTCAGAAGTGCCAGGCAAGCAAAACCCCCTTGTTCATTCCGATAAAATCCCACTCTCTTGCTCCTGCTCTCTTTTACTGCATTAGGACAACAACGACATATTTGTTACTTGCTGCGGTAGCTGAACCCCTTTATCCTCTGCATGACCTGTCATTGCCACGGTAAATAGATGAAACCCACTAGCATGAGTAGGAGTTGTTTGAGCCCTGATGTGCCTACTCATTCATGCTTGTTTGTCATGCCTGCTACTGCTTAGAGTTGAGTCAGGTCTGATTCATCGGGGATGAATCAGAGGTGTGTGAACATGTCCTACTGTGTGTGAGCTAAGTGTGTGAACACGATTTGGTAAAGGTAGCGGTGAGAGGCCATGTAGGAGTACATGGTGGGTTGTCTCATTGCAGCCGTCCTCAGGAACTGAGTTCTGTGTTTGTGATCCATGAATAGTTACTACCACACATTGGGCTCCGGGCGCTCCAAGCTCTCTCGACTTATTAATCAACATGATCTCTGTCCAGGAGTTGCAACTAGTTTCTGGTGTTTGTAGGTAGTGTTAGTAGTCTACCAAGTGGCACCCGGTACAGGTGGGCTTGGGACAGACTAGGCACAGTGGCACGGTGTACCAAGTGGCACCCGGATGGTGGGCTTGGGAACCCTGCTCACATCGTTTGGGGCCGTAAGCGACACCCCGGCCGGATCTCCTTGCGGATGGAACCCGAATAGGCGATAAACCTGGACTAGAGACTTGTTCGGTTAGTCAGGTCGTGGCCGACTCCCTCGCCCGGCTTCCGCTTGAAGGTTGCCGAGGTACATGACGTGTACAGGGCGATAAGTGGCGAAAGCGTGTGTGAAGAAGTACACCCCTGCAGGGTTATCATTATCTATTCGAATAGCCGGATTCCTCAGATATGGAAACGTGGACCCCTTGTACAGTTCATAGACAAGTGAAAGTGGATACTCTAAAATACGCAAGATAAGCGTGAGTACTATGGATGGCGTTCTCGTAGGGAGACGGGAGCGGGTCCATAGTGGTGTATTGATATGGTGAATATGTGGACTCGTGTGCGCCACCTCAAAAGAGTTACTTGCAGTCGTAGTTCAGGTTAGCCACCGAGTCAAAGCTGGCTTGCTGCAGTTAAACTCCACCATCCCCTTTGTTGATAATGATGCATATGTAGTTAGTTCTAATGTAAGTCTTGCTGGGTACATTTGTACTCACGTTGCTTAATTTATGTTTTTGCAGAGAGACTTCAGTCTCACTAGTAGTTCCACGTGGACTTCGACGTTTAGCTTGTTACCTCAGCTACGATCTTGTGCCCTCGGTAGGATCTGGTAGATAGTCAGGCCTTTCAGCCTTTTCATTTATAGTTGTCTGTACTCAGACATGTTAAGCTTCCGCATGTGCTTTGACTTGTATGCTCTGATTGTTGGGTCATGAGACCCATGTTTGTAATATCTCGCTCCTCGGAGCCTAATAAATACTTGAGTCGTAGAGTCATTTTGTGACGCCATGTTGTATTGCACATATCGAGCATATTGTGTGTATGTTATTGAAATGCTTGGTATGTGTGGGATCTGACTATCTAGTTGTTTATCTTTAGTAGCCTCTCTTACCGGGAAATGTCTCCTAGTGTTTCCACTGAGCCATGGTAGCTTGCTACTGCTCCAGAACACTTAGGCTGGCTGGCATGTGTCCTTCTTCGTTCCAGTGTCTGTCCCTTCGGGGAAATGTCACGCGATGAATACCGGAGTCCTGTTAGCCCGCTACAGCCTGGTTCACCGGAGTCCTGCTAGCCCAGTGCTACAGCCTGGATTCACTCGCTGATGACCGACACGTTCGATGTTGGGTCATGGATGCCTGTCCCTGTAAGTTTGTGCCACTTTGGGTTTACGACTAGCCATGTCAGCCCAGGCTCCTTATCATATGGATGCTAGCGACACTATCATATACGTGTGCCAAAAGGTGCAAACGGTCCCGGGCAAAGGTAAGGCGACACCCGTGGGAATACCGTGCGTGAGGCCGCAAAGCGATATGAGGTGTTACATGCTAGATTGATGTGGCATTGAGTCGGGGTCCTGACAACCTTCCTCGCTAAGTACCCTTCTTCATACACCTCCTCGACACAACGACGCGCCCGGCCCCAAAGCTCCGCTGGCTCCTTTTTCCAGGCGGCAACATGGGCTTCACAGGCCGCCTAGTACCTGGCTTCCTCCTCCGCCATCTCCTTCTTGAACGCCACTTGCCTGGCTTTCTCACTCGGCGGCAGCGACTTCCACAGACAAAGATTGTACTGGCCCCAAAACCAATCCAAAGTTGGGGGGTTCGGCGCAACCTCGTCAGGCGGCGCGTTGTGTTCCTCGTCGCTTCTAATCGAGTGAGCATCCTGGGGGGGGCTACTCCTCGTCGGTGCGTGGGCAGACCGGCAGCGCCACGACAGAGATTTGAGAGAGGGAGAGAGAGGGCGAGCGAGGGGAGGATGTTGATGAGAATGCAGGCGGGACGACGTGAGCAAGATAGTATTTATTGGAGGCCGGAATATAGATTGACGGGGACAGTACAAACGCCGGTCGCCGGAATTTATGAGTACTGTAGTTTGAATTACACAAGATTCCCGCAGCGAAATCCGTGTGTGAACATAATAGCCAAAATCCGTGTGTGAACATAATAGCCGACGGTTTCCAATGCAGAACCGTGTCTGATTAAAGATACCCGCCATTCACCTACCAAACCTCGAGCCCCGAGATAGACTGCCAATCGTGTGGGGGCCGGTTGACTTGCCAGATCTTTACATTTTCTTTTTTGAACACCAGATATTCACATAGTCTGATGATTTTTTAACTCGCACACAAGTACACAAAAATATGATTTTTCAAACTGTTATGGTTAGGCATTGCATGTAGACGTAGTTCAAATTTGAATTACGGTCATTAAATGGTTAAAAAATTACTTAAATATCTTGAAAAGGTCAAATGATCTCTCAAATTTTCCAAATTTTCACAAGACAGTTGTATTAGTGCACATTAAACATAGAAAAAATTTTGAAGGCCGTAAGAGGAAGCTATCCCCTGTTCGTCATCAAACATGCATTGTTCCCTCTCGGAATCACGAACCTACTAGTGACTTGCTCCAGTTTGTGAGGGGTGTGTGTCCAAACTTTCGTCAAACATGCCAATTTTTGTTACCACATCATCTTGGTGGCATGACATTAAATCAAGAAAGGTTTCATTTCTCCATGCATGTGTGCCCATGCCTTGAGACCAATATGTTTGAAAATTCCTTCTAATTTACTGCACATGGAACTAACTCGCACACAAGTACACAAAAATATGATTTTTCAAACCGCTATGGTTAGGCGTTGCATGTAGATGTAGTTCAAATTTGAATTACAGTAATTAAATGGTTATAAAATCACTTAAATGTCTTTAAAAGGTCAAATGAACCCTGAATTTTTCAAAAATTTCACATGACAGTTGTATTAGTGCATGTTAGACATAGAAAAAAAAATGAACGCCGTAATAGGAAGCTATCTCCCATTCTCCGTCAAACATGCATTGTTCCCTGTCGGAACAACGAACCTTCTAGTGAGTTGCTCCGGTTTGTGAGGGGTGTGTGTCCAAACTTTCGTCAAATAGGCCAATTTTTTTCCCACATCATCTTGGTGGCATGACATTAAATGAACCAAGGTTTCATGTTTTTCTGATCATTTTTTTAATTTTTTGGAATTAAAATGCCATGTCACTCCATGCATACTTATGCATGTGTCCATGTCGTGAGACCAATATGTTTGAAAATTCCTTCTAATTTACTGCACATGGAATTAACTTGCACACAAGTACACATAGATGATTTTTCAAACCGTTTTGGTTAGGCGTTGCATGTAGATGTTGTTCAAATTTGAATTACGGTCTTTAAATGGCTAGAAAATCACTTAAATTTTTTAAAAGGTCAAATTACCGCTAGAATTTTCAAAAATTTCACATTATAGTTGAAGTATTACACGTTAGTCGTAGAAAAAAATTGAAGGCCGTAAGAGGAAGCTATCTCCCATTTGTCATCAAACATGCATTGTTCCATTTCGGAACCACGAGTCTTCTAGTGAGTTGCTCCAGTTTGTTAGGGGTGAGTGTCCAAACTTTCGTAAAACCTGCCAATTTTTTTACCACATCATCTTGGTGGCATGACATTACATCAACCAAGGTTTCATGTGTTTCTGATATTTTTTAATTTTTTTGGAATTAAAATGCCATGTCACTCCATGCATACATATGCCTGTGTCCATGCCGTGAGACAAATATGTTTGAAAATTCCTTCTAATTTACTGCACATGGAATTAACTCACACACAAGTACACAAATACAACCGTTATGGTTAGGCGTTGCATGTACATGTGTTCAAATTTGAATTAAGTGGCTAGAAAATCACTTAAATGTCTTTAAATGTCAAATGACCCGTAGAATTTTCCAAAATTTCACATTACAGTTGTAGTAGTGCATGTTAAACATAGAAAAAAATTGAAGGCCGTAAGAGGAAGCTATCTCCCGTTCATCCTCAAATATGCATTGTTCCCTCTCGGAACCATGAGCCTTCTAGTGAGTTGCTCCGGTTTGTGAGGGGTGTGTGTCCAAACTTTCGTCAAACAGGCCAATTTTTTACCACATCATCTTGGTGGCATGACATTAAATCAAGCAAGGTTTCATGTTTTTCTGATAATTTTTTAATTTTTTGGAATTAAAATGCCATGCAACTCCATGCATGTGTGCCTATGCCTTGAGACCAATATGTTTGAAAATTCCTTCTAATTTACTGCACATGGAATTAACTCGCACACAAGTAGACAAAAATATGATTTTTCAAACCATTATGGTTAGGCGTTGCATGTAGATGTAGTTCAAATTTGAATTACGGTCATTAAATGGTTAGAAAGTCACTTAAATGTCTTTAAAAGGTAAAATGACCCCTGAAATTTTCAAAAATTTCACATGACAGTTGTATTGGTGCACGTTAGACGTAGAAAAAAATTGAAGGTCCTAAGAGGAAGCTATCTCCCGTTCGTCATCAAACATGCATTGTTCCCTCTCAGAACCATGAACCTTCTAGTGAGTTGCTCCGGTTTGTGAGGGGTGTGTGTCCAAACTTTTGTCAAACAGGCCAATTTTTTTACCACATCATCTTGGTGGCATGACATTAAATCAACCAAGGTTTCATGTTTTTCTGATTTTTTTTTAATTTTTTGGAATTGAAATGCCATATCACTCCATGCATATGTATGCATGTGTCCATGTTGTGAGACCGATATGTTTGAAAATTCCTTCTAATTTACTGCACATGGAAGTAACTTGCACACAAGTACACATATATGATTTTTCAAACCGTTTTGGTTAGGCGTTGCATGTAGATGTAGTTCAAATTTAAATTACGGTCATTAAATCACTAGAAAATCACTTAAATTTTTTCAAAGGTCAAATGACCCCTAAAATTTACAAAAAATTCACATTACGGTTTTAGTAGTGCATGTTAGACGTAGAAAAAAATTGAAGGCCGTAAGAGGAAGCTATCCCCCATTCGTCATCAAACATGCATTGTTCCTTCTCGGAACCACGAGCCCTCTAGTGAGTTGCTCCGGTGTGTGAGGGGTGCGCCAAACTTTCGTCAAACATGCCAATTTTTTTACCACATCATCTTGGTGGTATGACATTACATCAACCAAGGTTTCATGTGTTTCTGATATTTTTTAATTTTTTTGGAATTAAAATGCCATGTTAGTCCATGCTTAATTGTGTCATAGCCTTGAGACCAATATGTTTGAAAATTCCTTCCAATTTATTGCACATGGAATTATATAGCACACAGGTACACAAAATATGAGTTTTCAAATCGTTATGTTAGCTGTTGCATGTGCATGTAGTTCAACTTTCAATTACTTTCATTAAATGGCTAGAAAGTCACTTAAATGTCTTAAAAGGTCAAATGACCCCTCAAATTTTTGGAAAATTTGACATAACAGTTGTATTAGTACTACAAAATTTCTCGTACATTTAAAACACCATCCATTGCCACTGTACTCAAAATTCGTCTTTCACAGCTAATAAAAGATATCTACAACATCACACACAGTTGTTTTCGAGGAACCGTTTGCGATGAAAATATCTCGGACTATTTAAGTCTCCCTCCTTAATCTTCGCCGGCTCGTCTGCTCCAGTGCCAGTGTCGGTGTCAAAACCGGCGGATCTCGGGTAGGGGGTCCCGAACTGTGCGTCAAGGCCGGATGGTAATAGGAGACAAGGGACACGATGTTTTTACCCAAGTTCGGGCCCTCTCGATGGAGGTAATACCCTACTCCTGCTTGATTAATATTGATGATATGGGTAGTAGAAGAGTAGATCTACCACGAGATCAAGGAGGCTAAACCCTAGAAGCTAGCCTATGGTCTGGTTGTTGTATATGGAGTTGATGTCCTACGGACTACAACCCTCCGGTTTATATAGACACCGGATAGGGTTAGGGTTACACAGAGTCGGTTACAATGGTAGGAGATCTTGAATATCCGCATCGCCAAGCTTGCCTTCCACGCCAAGGAAAGTCCCATCCGTACACAGGACGAAGTCTTCAATGTTGTGTCTTCATAGTCCAGGAGTCCGGCTGAAGGTATAGTCCGGCTACCCGAACACCCCCTAATCCAGGACTCCCTCAGTAGCCCCCGAACCAGGCTTCAATGACGACGAGTCCGACGCGCAGATTGTTCGGCATTGCAAGGCGGGTTCTTCTCCAAATCCTGTGTACCTTTAGGAATAATGTCCGATTTTTGTAATGTAGTGCCCCTCGGCTTCCACGCCCAACAATGGTCGTCTTCCACGTGTAAAACAAATGCGAAAAGACGGGGCGTTTTTACATCCACACCCCTAGCCGTATAAACGAGCCGCCTATTTAACGGGATGGGGATTTAGGTCCAAACCACATCTTCTCCTCTCCGCGAGTTATCATCAGAGCGCTTCCAACAAAGGTCCATTCCAACATGACCAACCGTCGCAGCTCCTCCCCTCGCCCCTCCGGTCCTAAACCCGGGGACTGGGAGAGTTGCACCATCCCGCATAGCGAGTTAGTGTCGCTTCAGGCCAAGGGATTTCTCCCTCAGGCATACATGGTCCCGGTCCGAGCCGGTCATGCCACCTACAATGGCGGAAAACAAGCGGAGAGCACCCCCAATCCTTCTAAAGGGGAGCGGGTGTGCCTCGTCCCCTATCTAATAAGGGGACTGGGATTTCCAATTCATCCATTTCTCCGCGGGCTTCTGGAGTTCTACGGCCTCCAGCTGCACAATCTCACGCCCGCCTCCGTATTACATATTGCGGGTTTCGTCGCCCTTTGCGAGTTATTTTTAGGCGTTGAGGCTCATTTTGCGCTGTGGAAGAGGTTATTCTGCCTGGAGCCCCGTTCTCAAGAGGGGTCCATATACCAAGTGGGCGGAGCCAAAGTATGGCGCATCGCCGGGACCGGATACCTATCCAGAACCCCAAAGAAGGCGTCCGAGGACTGGCCTTCGGAATGGTTTTACATAGATGACGTCCCGCTACCGGACCCTATCCGGGTCGGTCTCCCTGAGTTCAACATTGCTCCATTGAAGAAACGCTTGAGCTGGCGTCCGCGGAGCTCTCAGAGACAAAGCGACAGAGACTGTTGGCTCATTCCGGACTAACCATGATTGGAGTCATGGCTGCATGCATTATGCGGGGGGTGCAGCCGCTTCAATATAGAGGCCACCCCATGTGGGATTTCAACGGGGAGGATGACGCCACCCGTTACGGTCGTAAGGGGCCGGCCTCAGCCGCCGCCCTAGTAAAGATCTTATCCTCTTCGTACAAGGGAGAAAAGGAGGAATTCCTCCGCGTCAACCCGCAGGCCGGATTTACTATGTACGATCCTCCAAGTTGGGTAAGTGAACAATTGCGCTTTCCCGTTTGTTTTATACTCCCACGGTTAGATATGTAGTCTAACAACTTCAATGCAGGAACTGCGACAGGAGGTAAAGGATATAAACAGCCGCCCTCCACAGCCCGAGGACCTAGAACGGTCCCTCGATCCGGAGTCCGAAGAGGATCCGGACATATCGGTGGAGTTTATCAACGGGGTGTTCCATCAGCTAAGCAAGGACAATACCTTGGTAGCCATTACGGCTGATTACCCAGGGTTAATCCCGGCCTCCCAGGTGATAGAATCCGGAGTCTCATTCCCTTGAGAGAGATTCCATTCTCACATATTCCGGTGTTTTTGACGACAACCGTGTTTTGCAGGGGAGATTTCCGAGGCGGGAGGCCGAACCTGCGGCGGCTAGCCAACGAGGGGCCGCAGGGACCCGTGGGAAAAAAAGGAATGTAGTCCGAACTGAGATGCTGGCGCAAAGGTACAACGCACCCTCTGTTTCCCTGGTCTTACTCTGTCAGGGCATACTAACGTTCATTCTATCTTCAGAACGAAGAGACCTCGCCGAACTACATCCGGAGAGGTTGCCAATCATGCCTCCACCAGCCAGGCTCCAACGTCTGGCCAGGAAGCGGAGGCGAGCACAAGGCGCGCACCGGACGCTCCTCTGACAGAGGACGCAGATAGGTTGTCTGCCACAAATTCTGAAGTGGAAAGTGCCATGAACCACAGGCGTCGCCGGACAGTTCTACGCTACGCTTGTTTCTCCCAAGAGGCTTTAGATGCCTTTAATTCGGGAGATGCGTACCTCCGTGCCACTCAAAATGGTTTAGCCAGAGCCACGGAGCAGTATGTAAAAGACATACGGGTAAGAAAATTTTGGTCAAATATATATATATACCAGTAGCCCCCGAGACTTGAAACAGTTAGAGCAACTGATTTAAGGATCATTTAATATGCAGGTTCTTACAGAGAAGAATACCGTACTGTCCCAGGAGCTGGAAAAGTGCGAGGCCCAACTAGAGGCCGCACTAGCGGTAGCAGGGGAGCCCAAAGAGACCCCCTCAGGTAAGATACACTTCCAAAGATTAGTATTGTGCGGTGTGGGTGCAAATCTGACAAATCATATTGCAGATGGCGCCGGACTCGATCCGGAAAAGCAACAACTCTTACGCCGGCTAAAGGCCGGTGAGAGTACGTTGACAAAGGTGAGGCGAGAGAAGAATGATCTTCAGGATGCCAACACCAAGCTGGACGCCGAACTTAATGATGTTCGTGGCCAGCTGTCGGACTCCACGGAGGAGAATCAATGGCTTCGACACGGCATATTTAGTAAGTGCTTGAACGAACTTTGAAAAAAGAGTTCGGTGAGGAAGTCGACTAACAGAGTAATGTCTGTAGGTATGCTCACAGGTCGTCCTGCAGAGGAGATGCCCGGTTCTACGGGTGACCTCCTTCCCGAACTCTTGCAACTGCACGAGCGAATTCGGCAGGCGATGCGAAGAGTTGCCCAAGCCTTATGGCCTGCCCACTCCATGCCCGAGGGCCTTGCAGAGCTTGCGGAGAAGCTGAAGGGAGCTCGGCGGCACTTCTGGTTGTGCAAGATATCGTCCTGCCGACAAGGCGCTAGGGAGGCCTGGGCCATGGTGAAGACCCGTTTTACAAAGTCTGACCCAAACCACATGGCCAAGGTCGGACAAGTGGGGCCTGACGGGAAGGAGATCCCTGTAAGCTTAGTATACGGCCAAGTAGAGTTGGCCGCGAAGTATTCCCAGCAGGACTGTAAATTAGATAGCATGTTAGATGGTATAGAAGAGGAATACAATCAGTTAGAATGACTATGTAATTTTGAATTGACACGTGTAATGCCTTCTAGCCGGATTGTAGATCGTTTGTCGTTGCCGACCTTTTCGCTTCAACCTTGGGACCTGACGGTCCGGAGTGTGTCCGAATACCATAGCAGTTATATAAGAACCGGGGTATGCGTGGAGACCAGGCGTAGGGGTCATTAGTGCTTTATCAGACAAGTGCCCAACTAGTTATGTTATATTACATGGTTAGTAAGAAACATCTTCCAGAGAGAATAGTTCCGTTAGGGGTTCCTTTCGCTGGGAGGCATGCCCTAAAGTGCATGTCCGAACTGCGTGAAAAAACGCAGAAAAAAGCATCTGGGGCGCATAAAATGAGTAAAAAGATAATCTTTTATTTCACCGACCGAATATTCCCTTAAGAACGCTAGCTTTCGGCTTCACCCAGTCTGAGGTACACATCCGGCTGACCCGACAGTAACAATCGCAGAGGTGCTCCCTTTACCGCCTAGCCGAACAATCGGGAACTTAGGGGTAAGCACAGGAGCTAGGCAACCCAGCTTGGCCAAAACTTTAGTCATATCGGTGCATATAATGGTTAAGAAAAAGGTACATGCGGAAGTTTGACGCATGTGTTGGGCGTGAAGCCCGTATAAATAAGCTTCTGTTAAAGAATCCCCCAGGTTTAATGAGCGCGAGTGGCGCGTCACTAGATGAGCCTTTAAGGGCTATAAAAGAAAAGAGGGGAAGGAGAGAAATGTAAGACAGAAAAATGCAAAAAATGGACAGAGGAAGGAGACGAACACAGAGTCTGGCGCTAGGCATAGAATCTTCAGAGACGGGTGGCGTTCCACGGGTTCGGCTCGAGTCGGTTATCCGACACATCTCGTAGGCGGTACGCCCCACCAGTCAGGACTTGGTCGATTATGAATGGACCTTCCCACTTGGGCTTGAGTTTGTCCTTTTTCTTATCCGGTAGGCGTTGAACTAGTTCGCCAACATTGTAATTTTTGGCCCGTACTTCTCTGCTTTGATATCTTCGGGCCTGCTGTTGATAAAATATGGAACGGGCTTTTGCCACGTCACGCTCCTCCTCCAAGGCGTCCAAGTTGTCCTGCCGATCGAGCTCGGCTTCTCTTTCTTCGTACATGCGCACTCTAGGTGAGTCATGAATTATGTCACAGGGTAGAACTGCCTCTGCGCCGTACACCATAAAAAATGGTGTGTATCCGGTGGTGCGATTTGGCGTGGTCCGCAGCCCCCATAGCACGGAGTCGAGCTCCTCTACCCAGTGCGTATTAGATTCCTTGAGGGACTGCACCAGTCTGGGTTTAATGCCGCTCATGATAAGACCATTTGCACGTTCGACCTGGCCATTGGTTTGTGGGTGATAGACGGAAGCATAATCGAGCTTGATGCCCATGTTTTTGCACCAGAGTTTTACCTCATCGGCGGTAAAGTTTGTACCGTTATCAGTTATGATGCTGTGGGGGACGCCATAACGGTGTACAACCCCGGATATGAAGTCTATCACAGGTCCGGATTCGGCCGTTTTAACAGGCTTGGCTTCTATCCATTTGGTGAACTTATCCACCATGACCAGTAAGTATTTTTTTCTATGGGTCCCACCTTTAAGGGGTCCGACCATGTCAAGCCCCCAGACCACAAAAGGCCAGGTGATGGGTATAGTTTGGAGTGCGGTGGGTGGCATATGGCTTTGGTTGGCAAAAAGTTGGCAACCAACGCATCGTTGGACTAGGTCCTGAGCGTCTGCCCGGGCCGTCGGCCAATAAAAGCCTGTACGGAAAGCCTTGCTAACAAGGGACCTTTGAAGGACTCCGGTAGTGCTTTTTCTCCCAAACGGGAGATGAAGCGGCTTAAAGCCGCCACGCATCTGGTTAATTTTTGTATTTGTTTGAGGTCCTTTGGGATATCCAATTGTGACAAAGCTCGGATCTTGGCTGGATTTGCTTCAATTCCTCTACCGGATACAATGAAGCCCAAGAGCTTTCCGGCTGGAACACCGAAGACGCATTTTTCCGGGTTGAGCTTGATGTCATATTTTCGGAGGTTATCGAATGTAAGCCTCAAGTCATCTACTAGAGATTCGACATGTCTTGATTTGATGACCACATCATCCACATACGCCTCCACTGTTTTGCCGATCTGGTTTGCCAGACATGTCTGGATCATGCGCTGATATGTTGCACCAGCGTTTTTCAGCCCGAAGGGCATTGTGTTGAAGCAGAATGGGCCGTACGGTGTGATGAATGCTGTTGCGGCTTGGTCTGATTCTGCCATCTTGATTTGATGGTAACCAGAGTATGCGTCGAGGAAACATAACGAATCGTGTCCTGTGGTGGCATCGATAATTTGATCGATACGGGGGAGGGGGAAGGGATCCTTTGGGCAAGCCTTGTTAAGGTCTTTAAAATCGATACACAGGCGCCAGGATTTGTCCTTCTTTGGTACCATCACCAGGTTTGCTAGCCAGTCCAGATGCTTTATGTCTCTAATGAATACGGCCTCCAATAGCTTGGCTAGCTCCTCTCCCATAGCCTGTCTCTTGGGTTCGGAAAAACGCCGAAGGGCTTGTTTGACAGGTTTGAATCCTTTTTGGATATTTAAGCTGTGTTCGGCCAGCCTGCGTGGGATCCCTGGCATGTCTGAAGGGTGCCAGGCGAAAATGTCCCAGTTCTCTCGTAGGAACTCTCGCAGTGCGGCGTCTACATCAGGGTTCAGTCGTGCCCCGATGGAAGCTGTTTTATTGGGGTCCGTTGGATGGACCTGGAATTTGACTATTTCGTCAGCTGGCTTGAAGGATTTGGATTTGGATCTCTTGTCGAGTATCACATCATACCTGTTAACCGTGGAGCACAGCGCAGTCAGTTCCTCGGCCGCTAAGGCTTCGGATAGTGCCTGAAGGGCTAATGCGGCCGTCTTGTTTTCGGCGCGGAGTGCTATGTCCGGATCACTAGCTAGAGTGATAATTCCGTTCGGCCCGGGCATCTTAAGCTTCATGTACCCGTAATGGGGTATTGCTTGGAAGATTGTGAATGCTTCCCACCCTAGTAAAGCGTGATATCCGCTTTTTAACAGGGCCACCTGAAACGTGACTTCTTCAGACCTGTAATTATCCGGCGTGCCGAACACCACATCTAGTGTGATTTTTCCTGTGCAGCGCGCTTCCCGACTGGGGATTATTCCTCTAAAGGTTGTGCTGCTTCGCTCGATGCGGTTCCAGTCTATTTCCATTTTTTGAAGGGTTTCCTCATAAATGAGGTTCAGTCCGCTGCCTCCATCCATGAGCACCTTGGTGAGGCGAAAGCCGTCCACTATGGGACTGAGGACCAATGCGGCTGGTGCTCGGGCTGTTCGGAATCTAGGTTCATCACTTGCGTTGAAGGTAATAGCAGTGTCGCTCCATGGATTTATTGTTGCAACTTGATAGACTTCGGCGAGGCTGCGGAGTGTTCTTTTTCGCATATTGCTTGATGCGAAAGTCTCGAAGACTATGAGAACGGTACTGGTGTCCTCGGGCTGGCTTTCTGCGGCCTCCAGAATTAAGAGGTCCTCGCCAATTTTGGCCACCTGCCGGAGTATCCAACATGCTCTAAGGCTGTGAGTTGGTGTGGCGTCCTCTGTACTATGAATTCTACAGGGTCCATCAAGCCACCTTTCCAGTACGGTTCCATGCCCTGTAGAGGGTTTTGGCTTTTTGGTGTTTATCCCGAGTGTCCTATGATGATGCACCCTCTTAGTTCGGACGGGATTACTATTCAAGGCCGGATTATCCCAAAATTTTATTTCGGTTTTCCAGGCGCTTTCCATCACACAGTATTTTTGTACTATGGACGCCAAGTCAGCGAAGCATGTAATATCACGACGACTTACGGCGTTAAGGATTCCCTCGTCCGTGCAATTACTTCAGAAAATTGAGATTGCGTCTCCCTCGTGGCAATCCTTTATCCTGTTCATAACTAGGAGGAATCTGGCCCAGTAATGATGTACTATTTCCTCGGGCCTCTGCCTGATTTGGGAGAGATCGCTTATGTTCGGGTGGGCGGGTGTCGTTGAATCTGAAACCTCACCCAATCCAAGATTCGGAGGCCGAAGAGTTTCTGAACTCTGAGGTTCGGATTCTTGGATGTTGTCCAATGAATCTAGCCCGTTGCCTGATCCTAAGCTCATGTCTTGAGTTACATCCTCCCCTCCGCGGGTATCCGGCTTGGAGGGGTCGGGAATTCGGACGTAGCTAGTCCTTAAAATAGATGAAGGGTCGCCGCACTGCGCCTCTACCACGGCAACATGGTGGGTGACTTGGGGAGAGTTAATTTCTCTTAGATCGGGTTTAAGCCCAACCTGGTCGTAATCTGTAGCGACCCCCAGGGCGGCGATGCGATCCAAGTGCTTGTTTACGGAAGAGAGCTCCATTGGATTTAGCTGCTCGACGAGCTCCGAGCTGATGTGTAGGTTGCTTTTGATGACCGGAGAGGTCACCGTCGGTGCAACAGCCGAACAGGCGGTCATGAGGAAACCACCTAGCTGGAGAGTTTGGCCGACAGCCAAGGCTCCCTTAGCAACGGCGCCGTCTTTAAAGACGGGAGGAGGCATCCTTCCTGATTGCGACGGCACAGAGGAACTCTCAATGAAAGCACCAATGTCGGTGTCGAAACCGGCGGATCTCGGGTAGGGGGTCCCGAACTGTGCGTCAAGGCCGGATGGTAACAGGAGACAAGGGACACGATGTTTTTACCCAGGTTCGGGCCCTCTCGATGGATGTAATACCCTACTCCTGCTTGATTAATATTGATGATATGGGTAGTACAAGAGTGGATCTACCACGAGATCAAGGAGGCTAAACCCTATAAGCTAGCCTATGGTCTGATTGTTGTATATGGAGTTGATGTCCTACGGACTACAACCCTCCGGTTTATATAGACACCGGATAGGGTTAGGGTTACACAGAGTCGGTTACAATGGTAGGAGATCTTGAATATCCGCATCGCCAAGCTTGCCTTCCACGCCAAGGAAAGTCCCATCCGGACACGGGACGAAGTCTTCAATCTTGTATCTTCATAGTCCAGGAGTCCGGCTGAAGGTATAGTCCGGCTACCCGAACACCCCCTAATCCAGGACTCCCTCAGCCGGCAACCCCCGAATCCTCGAATCCCGACCCCCATTCCCACACCCCTTCTTGCAAAGATTACATCATGGAAAAGCTTCGTGAAGGACCGTACGATGGCAGCATCCTCCCTGAGCGCAGCCGCCTGCACTGAGAGCGCGACGGGCTACACCGAGACTGCCGCCTCATCCGCATTGAGCACGACCGCTTCCGCCGAGAGGGCGTCTGCGGCAGCCGACAGGGCAGCTCCAGCAACCGAGACGGCTGCAGCTGTTGTTGCTACGACGGCAGTTGTAGACACCGAGAGCGCTCGAGCTGCCGTCCGTGCCGCTGATGTCGCCCTGGCCCGGGTCGAGACCATCCATGCCAAGATCGAGGATGCACACGCCAAGATATTCCAGGCCACCTCGGACTCTAGCATGTAACCCACGTTTGAAAAGGCAGTGTTGGCCATGGAGCACCTGCTTCCTCATGACGTCGCCGAGCGGGAGCTGGAGATGTAGGAGGCGGCGGAGATCAAGGAGCGCCGGGAGGAGGAGTTGCGCGTGGCCGAGGTCGAGGTAGGGAAGAGTTTGTCCGTCGAGGAATCGGCGGTGGAGTACCAACGCGAGCTCTGCCGTAGCCACTACTGCGAGTACTACAACCTTGAGGGCGGCACCGAGGACGAGGACGAGGACGCGATCGACTTCCGCAGGGGGGACGCGGAGTCCTCCAACGACGGCATGTCGCCAGGACAAGTCATCGACGTCTCATCTCACACTGGCGATGCATAGACCGGCTCGACGGCGGATTTGTTAAAATTATGCGTACTTTGGCTTTGTTTGTAATGTTGGTCTTTTGTTTATCAATGTTTAGGTCAATTGGCTCTGTTTAATTACTAAAATTGCTCGATTCAGTAAGTGTGGTATGTCTGCTGTACGCTCTTTTTTGTGCCAAATTAGCAAGCGATGTTAAATTATGCAATGACGTACCCGGGGAAATTTCCACCAAAATTTGAATTATCAAACTCATCCCATGTGCGTAAAGCAGAAGAATCATTTGTGATGGACACAATAATTCAAAGTGAATGGTCCGACGTCACCACGCGCAAAGTTTCCCTCCACATTTCCAAAATTTTGGCCTACCGCCAAAATATCTACCCCCACCCCTTCCCCCCTTCCCCACCCCCTTTTCTCCCCGACCACAAGTCACATTTCCCCTGTTTCCTCCTTCCTTCCTTCCTTGCTAAGCTATAGTTGCTTCCTTGTTCTCGCCGTCTTGCATCCTACCGCCGGGGTCGCCATGGTCTTCTTCAAAGACACCTCCAGCGGTTCCTCCTCCGGTGAGTACTCCTTCACCGCCCGGGTATGCCTCTCTTCTCTCTCAGGCTATGACTTGGAATGAAGGATTTTTACCCAACGGTCGATTTGAGTCATTTCTTCCTCTTGTAGCTCCCTAAGACCATCAGTGGCAACAAATGGAGCGGGGTGGCTGAATATCTATCTGCTCGTTGTCACCATCAATCTCCATACGTGAAGCTAGTTGCGTTTGATTCTGTGGATAGCGGGACGAAGTTTCTTACATGTGCAGAGAAGGTTAGACCCTCTTTCATTGTTAGAAATCATTTGTTAGACGTGATTCAGACACTGTCACTGTCCCAACCCATTCATACCACACCTTCAACCAAACGCATCCTAAGGCAGTGTCACAGTTTGTACCTAGTATCTTAAATTGTTGCCATCTCATCAGCGGTGCCATTAGAAAATTACTTAGAACCGCTTTAGCAGTTTGTGCAGCCAACTTTGGTCCACACATCCGAGCAGCCAAGCAGTAAAATACGAAATCTTTATGGCATGAAGGAACTGGGCATCGGAGCAACTACGTGCTCCGGAGTCCGGGTCCCTGATTTTTTTCTGCTGCATCGGCTCGTCAGTGCAGGGCACCAGTGCGAGATGTAGCAACAATTGTCTTTACCCCAGTTTTGGCATACATAGGGGACGGCCTTAGTGCTATTAGTTCTATGTTACTAAATTTGTGCATGTACACAACTGTTAATATCAATTTGTTGTCATCCAAACACTGTCGCTATGTTGTTGCAGTTATATTTACCTTCCTGATAATATGTTCAATTTTTTATTTATTGTACATGAGTAAGAACTTGTAGCGTCATTGTAGCTAATTATAGATTCTGATGTTCCTGAATTTGGTTGTTGTCTCAGTACCAATTATTTCATTTGCATATTGATCTTTTTGAGAAGATATGTCATAATTAACATGTTTCTTCAGTTTTTCAAAATCAACATTAGTGATTTTCTATGTTGCTATAAACCCATTTCCCCTACACTTGTTACTGATGTAGTTTTAAATATTATAGGATGAACGGAAGTGTTCTTACTTGGAGTGGGTTGATCAAGAGTGGCCACAGTCTTTGAAGATGTCCCTAGCGAAGCTCTGGAGGGCCTATCCCCGACGATGTTTCGATGCCTCGCCCGATCGCACACGGCCCCAGCCTGGGCCCCAGGAGGGCCTATCCCCGACGATTTCTGGGTCGTGTGCGAAGGACACGCTATTGCACACACTCACTTGGCGACGATACCAAATGCCGACGCGGAAAGGGGTTAAAAATCGTTTGTTTAGGACCGATGCGCACCAGTGTACTGGAGAAGCATGAAGACCTGAAGAAGAAGCTAGGGATATTCATGGGGGATCCCGAACCTAGAGTGGACATTCGTTAAGAAGATTACATCATACTAGACGACACAAACTGCCACCCCGACAGCGATGATCATTATGAAGATGAAGCTGGAGCATATATTATGGAGTCTTCCACCGATCAAAATTTCTATTCGACCACCATATTACCATTAGAATTCTTCCATGTATATAGTAATAGACCACGAGGTTTTGTAATGGTACGTTAGATCGATTGTATGAATCTTGTTTGAATGGAGTGGTGTGAAATGAATGTGTTTGTCTCATGTGCATATCGGTTATGAGATCTCTCTTTAGACATCACTCTATTTTGTTCTCACCCCTCTAAACCTATCAGATGCCTCCGAGACGTGACCCCACATTTGCCTGTCCACCGGAGCTCACTCAGTCGATTCAACAACAGAATGCCTTGATGCAGCTGCTAGTCCAGAACCAAGGCAACAACAACAACAATAACAACAACAACAACAATCCACCGCCACCACCTCCAGTCAACAACTTTGCCCGCTTTCTAAGGTTGAATCCGCCGGTGTTCTCTAGTAGCACCGAGCCGATTGTTGCTGATGATTGGCTCAGCAAGATTGGAAGGGAGCTGACCACCGCAGTTTGCACAAATGCTGAGAAGGTGCGCTTTGCCGCACATCAACTAGATGGACCCGCAGCCTCATGGTGGGAGAACTACACCGTGATACGTCTCCAACGTATCTATAATTTTTGATTGCTCCATGCTATATTATCTACTGTTTTGGACTATATTGGGCTTTATTTTCCACTTTTATATTATTTTTGGGACTAACCTATTAACCGGAGGCCCATCCCAGAATTGCTATTTTTTTGCCTATTTCAGTGTTTCAGAGAAACAGAATATCAAACGGAGTCCAAACGGAATAAAACCTTCGGGAACGTGATTTTCTCACCGAACGTGATCCAGGAGACTTGGACCCTACTCCAAGGAGTCAAAGAGGAGGTCACGAGGGTGGGGGCGCCCCCCTAGGGCGCGCCCCCTGCCACATGGGCCCCTCGGTGCTCCACCGACGTACTCCTTCCTCCTATATATACATACGTTCCCCCAAATGATCAGAACAGGTGCCAAAAACCTAATTCCACCACCGCAACTTTCTGTATCCACAAGATCCCATCTTGGGGTCTGTTCCGGAACTCTGCCGGAGAGGGCCGTCATCACAGAGGGCTTCTACATCATCATAGCCCCTCCGATGAAGTGTGAGTAGTTTACCTCAGACCTTCGAGTCCATAGTTAGTAGCTAGATGGCTTCTTCTCTCTTTTTGGATCTCAATACAAAGTTCTCCCCCTCTCTTATGGAGATCTATTCGATGTAATCTTCTTTTTGCGGTATGTTTATTAAGACCGATGAATTGTGGGTTTTGATAAAGTCTATCTACGAATAATATTTGAATCTTCTCTGAATTCTTTTATGTATGATTGGTTATCTTTACAAGTCTCTTCGAGTTATCCGTCTGGTTTGGCCAACTAGATTGGTAGTTCTTGCCATGGGAGAAGTGCTTAGCTTTGGGTTCGATCTTGCGGTGTCCTTTCCCAGTGACAGAAGGGGCAGATAGGCATGTATTGCAGCGTTGCCATCGAGGATAAAAAAATGGGGTTTATTTCATATTGCATGAATTTATCACTCTACATCATGTCATCTTGCTTAAGGCGTTACTCTGTTTTTAACTTAATACTGTAGATGCATGCTGGATAGTGGTCGATGAGTGGAGTAATAGTAGTAGATGCAGAATCGTTTCGGTCTACTTGTCACGGACGTGATGCCTATATACATGATCATCCCTAGATATTCTCAAAACTATGCTCAATTCTATCAATTGCTCAACAGTAATTTGTTCACCCACCATAGAATACTTATGCTCTTGAGAGAAGCCACTAGTGAAACCTATGGCCCCCGGGTCTATTCTCATCATATCAATCTCCATCACTATAATCTTGCTTTGCTTTTTTACTTTGCCTTTACTTTTTTACTTTGCATCTTTATACCAAAAATATTATATCTATTAGATCTCACTCTCGTAAGTGACCGTGAAGGGATTGACAACCCCTAATCGCGTTGGTTGCGAGTAGTTATCGTTTTGTGCAGGTACGAGGGACTTGAGCGTGGCCTCCTACTGGATTGATACCTTGGTTCTCAAAAACTGAGGGAAATACTTACACTACTCTGATGCATCATCCTTTCCTCTTCGGGGAAAACCAACGCAAGCTCAAGACGTAGCAAGAAGGATTTCTGGCGCCGTTGTCGGGGAGTCTACGCAAAAAGTCAACATACCAAGTACCCATCACAATCCCTATCTCTCGCATTACATTATTTTCCATTTGTCTCTCGTTTTCCTCTCCCCCACTTCACCCTTGCCATTTTATTCGCCCTCTCTCTCTCTCTATCATCCCTCTCTTTTCCGCTTGCCTTTTTTTTGCCCGTTTGTTGGATTGCTTGTTTGTCGCGATGGCTCAAGATACTACCAAATTGTGTGACTTCACCAATACAAATAATAATGATTTCCTTAGCACTCTGATTGCTCCTCTTGCTAATACTGAATCTTGTGAAATCAATGCTGCTTTGTTGAATCTTGTTATGAAAGATCAATTCGCCAGCCTTCCTAGTGAAGATGCCGCTACTCATCTGAATAGCTTCGTTGATTTATGTGATATGCAAAACAAAAAAGATGTCGATAATGATGTCGTTAAATTGAAGCTATTTCCTTTTTCGCTTAGAGATCGTGCTAAAGCTTGGTTTTCATCTTTGCCTAAGAATAGTATTGATTCTTGGAACAAGTGCAAAGATGCTTTTATCTCTAAGTATTTCCCTCCCGCTAAGATCATCTCTCTTAGAAACAATATTATGAATTTTGAGAAACTTGATCATGAACATGTTGCACAAGCTTGGGAGAGAATGAAATTAATGATACGTAATTGCCCTGCTCATGGATTGAATTTGTGGATGATTATACAAAAATTTTATGCCGGATTGAATTTTGCTTCTAGAAATCTTTTAGATTAGGCCGCGGGAGGCACTTTTATGGAAATCACTTTAGGAGATGCTACTAAACTCCTAGATAATATTATGGTTAATTATTCTCAATGGCATTGAGGGAGTCCTGGATTAGGGGGTGTCCGGATGGCCGGACTATACCTTCAGCCGGACTCCTGGATTATGAAGATACAAGATTGAAGACTTCGTCCCGTGTCCGGAAGGGACTTTCCTTGGCGTGGAAGGCAAGCTTGGCGATACGGATATTCAGATCTCCAACCATTGTAACCGACTCTATGTAATCCTAACCCTCTCCGGTGTCTATATAAACCGAAGGGTTTTAGTCTGTAGGACAACATACACATCAACAATCATACCATAGGCTAGCTTCTAGGGTTTAGCCTCTCTGATCTCGTGGTAGATCTACTCTTGTACTACCCATATCATCAATATTAATCAAGCAGGACGTAGGGTTTTACCTCCATCGAGAGGGCCCGAACCTGGGTAAAACTTCGTGTCCCTTGTCTCCTGTTACCATCCGGCCTAGACGCACAGTTCGGGACCCCCTACCCAAGATCCGCCGGTTTTGACACCGACATTGGTGCTTTCATTGAGAGTTCCTCTGTGTCGTCGCCGTCAAGCCCGGTGGCTCCTACAATCATCAATAGCGATGCAGTCCAAGGTGAGACCTTCCTCGACGGACAGATCTTCGTCTTCGGCAGCTTTGCACTACGGGCAATTCACTTGGCCATCTGGAGCAGGTCGAAAGCTACGCCCCTGACTGTTAGGTCAGATTCGGAATTTTAAACTACACGGCTGACATCCGCGGGGACTTGATCTTCGACGGATTCGAGCCACTACCGAGCGTGCCACACTGTCCCAATGAGCATGATCTAGCTCTGCCGCCGAACAGTGCCCTGGAGGCCGCACCCGCATCGGCTCCGGCCCTTAGTTCGGAGCCAATTGCACCAATCGAGGATAGGCGGTTGGACGCCACCTCGGGGGCTGCGACCCCAACGGCGATTCAGCCGAACACCAGCCCCGTACTCTGCAAGACTCATGACTCCAAGGAGCCGGACTCCTCTCTGGACTCTGAACCCTCCGCGCCCCTGCCGGTCGAATCCGATTGGGCGCCGATCATGGAGTTCACAGCCACGGACATCTTTGAGCACTCGCCTTTTGGCAATATCTTGAAGTCACTGAAGTCTCTCTCTTTATCAGGAGAGCCCTGGACGGACTACAGTCAGCAAGGTTGGGGTACGGACGATGAAGAAATTCAAAGCCCACCCACCACCCACTTTGTAGCCACTACTGACGACTTAACCGACATGCTCGACTTCGACTCCGAAGACATCGACGGTATGGACGCTGATGAAGAAGATGATGAAGAACCAGCGCCTACTAGGCCCTGGAAAGGCACCTCGTCATATGACATATACATGGTGGATACCCCAAAAGAGGGAGATGGCGATGGAACAACGGAGGATGACCCCTCCAAGAAACAGCCTAAGCGCCGGCGTCAGCGGCGCCGCTCAAAATCCCGCTAAAACAAAAACGGTGATTCCAGCACGGGAGACAATAACACTCCGGAAAGTGCCGAAGAAAACCCCCTCCAGCAAGACGTAGCACAGGAGAATGGAGAAACCAGCCCTCATGAGAGAGCGGCAGACAGAGAGGTCGAGGACGATAATTATATGCCTCCCTCTGAAGACGAGGCAAGCCTCGACGACAACGAATTCGTTGTGCCAGAGGATCCCGTCGAGCAAGAGCGTTTTCAACGTAGGCTTATGGCCACGGCAAGAAGCCTCAAGAAAAAACAGCAACAGATTAGAGCTGATCAAGATTTGCTGGTTGACAGATGGACTGAAGTCCTTGCGGCCAAAGAGCATAAACTCGAACGCCCCTCCAAGAGCTACCCAAAGCACATGTTGCTACCCCAATTAGAGGAGGAAGCACTTGATGCGGCCGACCAGCCACCGCGTGGCCGCGACAGATAGGCCTCCCGACCCTCCACTCAAGCCGCACCCCGTGCCAAGGCACGGGAATATGCGCCGGACTTACGAGACATGTTGGAGGACAAGGCAAGGCAAACACGATCGATCTACGGATCGCGTGGGCGCCCCACGGCTCGAGACGGTAACCATCACGTCGGCCACAAATTCGGCAGGGCTGAACACAGTAGACAAAGCTCATTGGAGCTACATCATGATATCGCCCAGTACAGAGGCGCCGCACACCCACTATGCTTAAAGACGAAATAATGGATCCTCAAATCCCCGAGGGTTTCAAACCCGTAAACATCGAATCATATGATGGCACAACAGATCCTGCGGTATGGATCGAGGATTATCTCCTTCATATCCACATGGCCCGCGGCGATGATTTCCACGCCATCAAATACCTCCCACTCAAGCTTAAAGGACCAGCTCGGCATTGGCTTAACAGCTTGCCAACATGTTTAATCAGTTGTTGGGAGGACCTGGAAGCCGCATTCCTCAACAATTTCTAGGGCACATATGTGCGATCCCCAGACTCCGATGACCTAAGTCACGTAATTCACCAGCCAGAGGAATTGGCCAGGCAATTCTGGACACGGTTCCTAACAAAGAAAAATCAAATAGTCGACTGTCCGGACGCTGAGGCCCTAGTAGCCTTCAAGCACAATATCCGTGACGAGTGGCTGGCCCGGCACCTTGGAAAGGAAAAGCCGAAATCTATGGCAGCACTCACGACACAAATGACCCGCTTCTGCGCGGGAGAAGACAGCCGGCTTGCTCGTATCAACAATATGACCAAGAACCCTGGTAGTTTGGACACCAGGGGCATTAGTGGCAGGTCGCGTCACAACAAGCACAAGCGCCGCATTAATGGCGACAATGCTGAGGATACGGCAGTTAATGCCAGATTCAGAGGCTCTAAATCCGGTCAGCGGAAAATAGCCATGCAAAAGGAATCCTAGGGGCCCGTCCAGTTTGGACCGAATACTCGACCGCTTGTGCCAGACACATGGCACCCCCGAAAAGCCGGTCAGTCACACCAACAGGGATTGTTGGGTCTTCAAGCAGGCTGGCAAGCTAAACGCCGAAAATGAAGACAAGGGGCTGCATAGCGATAACAACGAGGAGCTTCGGCTGCCGAACAATAGTGGACAGAAGGGTTTTCCCCCACAAGTGCGGATGGTGAACATGATATACGCAACCCACGTCCCCAAAAAGGAGCGGAAGCGCGCGTTAAGGGACGTATATGCGGTAGAGCCAGTCGCCCCAAAGTTCAACCCATGGTCCTCCTGCCCGATCACCTTTGATCGAGGAGACCATCCCACTAGCATCCATCATGGCGGATTTGCCGCATTGGTTCTAGACCCAATTATTGACGGATTTCATCTCACTAGAGTCCTTATGGACGGCGGCAGCAGCCTGAACCTACTTTACCAGGATACAGTGCGGAAAATGGGCATAGATCCCTCGAGGATTAAGCCCACCAAAACGACCTTTAAACGCGTAATACCAGGTGTAGAGGCCAACTATACAGGCTCAGTCACACTTGAAGTGGTCTTCGGATCCCCGGGTAATTTCCGAAGCGAGGAGTTGATCTTCGACATAGTCCCATTCCGAAGTGGCTATCACACACTGCTCGGACGAACCGCATTCGCCAAGTTCAATGTGGCACCGCACTACGCATACCTTAAGCTCAAGATGCCAGGCCCTCGTGGAGTAATTACGGTCAATGGAAAAACCGAACGCTCCCTCCGAACGGAGGAGCACACGGCAGCCCTTGCAGCGGAAGTACAAAGCAGCCTCTCCAGGCAGTTCTCCGGTCCGGCCATTAAACGTCCAGACACTGTCAAGCGCGCCCGGAGTAACCCACAACAAGACCGCCTGGCACGTTCTGAGCAGGCATAGCAATGCGGCCCCAACCCCAACCCTCCAAAAAGGCGATGCTAGTACTTCGCGTACATAACTACGCTCTAGAAATACCATGGGCATAGGGGGAGGGGCACCATCACGGCACACCCAAAACACGGCTTAAACCGCACCAGGGGCTGCCGATTTTTTAATTTTCTCTTACTTTCAGGACTCTACTCTTCGGAAGGCCTGTTCGGCAGTTCAATTGCTGCACGAACGATGCAAGAACCAGGGAAGCAGACAAGCCATGCCGCATTACGAAACTCCCAGGTGGTCTCTATGACGAGCAGTATACCTGTTTCGCATACTATTCTGCAGCTTGCCCCTGGAGCAGACATGTTAAATAGTCCAACTTTTTGTTTATCGCATTACTTGTATCGTTCTGCTTTGATCGCAGCTATCTTTAATAAACAATGCATAGCTTTTGTCTATTTTTGCATTACCTTTTTATAAATAAATGTTCCTTAATGACATGTTGCACCCGTACAATTTGGTACGGCCAAAATACGCCAGGGGCTTTTAGCACCCCTCAATATGGTCTGAGAAGTCCGAACACTTTCACAAGTGCGGCACCCCGAACTTATAGCATTATATGCATCGGCTCCGAATCATGTCTTGGGTCAATAGTTGGGTTTGCCCGGCTCCTATGTTTGGTGCCTTACGTTCCGCTATATCGGCTAAGGTAGCACTAGGAGAACCACTGAGATTGTGCCCTAGTTGAGCTGGGCCGAGCACCTCATTGGAGAAAGCTAAAACTGACTGTCATGATGAAGCGAGAGCTGGTCGCTGTTCGAGAGGTTTTTTCGAGTCCCTAAAGACTTATGCCGCTTAGGGCGAGGAACCGGCTCTGTCCGGCCAAGGCGTGGATAGCGCCCCGAACTCGGTCTTCCGAATACTAGGGGCTTCGCCGAAGTTTAAAATTATAGAATTCTATGGCTAAGTGAGAGTGTTCATGCATTATAGTCCGATTGCCTTGTTTGTTGGGCTGAGCGCCTCCCTCGAAGGACCCAAATATGGGAAAAAGAGCACCCAGGTTTATCCCCGAACACCCCAACACTAGCGGCACGGGGGCAGAAGCCGACAACTCGCCATCTCTCAGAATTGATAAACAGCCGCACAAAAGGTAATATTTTAAATTCAAACAGCATTGCTCAGCGCATATGAACAAGTTTTCAGTGCACAGGATAACATGAGCGAGTTTTACTCAAAAAATACATCCTTGCTACATTCATCCGCCACAAGGCAGGCACACTTCAGAACATCCTTATAATAATTCTCGGGCTTGCGATGCTCTTTCCCCGGCGGTGGCCTGTCCTTCACAAGCTTCTCAGCATCCAGCTTGCCCCAGTGCACCTTGGCACGGGCAAGGGCCCTACGGGCACCTTCAATGCAGAAGGAGCGCTTGATGTCTTCGAGCCTCAGACAGGCCCCCACCAGCCGCCGCACCAGCCCGAAATAGCTCCCAGGCAGAGCCTCTCCAGGCCACATCCGAACCAAGAGGCCCTTCATGGCCTGTTCGGGCGCCTTGTGGAGCTCGACCAGTTGCTTCAGCTGGTCGCTCAGGGGCACGGGGTGTCCGGCCTCAGCGTACTGAGACCAGAACACCTTCTCCGTCGAGCTACCCTCTGCGGCTCGATAAAATGCGGCGGCATCGGATACACTTCGGGGAAGATCTGCAAACGCTCCTGGAGAGCTCCGGATTCGGGTAAGTATCAAGTAACTCACGTTTATGTGTTTACTTTTCTTAAAGAATGCCTTACCCGCTGCTATCTTCTTCACCTCATCCAACTCCTGGAGGGTCCTCTGGGATTCGGCCTTGGCAGACTTGGCATTTTCAATAGCCACCGCGAGCTCGGACGCTCGCGTCTTTGAGTCAAGCTCCAAACTCTCATGTTTTTCCATAAGAGCCCGGAGCTCTTGCCGCACCTTGCCAACCTCGGCCTCATACTTCTCCCGCTCGGTGCGCTCCGCGGCCGCACTCTTCTCGGCCTCGACCAGCACTTGCTTAAGGGTCGCCACTTCAGACGTGGCCCCTACAATAGCCACGTTAATCCTGTCATTTTTTGCAATTGCACCTTATATATATATATATATATATATATATATATATATATATATATATATATATATATATATATATATATATACTCAAACAAGGTATTTCTTACCTTCCTTCTCCTCGAGCTACTTCTTGGCACGCCCGAGCTCTTGCTCGGACTTCTCGAGGCTCTGCTTCAGCGTATCCACTTCCGCAGTCAGTGTGGCGGACGCCAGCAGAGAAGCCTGCATACGCATATTGACTCTTTTGTTAGACTCCTGCGATTTCTTTGATCCTCTATTCGGCTTTTCTTCCCGAACGCCCAACAGAGCATCAGGGGCTACTGTCTATGCGGTAATATTATTTACACATTATTTACTTACCTCAAAGCCTGTCAATGGGCTAGTACAAGCTTCAGTCAGTCCGCTCTTGGCGGACTGAACCTTTTGGACCACCACACTCATAATAGTGCGGTGCCCCTCGTCGATGGAGGCGCCTTCGAGCACCTCCAACAGATTGTTCGGCGCCCCCGGTTGGACGGGGTCACCGGCACAGTAGGCTTGCTCCTCTTGGAAGGAGGTCGCCCGCCGGACTCTAGAACCTTTGAAGGTTCTGGAGCGGTGTCCGGCCTGAGCTAGACTTGGAGCCCTGGGGGGTTTCATCCCCTTTACTCCTGGAGTCCGGGAGGTCGCCTTGCGGCGCCTCCAGGACCACCTCCTCCCTACTTGGAACCTGTTGGGCCAACACCTCGGTGTCTTCCGTAGGGCGGGGGGAGGAAGCCGTCGGAAGCAAATTCACATCCGACGAGTCCAGTGAGCCGCTCGACGACGCGTCGAGCCGGTCTCTGGGTGGGCTGCATAAACATGTTCGACGTAAGGGAAATTTGCGCAATAAATGAATACTATGAATTACTCTGGTATCCAGATACTTCCGATTTTTCCAGGGGCTTGGCCCTGGGCTTCCACCCCTCTCCGCCATCGTCGGCGTCGGTGGAGTAGTCTTGAGGAAGGGTTTTCCCCTTCTTGGACCTACCGGCCTCCTCAGAGAGGGCGGCCTTCCTTTTCTTCTCTCCTCCCGCTGGAGGGGGAGAGGTTTCTTCTTCTTCCTCCTCGTCTTCACGAGAGGAATGCGCTTCGGAACCGTCGGGTGATGAATCCGACACCTCCTGGCGCCGGGCACTCTTTCGAGTCCCCATGGCCCTTTTCGCGGCCTTCTTCTCCGGCACCACATAGGGTGCCGGAACCAGCAACTTCGCCAAGCGAGCGTCCACTGGGCCTTCGGGTAAAGGAGCCGGACAGTTGATCTGTCCGGACGTCGCCTACCAGTCTTGTCAAAGGTAAGGGAGTTTAGATCCCGCATGGAGTCAAACTATGGAAAACTGATACCCTGTAAAAGGACAAAAATAGCTTACCGCGAGAGCGTGACGCTGCGCACTGAATCCGCGATCCTCGGTAGCGGATGCGGGAGCCTCGGCGCCCTTGAAAGGCATCCTCCAGGCATCTTCGTACATCGTGTCGAAGAGCCTGTTTAGAGTTCGGTGCTGCGCCGGGTAGAACTCCCACAGGTTGAAGGCCTGTTGTTGACACGGGAGGATCAGGCGGATGAGCATAACTTGGACTACATTGACAAGCTTGAGCTTCTTGTCCGCCAGGGTTTGGATGCATGTTTGGAGTCTAGTCAGCTCTCGTTTTTTACCCCAAGACAGGCTTGTCTCCTTCCAGGAAGTGAGCCGCGTAGGGGGGCCGGATCGAAACTCAAGGGTGCGACCCATTCGATGTCACGCGGCTCGGTGATGTAAAACCACCACGATTGCCACCCCTTCAGGGTCTCCACAAAGGAGCCCTCGAGCCACAGGACGTTGTCCATCTTGCCCACCATGGCACCTCTGCACTCCGCCTGGCTGCCGCGCACCACCTTCGGCTTGACGTTGAAAGTCTTGAGCCATAGGCCGAAATGGGGGCTGATGCGAAGGAAAGCCTCGCACACAATGATAAACGCCGAGATGTTGAGGACGAAGTTCGGGGCCAGATCATGGAAATCCAGGCCATAGTAGAACATGAGCCCCGGACAAATGGATGCAGAGGGAAGCCCAGTCCGGGAGGAAATGGGGGAGGAACACCACCCTCTCATGGGGCCTAGGGGTGGGGATGAGCTGCCCCTTTTCAGGAAGCCGGTGCGCGATGTCGTTAGACAAGTATCCGGCCTTCCTCAGCTTTTTGATGTGTCCCTCCATGACGGAGGAGACCATCCACTTGCCTCCCGCTCCGGACATGACTGGAGAAGGTTGAGGTGGGAGTGCGGACTTGGGCGCTGGAGCTCGAGTGCGCAAGAATGGATAGGCAAAGGAGGAAGAAGGCGTGGGTAAAAAGGTGGATCCTTATCCCCTTATATGGGTGGATGCAACTACATGTCCCCACCAGCCTGGTAAAACTCGCTTATCTCCAAGCGTCGTAATCAAAGGCGTGGTTGGGTTACCCACGCCCGTATTGATGAGAATCCCGGAATAAGGTGACACGATCTCTGCTTTGAAAAGACGTGCCAAGGAAACCGCCTCGCATGACGCGCTGAGGTGGGATAATGAAACGACTCGGATAAAGGCTTGGCCGTGGTGTGTCACACTATGGAATACGTCAGCAGACTAGATTTGTGTAAATATTATTCTCTCTATGGCAATATGTGGAAAACTTATTTTGCAGACCCGGACACTATCTTTGTGTTTAAAATCTTCTATTAAGTACTTGGAGGAGGAACCCACCTTGCAATGCCAAAGACAATCTGCGCGCCGGACATGTCGTCATTGAAGCCTGGTTCAGGGGCTACTGAGGGAGTCCTGGATTAGGGGGTGTCCGGATGGCCGGACTATACCTTCAGTCGGACTCCTGGATTATGAAGATACAAGATTGAAGACTTCGTCCCATGTCCGGAAGGGACTTTCCTTGGCGTGAAAGGCAAGCTTGGCGATACGGATATTCAGATCTCCTACCATTGTAACCGACTCTATGTAACCCTAACCCTCTTCGGTGTCTATATAAACCGGAGGGTTTTAGTCCGTAGGACAACATACACATCAACAATCATACCATAGGCTAGCTTCTAGGGTTTAGCCTCTCTGATCTCGTGGTAGATCTACTCTTGTACTACCCATATCATCAATATTAATCAAGCAGGACGTAGGGTTTTACCTCCATCGATAGGGCCCGAACCTGGGTAAAACTTCGTGTCCCTTGTCTCCTATTACCATCCGGCCTAGACACACAGTTCGGGACCCCCTACCCGAGATCCGCCGGTTTTGACACCGACAGGCATACTGAAAGATCTTCTAATAAAAAAGTGCATGCGATAGAAGAAATCAATGTTTTGAGTGGAAAGATGGATGACCTTATGAAATTATTTGCTACTAAGAGTGTCTCTTCTGATCCTAATGATATGCCTTTGTCCACTTTGATTGAGAATAACAATGAATCTATGGATGTGAATTTTGTTGGTAGGAATAATTTTGCATCAGAAGCTAGCAGGATTGCTTCAGCCTTTGCCAATACCTGAATGGTAGTTGGATAACCTTGGCATGGATTTCATCACCGGATTACCTAGGACATGATCAAGTTATGATTCCATCTGGGTAGTAGTAGATCGCTTGACTAAAGTGGCTCACTTTATCCCCATGAAAACCACTTATACAAGCGCGAAGTTGGCCAAGATATATATGACCAGGATCGTATGTCTGCACAGAGTTCCAAGGACCATCATATCAGATAGAGGAACACAGTTTACCTCAAAGTTTTGGAATCAATTACACCAGACTTTGGGTACCAGGCTAGAGTTTAGTACAACCTTTCATCCATAGACATATGGACATACCAAGAGAGTGAACCAGATTCTGGAGGACCTGTTGAGAGCTTGTGCGCTAGATTATGGATCTAGTTGGGATGATAATTTGCCTTATGTAGAGTTCTCATATAACAACAGTTACCAGGCTAGTTTGAAGATGGCCCCTTTCGAAGCTTTGTATGGAAGGAGGTGCAGGACACCCTTGATGTGGGATGAAGTTGGAGACCGCCAATTGTTTGGACCAGATTTAATCAGAGAGTCTAAAGAGAAGGTTAAGTTGATCCGTGATAGACTGAAGGTAGCTTAATCCAGGCAGAAGAGTTATGCTGACACTAAATGCAAGGAGGTAGCCTATGAAGTCGGAGACAGAGCATATCTCCGTGTGTCACCACTTCGAGGAGTTAAATGATTTGGAGTCAAAGGAAAGTTAGCCCCAAGATTTGTAGGACCTTATAGAGTTTTGGAATGTATGGGAGAAGTGGCCTACAAGTTGGACTTACCCTAAGGAATGTTAGGAGTTCATGATGTGTTTCACGTTTCCCAGTTGAAGAAGTGCAATGCAGAGATGGCCGATATTCCTCTAAGAGATATAGTGCCCCTGGAAGAAATTCAGTTGGAGAGTGACCTAACCTACGGTGAGAAACCCATCAAGACTCTCAAGTTTGCCAACCGAGTTACACGCAGCAGGGTCATCAAGTTTTGCAAAGTTTAGTGGAGCCACCATACCGATGAAGGAGCTACCTGGGAGCGAGAAGAAGACCTACAAAAAGATAACTCACACCTATTTGCTAGCCAACCCGAATCTCGAGGACGAGATTCATCTTAAGGGGGGTAGGTTTGTAACATCCCAATTTTCAATTTGGATGTTAATCATTAGGTCATCGTATGCATCCATATTTTGATAATTTTGAATTTGTTTTATTTGGACACTTTGATCCTAGAGACCTTAAGCAACTCAAGGACCATGTGATAGTGTTGGAGGTTTTCATAAAACTCTATTTTTGAATTTTCAAAAATTGGTAAATTAGATCAAGGTGATTTTTATTTGATTTTTTTCCAATTATTTCAAAATAAATAAAATAATGAGAGAAGATAATATGAATTCTTAAAAATAGAATAAATAATGGAAATTTAATTTTGAATAAAAAATATATTTATTTGAATTTTATTTGAAATTTTATTCGGTTAAATTAGGGAAAATTGCATTTTAGCCCAGAGAAATGTTCACGTGGTCCTAAATATTAGGAGAGAACCGTGAAAATTATTTTTGGAATTTTATTTATTTTTATTTTGTATTTTTCTGTATGGCGAAATTATTATTTCTTTCAAAAAAGGTTTCTTTCGGACGGAACTGGGCCGAAGGCCCAGCCGGCCCGCTCGCCGCACCGCCTCCCCGCACCGTGCTCACGCCGGACTCTGGTGGGAGTCTGAGCCGGCCACGCCGCCCGCCGCCCCCTTGCCCAAGTCGGTCGCCACCCCCCCTTTATATAGCACGCCCCTTCTCCTCCCCAAGCCGCCCCGACGCCCGAGCCGCCGCTCGTAGCCGCCGCTGCCGCCGCTGCCGCTTCTCGCCGTGCCGCCGCCAGCTCACGTTGCCGCCTTGCTTCGCCGCCGCCTTGCTTTGCCGCCGCCTCGCCGCCTCCCACCGCTGCCGACGCCACCGCACGCCGCCCACCGTAGTTGCCGCCGCCTCATCAGAGTAGCCGCTCGCTGCCGCCGCCGGTTTTTCTTCTCGAACCGGTATAAGACCGATAAAACACGTCTGTTTTTTAGTTTGGTTTTATGTTATTTTAGATCGGTTTATTATTTAGGTTATGTTATTTAGTGAACGTTCACCCGATTCATTCTGTTAACGGACGAATTTGTTCGTTAGTTTCTGTCAGCGAACGTTCGTTCGTTAGATTATTCTTTTTAGTTTAATTTTTGCCAGGGACCCATCCGTAATTTTTTCATCATAGATTAGTCCCTGATCTTCAAACCCTCACCACTTTTTGCTCGTTTATCCAAATCCAGTGAAACCAACGCCAAAATCTTCGTCTTGTGCCAGTTTTTCAAGGTAAACAACTTGAACATGATTTTGGAAATTTAAAATTTTGTTTAAAGCAGATTCGAATTTGAACTTCTTTTGATCGTAGTTTGAGTTTCGTAACTCCGATTCGAGTGATTCTTTTTGCTAATCGAAGCTCTTCACTTGAACTTTCTGTTTAGATATTTTCTTTTGGTTTTGCCTTTACATATTATTCTTGAGTTCTTATGTATGACATTATTTGTTCACGGTATTTTCCGGAGTGCGAGGCTTGCTACTACGATCTCTAGGGTTTTCCGATCGTCAGCAAGGCAAGTAACACTTTGATCATACCCTTTTATTACCCAGTTTTTATGCATTACTTTCACCCCTCAAACATTGCATGAGTAGGATTTGATAATATGTGGGTGTGGGAAGTAGTTGATGAGGTAGGAACCTATCGTCTTTTATTATACCCCGGGTATTATTGCATTATGCTTGCAGATGTGGATTGGTTTGTGAGATTCATGAATGATGTGAGAGTTATTTATAACTAAGGGAAACTTAAGGTGGCTACTTTAATACACATCTAGGTGGATTGGTTGTGGGCACCTGGGGAATCCAGTATTGTCCTAGGAGATCCCGGGAGACCCGTGTGATCCTCGTATGGAATGCCACCCAGGCTCAAAGGGATCATAAGATTATTCGTGCTAGAAATTTCCATGTGCAGCCACAAGCCATTGTGGGCTCTAGAATAGTTGACTAAGTTGTGAGAATCCTTTCCATGATGGGCTAGCAGATGTAGGGGAATTGTAGGTGTACCGGCCTATCTATCGGTTAAGGGGACCTCTTCGAAAAGACTGTGTCTTGGTCATCCATTTCTCAAACATCATGTAGTGTGAGAAATACAAGGAGGAGGTCTAGTCTTGTGGGGAAAAGTGTGCAAACCTCTATAGAGTGTATAAACTAATCATGGTTAGCCGTGTCCCTGGTTATGGACATCTTGAGTATCTGGTATTTGCATTATTGTTTTGATCTCATCACTCTACTTAATGAATTTGATGGGTTATTAATGTTAATTTGGGATTGAGTTGGGGGTACCTTCTCAATAATGTCATCAAACTTTGTAGTTAAATAAAATATATTCCTTTGTAGTAGGGAAAAATTAGCTTTATGCAAATGATAACCATAGAGCCTCCACCAGCCAAATATGCATGTAGTGATAGATGTTATTTGTTCATTGCTCTATAGTGTTATCTTGCCAGCATATTCCATGTGTTGACCTACGCGGCTGCAACGTATCATGTTACAGAGTTTTCAGTCGAAGAGTAAGGTGCGATAGGTCGTTGTCATGCACTTAGTTTTGCCGTGGAGTCGGATGGACTCATTTATCTTTGAAGCGTCCACAGTTATCTATTTTAGATGGCCTTCAGCCATATTATTGTAATAAGTACTCTTTATGAGACACTCGATGTAATAAGTGTGTGATTGAACTCTGCAATAAATCCTCGAGTACTGTGTGTGTCAGCAATACCGGTCCAGGGGTGACACTTAAACACAAAGACTGCGGTCCATTGGGATCGGCTCGCTACAAGATCATTATCAACAAAATCATTAAAAAAATCTCAAGATTATTACTAGGTTTTCGACGATAACCTCCCCAGATTCAGACATGATGACAAAGGAAGCAATCAACACACAAGCAAACTAAAAAGCGAATGGAAACAAGGCAAATAAAAAGGCAAATATTTTTGTATTTTTCAGAAAACGTTTTAGAAGTGGGGGATATGAAAACGAGAGGCAAATGGTGAATAATGTAAATGCAAGAGATGAGAGATTAAGATGGGTACTTGGTAGGCTTGATGTAGATCCTCCCCGACAACGGCACTAGAAATCCTTCCTTCTACTTCTTGATCTTGTGTTGGTTTTTCACTTGAAGAGGAAAGGGTGATGCAACAAAGTAGAGATAAGTATTTCTCTCAGTTGAGAACCAAGGTATCAATCTAGTAGGAGGAACACAGAAGACACCAATGGTTGAACCTACATAAACAAACAAATACTTGCACCCAACGCGACAAAGGGGTGGTCAACCCCTTCACGGTTGCTTGCAAGGATGAGATATGATACTGATAGATATAAAAGACAAGTAAAAGTACTAAATAAGATAAAGTAAATAAATTTCTGCAAGGTATTTTTACGTTTTTGATTTTATACATCTGAAAATAATATGATAAAAGATAGACCCGGGGGCCATAGTTTTCACTAGAGGCTTCTCTCTTGAAAGAAAGCATACGGTGGGTAAAGAAATTATTGTTGAGCAATTTATACAAAATCCCGTAGTTATGATGATATCTAAGGCAATGATCATGAATATAGGCATTACGTACGTCACAAGTAGACCGACTTCTGCCTGCATCTACTATTACTCCACACATCGATGATTATCCAGCATGGATCTAGTGTATTAAGTTAACAAGAACAGAGTAACGCCTTAAGCAAGATCACATGATGTAGAGGGATAGATCCAATCAATATGAACAAACCCCATCTTTTATACTTAATGGCAACAATACAAATACGTGTGATGTCCCTTTCTGTCACTGGGAATAAGCGCCGCAAGATTGAACCCATTACAAAGGACCTCTCCCATTGCAAGAAAAATAAATCTAGTTGGCCAAACCAAATAAATAGATCAGAGAGAAATACAGAGCTATCTTAATCATGCATAAAAGATTTCAGAGAAGACTCAAAATATTCATAAATAATCTGCTCATAAACCCACAATTCATTGAATATCAACAAACACACTGCAAAAGAAGATTACATGGAATAGATCTCCAAGAACATCAAGGAGAACATTGTATTGAAGATCAAAGAGAGAGAAGAAGGCCATCAAGCTACTAGATATGGACCCGTAGGTCTATGGTAAACTACTCACACATCATTGGAAGGGCGGCAAGTTTGACGTAGAAGCCCTTCGTGGTCGAATTCCCCTCCGGCAAAGTACCGAAAAAGGCCTCCAGATGGGATCTCACCAGGACAGAAACTTATGGCGGCGGAAAAGTATTTTTGGTGTTCCCCTGGTCTATAGGGAATATTTTGGGTATTTATAGAAGAAGAACAGGGTTAGAGGAGCCGAAGAGGGGCCCACAAGCTTTGAGGGAGCCCCCTAGCGCGTGCCCCCTGAGCTTGTCGTCACATCGTGGCCCATCTGGCCTCCCGCCGAAGCGTCTAGGGTGTATTACGGTCCAAGAAAAATCGTCAAACCATTTCGTTCCATTTGGACTCCGTATGGTATTTATTTTCTGTAAAGACAAAAACAAGGGAAAACATCAACTGGGACTTGACACTAGGTTAATAGGTTAGTCCAAAAAATGATATCAAATAGCGTAATAATGCATATAAAACGTCCAAGATTGATAATATAATAGCATGGAACAATAAAAAATTATAGATACGTTGGAGACGTATCAGGATCTCTAATATAATAGCATGGAACAATCAAGAACATAAATTTACGGTGACGGAAAAAGTGTTTCGGGCGGCTCTCTGATTTATTGGGAATATTAGAGAATTTATACAAGTGGAATTAGGTTAAGATGTTTCATGACGGGCCCACAAGCCTAGGGGGCACACCCCCTAGGGCGCGCCTGCTGAGCTTGTCATTCCCTTGTGACTCGTCTGGTCTTCTCCCAAATTTCGAGGGTCTCTCTTGGTGCATAAAAAATCATCAAAAAATTCCATAGCGTTTGGACTCCGTTTGGTACTAATTTCCTAAAAATCCAAAAACAAGCCAAAACAGGAACTAGCACTGGGCATTAGGCTAATAGGTTAGTCCGAAAAAATGATATATAATTGCATATAGTTGCATGTAAAACATCCAAGATTGATATATAATAGCATGGAACAATCAAAAGTTATAGATATGTTGGAGACGTATCAAACATCTCCAAGCTTAATTCCCGCTTGTCCTTGAGTAGGTAAATGATAAAAACATACTTTTTATGTGGAATGTTGTGACGCCCTCGATTCAATCATACACTAAACATACACACAAACGTGTATGATCAAGATCAGGGACTCATGGGAAGATATCACAACACAACCCTAAAAATAAAATAAGTTATACAAGCATCATATTACAAGCCAGAGGCCTCGAGGGCTTGAATACAAGAGCTTGATCATAGATGAGTCAGTGGAAGCAACAATGTCTGAGTACAGACATAAGTTAAACAAGTTGCCATAAGATGTCTAGCACAAACTGGGACACGGATCGAAAGAGGCACATGCCTCCTGCCTGGGATCCTCCTAAACTACCCCTGGTCATCGTCAGCGGCCTGCACATAGTAGTAGGCACCTCCAGTGTAGTAGGAGTCATTGTCGAAAGTGGCGTCTGGATCTTAGGCTCCAACGTCTGGATCTTAGGCTCCAACGTCTGGTCGCAACAACCGGGTATAGAAAGGGGAAAAGGGTGGAGAAAAGCAACCATGAGTACTCATCCAAAGTACTTGCAAGCAAGGAGCTACACTATATATGCATGGGTATCAATGGAAGGGGTAGTATATGTGGACTGAACTGCAGAATGCCAGAATAAGAGGGGGATAGCTAGTCCTATCGAGGACTACACTTCTGGCATCCTCTGTCTTGAAGCAGTAGAAGAGAGTAGATGGTAAGTTAACCAAGTATCACCGCATAGCATAATCCTACCCGGCGATCCTCTCCTCACCGCACTGTGAGAGAGCGATCACCGGGTTGTATCTGGCACTTGGAAGGGTGTGTTTTATTAAATATCCGGTTCTAGTTGTCATAAGGTCAAGGTACAACTCCGGGTCGTCCTTTTACCGAGGGACACTACTATTCGAATAGATAAACTTCCCTACAGGGGTGCACCACATTTCCCAACACGCTCGATCCCATTTGGCCGGACACACTTTCCTGGGTCATGCCCGACCTCGGAAGATCAACACGTCACAGCCCCACCTAGGCACAATAGAGAGGTCAGCACGCCGGTCTAAATCCTATGCACGCAGGGGTCTGGGCTAATCGCCCATTGCACACCTACATGTTGCGTACGCGGCCGGTGAGCAGACCTAGCAACCTCCATTACAAAGGAAGTTGCGTTACGCGGTTCAACCCAGTGCGCGCTGCTTAGTCACCGACTTCAAGAAGGCTTCGACTGATACCACGATGTTGGGTTCCCATAACTGTTCCCGCGTAGTTGGTTAGTGCGTATAGGCAAGTGGCTAGACTCAGATCAAATACCAAGATCTCGTTAAGCATGTTAATCGATGTAACTGCGGACGCCGACCAGGGCCAGGCCCACCTCTCTCCTAGGTGGTCTCAACCTGCCTTGTCGATCCGCCACAAAGATCCACCCAAAGGGCCGTCGGGACAAAGGTCCTTTTAGCACCCAATCCGTGAATCACTCGCGGGTACTCTATGAGCCGACCCGTCTTTAATCATGACATGTATCATGTATAAGATATACAATATATGCCCGTGATCACCTCCCTATTGATCATGTTCCGATAGTATAGCATCGCAGACGGACAAGAATGTAGGGTCAGTGATGATAAACTAGCATCCTATACTAATAATTTAGGATTGCAAGTAAGGTATCGACAACTGTAGCAACAATGACAGGCTATGCAACAGAGTAGGATTAACCGAAAGCATTAACATGCTACACTACTCTAATGCAAGCAGTATAGAGAAGAATAGGAGATATCTGGTGATCAAGGGGGGGGGGCTTGCCTGGTTGCTCTAGCAAGTAGGGGTCATCAACAACGTAGTCGATCAGGGCCCCAGCAGCGGCGTCAGTCTCGTAGTCTACCAGAGAGAAGAGGGGGAAGAAACAATGAATACAACGCAAACAGATGCATAACGATGCATGACATGACAATTAGCGTTGCTAGTTGTGCCCTAACACGGTAGTAGGTGATATCGACGAAGGGGGGAAACATTCGGGAAAGTATCCCCGGAGTTTTGCGTTTTCGGACAGATGAATTGGAGGGGAAAAGTTATGTGTTTTCTATGGTAGGGATGTGTGGCGGACGAACGGGATGCGTATTCGGATTCGTCTCATCGTTCTGAGGAACTTTCATGTACAAAGTATTTTCATCCAAGCTACAGATTATTTTATATTAATTTCTAAAGATTTAAATCATTTTTAGTATTTATTTAGTTATTTTAAATAAACATTATCCAGAATAGTGTTTGCTGATGTCATCATGATGTCAGCATGACATCAGCAGTCAACAGGGTGTTGACTAGGTCAAACTGATGTGTGGGTCCCGCATGTCATTGCATGTTAACTAATTAACCAAATAAATTAGTTTAATTAACAGATTAGTTAGGTTAGTTAATTAATTAGGTTTATTAAACACAATTAATTAAGTTAATTAAATAAATAAATAATTAATATTTTTATTTATTTATTTTAAATTCTTTTTTTATTAAAATGTTTTGCGGGTGGGCCCCCTATGTCATAGGCAGGGGGTCCTTAGTGGGCACACAGGGTTATGGGGGCGGGCGCAACCGCCGCCCGCCCTGATAGCGAGGCGAGGCCGTGCCGGTGCTGCTTTCGGGCGTGGGTGCCGGCGACCATGGCCAGGAGCTGGCGGAGCAGGTTAGCACCCAGCGAAGGGCGGCGCCGGCGGCCAGCACTGGCGGGACGGAAGTGGCCGGCGATGTGGCACAGGCCAGGGGAGAGGTGCGGGGCACATGGAGCGAGGGGCCGAGGCGCGAGGAGGGAAGAGGCGACGGAGGCAGGGCACCGGCGGGGGTGGCGAGTGGTCTAAGCGCGAAGGCGGGGGGTAGCAGAGTGGGGGAGGCGGCCACGGTGGGCGTGCACGAGGCGGGGCGCGGCCATGGTGGGCGTGCGCGGGACGCCGGTCTAGTCGAGGCGCGGGGAGGAGGCTGCGGCCCCGGGGTAGCAGTGGGCGCGGGATGCGCACTTCAACGTGGTCAAGCATGGCCAGTAGCAGGGGCGAGCGAGGCGCGACGTTCGGGGCGCGGCTCAGCGCGCGTATGGGGCGGTGTGCGCGCGCGTGCTGTGGACGGCGCCGTCGACAAATGGGAGGAAAGGAGCTCACGGCGGTGCATAGGGATTCAGGCAACAAGGGTTGAGGAGGAGGTCGGAGACGTCGTTCTGGCGGGGATGCAGGCCGTCGTGGTGGCTCCGGGCAGCGACGGACGAGGGCGAGGCGGCGGCGCACGGCGGCGGCGTGCCCCGACCCGATCTGGATCGGGGGAGGCGGAGGGGAGAGCATTGTGGGGGAAGTGGGGAGTGGGATAGGGTTTGACCGGGTGGAGTGGTGGTTATGGGGAGTGGGGGTTGGCCAGTTGGGTCGGCCTGGTGGGCCGAAGTCCAGTGGGGGGGTCCCCTTTTCTTTCCTTTTGTATTTGTTTTGTTGTTTTTTATTCTTTTTTCTTTTATTTATTTTCCTTTCCGTTTTAATTCACTTTAAAATATTTAGGCATTTTCTAAAAAAGTGTTTTCTTCATAATAATTACCTATGTAATATTTATCACTAACCAAACAATTTTGTTCTAGTGTTTCTGACTAGTTCAGAGGGGTTCGACACTTTCGTCCATATAGCACTTCGAAGGGGGCCATCTTTAGACTAGCTTGATAGCTATTATTGTAAGAGAACTCGGCATACGACAGAGATTCCTCCCATTTCTTATCGAAGGAAATTACACAAGCTCGAAGCATGTCTTCAAGAACTTGGTTGACACGTTCAACTTGTCCTTGCGACTGAGGATGAAATGCAGTACTGAATGACAGATGAGTTCCCATAACTTCTTGGAAACTTGCCCAGAATCTTGAAGTGAACAAGCTGCCACGGTCTGAACTGATAACTAGTGGAATACCGTGAAGTGAAACAATTCTGGGCATGTAGAGAGTTGCAAGGTGACTAGCATTGATTGTTTCTTTGACCGCCAGAAAATGTGCAACCTTAGAAAGCCGGTTAATGATGACTAGAATAGCATCATCACCTTTCTGCGATTTGGAAAATCCAGTAACGAAGTCCATTTCAATATGGTCCCATTTCCATTCAGGAATAGAGATATGTTGCAGAGTTCCAGCAGGCCTTTGATGTTCTGCTTTGATACGACGGCAAACGTCACACACAGCAACATAACAAGCAATGTCTTGCTTCATATTACACCACCAGAATCTCTGGCGGATGTCTTGGTACATCTTTGTACTACCAGGATGGATAGATAGAGGCGTATCATGAGCTTCTTTCATAACCCTTGGAGCCAGAACCATGTTTTTCCTCGCACATGGCACCACTAGGCGTCCTTTGAAGTACAACGCGTGATGAGGACACCACAACTATCGACAAGTCTCCAACAATTATAGGTGCAATCACAAGAAGTCGCGCCAAACAAATAAGTGACCAGGTGAACGCTAACTTAAGTTTACCTTTTAACCTTGATGGCGCAACTATGCTTTCATCTCCATTGTTGTTGGTTGAACTTAGGTATAACATGGAAGCAATCCAACAACCTATGAGCTCTTGAAGCAACCGCTTTGGAGGAACAAGTTTGGAGAAAACAAGTTGCAACTGAAGCTGATGCTGTCAATTTTTTACCTCTGATGCTCTGGTGTGGCACACCCATGTTATGGAGCGACGAGGCCATAGGGGTACATCAACAGAAGCTACATCAAATTATCTTTCCAATGCAAAAAACCTCACATCATTTGGAGTTGTAAGTCAAAAGTTCTAGTCATTCTCGTGGAAGGTGTCCAGGCTGTCAAGACTTCGCGAATTTCCGAGGAGCTCTGCAACAACTCCCAAAGTTAACTACTTATTCACCCAAGAAAGCCATGCAAACCTGCTTACTTTTGAAACCATTTTCACACCTAGCTAAGGGGGTTTGTCCCTACTATAAAACCCCATCTCCCCCATCCTGTAGGAAACTTTTATCAAACCATTCAGCTACAAGCTTATGCAGCAAGACTGCTAGAGAGATCCGAGAGATCTTACTACCTTTGCTCTTGTGAGTTCATTCGGATTCGCGAGAAGGAGCCTCTGGTTCCCCCTAGTTCTTGCTCTACGGCTCCAGCCGTTTTGTGTGGATTAGTCCCGGTTTGTGGTTCTGCGATTGTTCGGACAGCCGGTTGGAGTTCTTGTAGCTTCGGTCAGCCATCCCCAACGTACGGGTTGCATCCAACCTTGGCAGGTATAAAGCTAGTTATCCCGGCTGCTTGCAGCTAGTTATCCCTCCCGATTCGATCCTACGGCGTGAAGATCAGGCCATCTTCGGGCGTGAACTCGTTCATTGGGTTCCCACGTATCATCTGGCATTACAGCCTTTGTTGACACGGTAGGATCTGTTATCCAAGTTTATCTTGCTATCATCCCTTTAGATCGAGTGTTTTTCATACTATATTTTCTGTCCTAGAAGTCCAAAGCCCCACAAAAATAAATCCAAGCCTTGTTGGTGCTGAGATCTTGTTGTTGCATACCATGCATGTTCTTCATCTTTGAGAACTGCACCAAGTTCATCTTCGTAATTGCTTTCAGATTTGGTTGTTGTGCTTTGGAAAAAGAGAGGGAAAAAAAGAGTGGCAAAAAATCAAAGAGAGAAAAAAATGAGTGGAGAAAAGTCAAGAGAGAAAAAGAAAGTCTTGTGTAAGATCCAAATGTTTCAGCTTGATAGAACAAAATTTCAGAAGCTTGCGTGTTGTGTTTTTCAATCTTGGTGCAAAGGTGCAGCAGATCCATCCACATATTTTTCTTGGTTTGCATCAACTTGATTTCAGCACAAGCCCCTTTTTGTTTACCCCACCGAGCTCCACTAAAAACCGAAGCTAGTTCTTTGATCCCTGTCTTTCAATCACTTTAACACATCCGGGAGAAGCATAATCTGATGTGAACTCATAAGAACTTTGGCGAGTAAGAGGTGAGGTTGTGTGATTCCACAAAATTATCATATTCCACTTTTGGCCTTACTAACATGGCAGGATCTAGATCGAGTGTTCATGGAGAAAACCATGGGGAAGAAGATGCCCCGGTCACACGTGCTGATTTTCAGGAATTACAGAACATGGTTCAAGACCTTGGAAGGATGTTTCACGAGCGACCTCCAACAGGTGGCGATAGGGTTCAACACCGACAACACCCTATTGACCCACTTGTGGAAGTTGGGGATGAAAATTCCGTGCATGCTGCTGTGGATGGTGACTTGGAGGATGATAACAATAGCCATGGTGGACATGTGGTTGCTGCTTGTGGGCTGGTGTTGCTGCTCATGGAGGGCAGCGAGGAGGACAACTTCGAGGGCGAGGGCATGGTCCTCGTGGGCACTACTATGACCCTCATGAGCTTGTTGCTCGTGGTCATGGAGATGATTTTGATGATTATGATGGTGTCCCATACCGTCATGCTGCTGAAGATGGGCATCGTGCAGAATGTCCTGATCGAGATGAGATGGCAAGAATCAAGTTGCACGTCCCCAAGTTCACAGGAAAGGAAGACCCCGATGCATATTTTGATTGGTAAGAGTAGTGTGATCAGATTTTTCGTATCCATAACCTTGCTGATCCGAAGAGAGTCAACCTTGCGTGTGTTGAGTTTTCTGGTTACACACTCACTTGGTGGAATCAACTACAAGAAAATCAGCTGCTGCTAGGCCGTGATCACATTGACACTTGGGAAGAGATGAAACAAGCCATGAGGTGAAGGTTTGTTCCTTCACAATACCAAAGAGATCTCTGAAACAGATTGTAGCGTCTCAGCTAAGGTACGCGCACGGTGGATGAGTACTATAAAGAGATGGAATTGTTGTTGGTTCGTGCTCGTATTCATGAAGATGAGGAGTCAAAGATGGCATGATTTTTGCATGGTCTCGACAATGAAATTTCTGATTTTGTGGAGATGTTTCCCTATAACACTCTACAAGATATTTTGGAGCAAGCAAAGCGCACGGAGAGGAAGGTGCAGCGGAGTGGTCATGGACAGAAATCTCATAACCGCACCACCGCACCATGGCAAAGGTTGCAGCCAAGTGCCTCTCATGGTGGTTCTCAGTTTCAGCATACTTCACACCCTACTGCCACCCGGCGAACAACGGTTTCATCGGCATCATCACCAGCCCCTAGGAATGTGGACAAGCGTGCTCCTTCTACTGCTGGAAGTACCTCTAACCCCACGGCTGTACCATCATCTCGAAGCCAAGATATTGAGTGTTGGAAGTGCAAAGGGTATGGTCACATTTCTCCTGAATGTCGAAACAAGAGAGTTCTCTTTGTGAATGAACAAGGTCAATGGGAATCTGAGAGTGAGCATGAAGATAATGGAGCATCGGGTGATCATGAGGATGAAGAGGGAGAGAAGAGTGGTTGTGATATTCAGGCCGACATGGGAGATTGCTTTGTTTCTCGTCGTGTGCTTAGTGTTAATGCACCTAGAGAAGAGAAAAGGCGGCGCCATAATATTTTTCACACCCGTGGCACCATCAAGGACAAGGTTTGCAGAATTATTGTTGACAATGGCAGTTGAAACAACATTGCAAGTTCAGAGTTGGTAGAGAAGTTGGGACTGAAACAAAGAAGGCACCCAAGTCCATATAAGATGCAATGGCTCAATGATTGTGGTACACTTCGAGTAAGCAGCATTGTCATCGTTCAGTTTTCCATTGGGAAGTACCGGGATCAAGTGGAGTGTGACGTAGTGCCAATGCAAGCATGCCATTGCTGTTGGGAAGACCTTGGTTGTATGATCATGATGTGCAAATCAGCATCCGTACTAATCGTCTCTCATTCCAATACGAGGGAGAGTGCATATCTTTGCTCCCTTTGACACCCGAAGAAATATTGATGGATGATCTGAAAAAGAAAGAGAGAGTGAGCGAGAAACACTTGAGTGACGTCCACCAACACAGCGAGCGAGAGAATCCAAAGCCAAATAAAACCCCACAGCTTAAATTGAGCAAGACATGGGAAAACAGGGGTTAGTTATGATGGCTAGTAAAAGGGACATGAGAGAGTTGAGAGAACCCAATTCCGTGTTCTTTGTACTTTTGTACAGGGACAATTTTCTTTCTACTAATGAATTAACCTCCACCACTCCTAGTGTTGTTGTTGAAATTTTGCAGGGGTATGAAGATGTGTTCCCTGAGGAGATACCACTAGGGCTGCCACCACAAAGAGGCATTGAGCACCAAATTGATTTGGTCCCAGGGGCCCCATTGCCGAACCGACCACCATACCGCACAAATCCGGAGGAAACCAAGGAGATTCAGTGACAAGTTGAAGGCCTACTAAACAAAGGTTATGTAAGGGAAAATCTCTCTCCTTGTGCTATACCCGTTCTTTTAGTACCAAAGAAAGATGGATCTTCCCAAATGTGTTGTGATTGTAGGCCTATTAACAACATCATCGTGAGGTATAGGCATCCAATACCTAGGCTTGATGAACTTAGTGGTGCCACCATCTTTTCTAAAATTGACTTGCGAAGTGGCTACCACCAAATAAGAATGAGAGAGGGTGATGAATGGAAAACTACTTTCAAAACAAAATCTAGTTTGTATGAGTGGTTAGTTATGCCATTTGGATTGACAAATGCACCTAGTACCTTCATGAGATTGATAAATCATGTGCTTAGAAAGTTTATTGGCAAGTTTGTGGTTGTTTACTTTGATGACATCTTGATTTATAGCAAAACTTTGGATGAACATGTTGAACACATTCAGTGTGTGCTTGCCGTCCTAAGAGAGGAGAAATTATATGCTAACAAGGAGAAGTGCACATTTTGCATAGAAAAAGTTGTGTTTCCTGGCTTTGTTGTTTCAGGTCAAGGTGTGGAGGTAGATGAGGAGAAGGTCAAGGCCATCCGTCAATGGATGCCTCCACAAAATATATTCAAGTACGAAGCTTTCCAGGCCTTGCTGGCTTCTACCGTCGGTTTGTGAAGGACTTCAGCACCATTGCTGCCCCAATGAATGAGCTAACCAAGAAAGATGTTCCCTTCAGGTGGGCAAATGCACAAGAGAAGGCCTTCCAAGAGCTCAAAGAAAAATGGACATTTACACCATTGCTTGCACTACCCAACTTTGATAAGACTTTTGAAATTGAATGTGATGCAAGTGGTGTGGTTATTGGAGGCGTACTAATGCAAGAAGGTAGGCCTATTGCATATTTTAGTGAGAAGCTAAGTGGTCCAACTCTAAATTATTCAGTTTATGACAAAGAATTATATGCACTTGTGAGATCTTTGGAAACATGGCAACAGTATTTGTGGCCTAAAGAATTTGTGATATATTCCGACCATGAATCTTTAAAGCACCTTAGGGGTCAACAAAAACTGAACCGTAGACATGCAAAATGGAGTGAATTCGTAGAATCTTTTCCCTATATTTTCAAGTACAAGAAAGTAAAAGATAATGTTGTTGCTGATGCTTTGTCTAGATGCCATATTTTACTCTCACAACTTGATAATAAAATTCTTGGGCTGCAAAGCATCAAAGAATTGTATGTCAATGACCCATATTTTGCTGAACCACACTCAAAGTGTAGTGAGGGAAAAGGTTGGGAAAAGTTTCACTTGCATGATGAATTCTTGTTTCGAGCTAACAAATTGTGCATCCCAGATTACTCTGTTCGTTTGTTGCTTTTGCAAGAGGCTCATGATGGTGGTCTCATGGGACATTTTGGAGCAAAGAAAACTGAGAGTGTGCTGATTGACCATTTCTTCTGGCCAAGGAAGAAGCGTGATGTTGAGCGCTACATACTACGTCGTGAGATTTGCCGCAAAGCTAAGTCACATTTAAACCCTCATGGACTATATATGCCCTTATCCATTCCTAGTACACCTTGGGAAGATATTTCTATGGATTTTGTTCTTGGATTACCATACACTAGGAGGTGGAGTGATTCAGTTTTTGTGGTGGTTGATAGGTTTAGCAAGATGGCTCATTTTATCCCGTGTCATAAGAGCGATGATGCTTCACACATTGCTGATTTGTTTTTCAGGGAAATCGTGCGGCTACATGGAGTACCACGCACTATTATTTCAGATCATGACATCAAGTTTCTGAGCTATTTTTGGAAAATATTGTGGGCAAAGCTAGGGACAAAGCTTCTCTTTTCCACTACATGCCACCCACAAACGGATGGACAAACTGAAGTTGTCAACCGCACGCTATCCATGATGCTGAGAGCAGTTTTAAAGAAAAATTTGAAGATGTGGGAAGAATGTCTTCCCCACATGGAGTTTGCATACAACAGGGCAGTACATTCGACCACTAAATTTTCTCCTTTTAAAATTGTTTATGGTTTCAAATCTGCTGCTCCCAAAGATCTTTTGCCTTTACCATTGCAGGAGCGAACCAATCTTGATGCAAGTAAGCATGCTAACTTCGTGAAGAAAATTCATGAGAAGACCAAGGAAAATATTGAGAAGATGACTGAACAATATGCAAAATGAGCAAACAAGGGAAGAAAGAAGGTGTTGTTTGAAGAAGGTGATCTTGTGTAGGTACACCTACGGAAGGATCATTTCCCAGATCAACGCAAATGCAAGTTGCAACCACGTGGAGATGGTCCATTCAAAGTTCTTGCGAAGATCAATGACAATGTCTACAAGATTGACCTTCCGATGGATTATGGTGTTAGTCCACCTTTCAATGTGTCCAACCTCTCTCCATACTTTGGACCATCAGAGTCGATGACGACTCCTCTTCAAGAGGGGGAGGATGATGAGGACACCACAACCATCGACAAGTCTCCAACAATTATAGGTCCAATCACAAGAAGTCGCGCCAAACAAATAAGTGACCAGGTGAACGCTAACTTAAGTTTACCTTGTAACCTTGATGACACAATTATGCTTTCATCTCCATTGTTGTTGTTTGAACTTAGTTATAACATGGAAGCAATCCAACAACCTATGAGCTCTTGAAGAAACCACTTTGGAGGAACAAGTTTGAAGAAAACAAGTTGCAACTGAAGCTGGTGCTATTAGTTTTTACCTCTGATGTTTTGGTGTGGCACACCCATGTTATGGAGAGACGGGGCCATAGGGACACATCAACAGAAGCTACATCAAATTATCTTTCCAATGCAAAAAATCTCACATCATTTGGAGTTGTGAGTCAAAAGTTCTAATCATTCTCGTGGAAGGTGTCCAGGCTGTCAAGACTTCGCAAATTTTCGTGGAGCTCTGCAACAACTCCCAAAGTTGACTACTTATTCACCCAAGAAAGCCATACAAACCTGCTTACTTTTGAAACCATTTTCACACCTAGCTAAGGAGGGTTGTCCCTGCTATAAAACCCCATCTCCCCCATCCTGTAGGAAACCTTTTGTCAAACCATTCAGCTACAAGCTTATGTAGCAAGACTGCTACAGAGATCCGAGAGATCTTGCTACCTTTGCTCTTGTGAGTTCATTCGGATTCGCGAGAAGGAGCCTATGGTTCCCCCTAGTTCGTGCTCTATGGTTCCGGCCGTTTTGTTTTGATTAGTCCCAGTTTGTGGTTCTGCGATTGTTCGGACAGCGGGTTGGAGTTCTTGTCGCTTCGGTCAGCAATCCCCAATGTACGGGTTGCATCCAACCTTGGCAGGTATAAAGCTAGTTATCCCGGCTGCTTGTAGCTAGTTATCCCTCCCTATTCGATCCTACGACGTGAAGATCGGTCCATCTTCGGGCGTGAACTCGTTCATCGGGTTCCCACCTATCAAGGCGCCATCATCGACAATAGTGAAGAATGAGGGCTTTCCTTCTGTGAGATAGCGTTTAATCTGCTCGACTTCAGAGTCATAATGTTGAATAGTCTTGATATCGCCCACAAGATCTGGTTCGACAGCCAGGGTATTGAGAGAACCCTTAGGAACAACACGAAGATTCATCTTTTGGAACTCTCGGGGAGGGGGAGCAAGTGCACCAGGAGGGATAGTATGAAGGTTCAGCTTTCTAAATTTTTCGACAAGCGAGGGCTGAACTTTTCGAAGCTGGAGGTGGTTGCAGTAAGACTTATGGCTTAAGGCATCAGCCTTTACATTAGCCTTGCCTGGGGTATAGGAAATACCCAAGTCAAAGTCTACAACAGTCTCCATCCATCTCTGCTGACGAAGGTTCAGGTCTAGCTGAGGAAACAGATACTTCAGACTTTGGTGGTCGGTGAAGATCTCGCAACGATTACCGAGAAGGTAATGTCGCCACTGTTTTAGTGCATGAATGGTAGCAAGAAGCTCGAGGTCATGAACTGGGTAGTTTTCTTCATGAGGGCACAATTTACGAGAGGCATAAGCAATCACTTTGCGCTCTTGCATTAGGACACAGCCTAATCCTTGACGGGAAGCGTCGCAGTAAATGACGAAGTCCTTCTTAGTATTAGGTGGAGCAAGCACTTGGGCAGAAGTTAACTTGTCTTTGAGTGCATGGAAACTTTCCAGACACTTGTCTGTCCATTGGAACTTGATGCCCTTATGCAAGAGGTTAGTCTGAGGCCTGGCGATCTTAGAGAAGTTCTCGACGAATCGACGGCAATAGCTGGCAAGTCTGAGAAAACTTCTGACTTGCTTGACATTCTTCGGAGGAGTCCAATCGAGAATAGCCTGGACTCGTTCAGGTTTTATGGCAATACCATCCTTGCAGATGACATGCCCAAGACAGGTTACTTCGGGTAGCCAGCATTCACACTGGGAGAACTTGGCGTATAGTTGATGCTACCGAAGCTTTTCCAGCACAAGACGAAGATGTTCAGCATGTTCTTCTTTGTTCTTCAAAAATACCAGGATATCATACAGATAAATCATGATGAACTTGTCGAGGTAATCCATGAATATATAGTTCATTAGACGAGAGAAGGTGGCTGGAGCATTGGTTAAGCCGAAAGACATGACGGTGTACTTGTATGATCCATATCGAGTCACGGAGGCGGTCTTTGGGATATCCTCTTCACGAACACGGATCTGGTGGTAACCCAACCTCAAGTCGAGTTTGGAGAACACTGATGAACCAGCCAGTTGATCATACAAATCATATCCGAGGGAGGGGACATTGTTCTAGATAGTGGCTTGGTTAATAGGACGATAGTCTTGGACTAATCGGTTCGTCCCATCCTTCTTCTTAACAAAGAGAGAAGGTGCTCCCCAAGGAGAGAAACTAGGGCGAATGAAACCTTTGCGGAGAGATTTGTCGATTTCCTCCTTAAGCTCAATGAGTTCATGCGGTGGCATCTTGTAGGGCCGTTTGGCTATAGGAGTGGTGCCTAGTTTCAAGTTGATGATGAATTCGACAGCTCTAGCAAGGGGAATCCCTGGAAGTTCTTTAGGAAATACGTCTGGGAATTCGCGAATGACAGGAATGTTTTCAACGCCCTCGAGTGGTGCAGCGTTCAAGGCATAAAGTCGTGCCTCGGCATTTTGCACCAGATGAGCCTGGTAAGTAACTATTTCATCAGAAGGGTGTAGAAGATGGACGGTCTTAGTGGCACAAACTATAGAAGCAGTATGCGCTTTGAACCAATCCATTCCCAAAATGAGGTCGATGTTAGACGACTTCAGGATAATGGGAGAGGCATAGAATTCCAGCCCTTCGATTTCCACGGGGACGTCGATGCCAACCATGGAGGTTTGACATTGTCCCACGGGGTTTTTTACCACTACCGAAGTGTTCATCTCCTCACATTTAACGTCGTGCTTGTATGCAAAATCTTCTGACATGAATGAATATGGTGCTCCTGAATAGAATAAAACAGATGCAGGTACTGAATTAATGAGGAGTGCACCCATCACAGTAGCAGGCTGGTCTTGAGCTTCATTGAGATCAATGTGGTTGGCATGAACACGACCATAATACATTGTGACGCCCCGAGACCGATGTGCCAGGTGTCTTCCAATTATTCGCTGTTGTTGCCATGTCATTTGCTTGCGTGTTGCATCTTATCATGTCATCATGTTCATTGCATCATCATGTTTTAAAAACCTGCATCCGTCCGGGTTCCCCCGTTCTCTCCGTTGTCCGTTCTGAGCCCAGATACACTTGCACGCGCCCGAGGCATGTCCGAAATAGTATTTTATAAGTGGCCGGAAAATGTTCTCGGAAGGGGATGAGAGTTGATGTGTGGTCTTATTATAGTGTAGATAGACCGCCTGTCAAGTTTCATCACATTCGGAGATCGTTTGATGCCCCCAACGGATAACTATAGCGGCAGTATAGCCGGGCTAACGTCGGACGTTTTCGGTCTCCGGAAACAGTCGCCGGGCCTCCCTCTCTTCTCTTCTCACAGCTCGAGATCGTCTACACAGCTCACTACCTACCGCCAGGTCCAACCTAACCTCTCTCGTCAGCCCGCAGCCCCCCTCGCGCGCGTCCGAAAGCTGTCCCGGACCCAACCCGGGCTGTCGCCACCGTTGTATCCAGATCATCCCCAAACATCTACAAAACATCACCATTTTCTTATTTGGACTTCCTAGTGTTTTTTTCTCGACCGCTCGATTTTATTTGGAGGGACGGATTAGCCCCTACCCAAATATCCACTCGCTATATATTCTAGTCTAACCCTAAGTTTTAGGCTAGTTGTCCCATCTTTCCCTCACCCGCCGCCGCCACACTCCCACATCCACTTCGGGATCCTCCCAGATCGGATCAATACAATCGACCAGCGCCACATCGCCTCCTCCTACATCCTTTGCTGCTCCCTCGCTCGACCCCCCTTGCATCCCGTGCCTTCCCCGCGCCGGCAACCTAGTCCCCCCATGCAGAGCGATGGATCCAGAGGCCCTGCCTCGTGCAGCCGCGCAAGGAGCACGAGCTCCCATGGCTGCCGCCGAGCCGCTCGAGCACCTACTCCTTCCTCCCGTCGCCTCGCCGCTCCGGCAACCAGGTCATGCCACCGCTCGCCGTCAACTCCTCCTCCCCCTCTCCTTTTACTGCTCTCTCTCCCGAGCTCACCTCTCTCTCTCTCCCATTCTGCAGGAAGCCACTAGGACGGTGCCGCCATGAACGGGAGCAACCTTCTGCCGCAGTTCACCTCGTCCTGCGCCCGACCTCCCCTGACCTGAGGCCGTCGCCCTCGACCGTGCCAAGTCCCTCCTCGCGCGCCTCCTGCACTCCTCCCGCACGAACCCGGCGAGGCTCTCCTCACACCTGCATGCGCACGAGAGCCGGAGGATCTCCACGCCATGGCGGACGGCCTCCTCTCAAGCCCGGCGCCGCCATGACTGATCCCCTCGCCGAGCTCCGTCTAGTCCGCCACTACTGCGTCTTCCCGGTGAATCTCTGTCGACCCCTGCCTCGTCTGCGAGTGACCAGAGCCGCGCCAGCTCCCCTGCATCGCGCCAAGGCCACCCGCTCGTTTTCCCCTGCTTCGAGCGACAGGAGGGAGCCGCTCCTGCATTGACTGCTCGTCGCGTGGATCCACCGCAGCCGCTCGCCTCGTTGACCGCGTCTGCTCGACCTAGCCCCCTGGGCCGCCTCCACCGTCTAGCGCCAAGGCCCAGCGCGCCTCCCTTGTTCACCGTCAAACTGGGCCAGGGCCCAAAGTAAGCAGCGCCCAACCCCCTCTTATGCGCCTGTTGGGCTAGCCAATTCGGCCCACATATATTTTTTCTAGCGTCTGTGTTTTGTTCTTTTTCCAGAGAACCCAGTTTTGCAGAGAACCCCCTAGACTTCATGCATTTAATATCTCCACAATCATACATCGGATTAAAACAATTTATATATGAAAAATGCTTAAAATTGTGTCTAGTTTCATAATATGTCACTTTCACCCATGTTCAAAATGTCTAAAATGCTGTTTGGTTAAATTTGCTCCTATGTCATGTTAAAAATGCTTTAATTCATAACTAATTAACCGTAGCTCCGAACTTAACAAACTTTATATGTAAATGGGGTAGAATTTTGCCTAGTTTAACATGGTGGCATCATCTTGCATGTTTAATAACTGTAAAATATGGTTTAGGGCAGAACAGTACCAAATCTAATTTATGCACATGAGGAGTTTCCGGATTTGTTGTTCGTTGCTTCTGGCCTCATTTAACCTTGACTAGATAGGTAGTTTTACTTTGCTTCACCCTTTTGCCATGTTTAAAATTTTTTAATATTGTTGGGTACATAAACGAGATCGAACTAAATAACTTGTCGTGGTGTTTCGCCAATATGCAACTCGTTGCATATTGAGCTCCACTTAACTTGTAGGATTGCTTGTGCACTTTGCCATGCAATGTATCTTTAAACCGGACATGCATCATATTTAGTTGTGCATCATGCCATGTTTATGTGTTGGCTGTTTATCATGTTGTTTGCTTCTTTCCGGTGTTTGCTTCTTCGGGTTGGTTCCGATAACGTCGCGTTTGTGAGGACCCATTCGTCTACGTCTGTCTGTCTTCTTCATGGACTCGTTCTTCTTCCTTGTGGGATTTCAGGCAAGATGATCATACCCTCGAAATTACTTCTATCTTTGCTTGCTTAGTTGCTCGCTCTTTTGCTATGCCTATGCTGCGATACCTACCACTTGCTTATCATGCCTCCCATATTGTTAAGCCAAGCCTCTAACCCACCTTATCCTAGCAAACCGTTGTTTGGCTATGTTACCGCTTTGCTCAGCCCCTCTTATAGCGTTGTTAGTTGCAGGTGAAGATTGAAGCTTGTTCCGTGTTGGAACATGGAGATGTTGTTCCTTGTTTGGAACATGTTTACTTGTTGGGATATCGCAATATCTCTTATTTAATTAATGCATCTATATACTTGGTAAAGGGTGGAAGGCTCGACCTTATGCCTGGTGTTTTGTTCCACTCTTGCCGCCCTAGTTTCCGTCATATCGGTGTTATGTTCTCGGATTTTGCGTTCCTTACGCGGTTGGGCTATAATGGGAACCCCTTGACAGTTCGCCTTGAATAAAACTCCTCTAGCAATGCCCAACCTTGGTTTTACCATTTGCCTCACCACCACCTACTTTTCCCTTGGGAGTCGCTCTCTCGAGGGTCATCTTTATTTTACCCCCCTGGGCCAATGCTCCTCTGACTGTTGGTCCGAACTGAGCTGCCCGCGGGGCCACCTAGGGGCAACTTGAGGTTTGGTTTTACTCGTAGCTAGTCTCATCTGAGTGTGCCCTGAGAACGAGATATGTGCAGCTCCTATCGGGATTTGTCGGCACATTCGGGTGGTGTTGCTGTACTTGTTTTACCATTGTCGAAATGTCTTGTAACCGGGATTCCGAGTCTGATCGGGTCTTCCTGCTAGAAGGAATATCCTTCGTTGACTGTGAGAGCTTGTGATGGGCTAAGTTGGGACCCCCCTGCAGGGATTTGAACTTTTGAAAGTCGTGAGCGCGGTTATGGGCAGATGGGAATTTGTTAACATCTGGTTGTAGAAAACCTGAAGTTGACCTTAATTAAAATACATCAACCGCGTGTGTAACCGTGATGGTCTCTTCTCGGCGGAGTCCGGGAAGTGAACACGGTGTTGGAGTTATGCTTGACGTAGGTTGATTTAGGATCACTTCTTGATCATACTTTTATCGACCGTGCTTTGCCTTCTCTTCTCGCTCTCATTTGCGTATGTTAGCCACCATATATGCTAGTCGTTTGCTGCAGCTCCACCTCATACGTTTTAGCTTACCTATAAGCTTAAATAGTCTTGATCGCGAGGGTGCGAGATTGCTGAGTCCCCGTGGCTCACAGATACTTCCAAAACTAGCTTGCAGGTGCCGATGAGTCCGTGCAGATGACACAACCAAGCTCAGGAGGAGCTCGATGAAGATCTTGTCCTTTGTGTTGTTCCGTTCTAGTTGATCAGTAGTGGAGCCCAGTTGGGGTCGATCAGGGACCTTGTCACTTTTGGGGTTCTTCTTTTATTTTGGTTCCGTAGTCGGACCTTGATTGTATTTGGATGATGTAATGCTTTATTCATGTATTGTGTGAAGTGGCGATTGTAAGCCAACTATGTATCTCTTTCCCTTATGTATTACATGGGTTGTGTGAAGATTACCTCACTTGCGACATTGCTTTCAATGCGGTTATGCCTCTAAGTCGTGCTTCGACACGTGGGAGATATAGCCGCATCGAGGGCGTTACAAGTTGGTAATCAGAGCCTTCCCCAACCTTAGGAGCCCCCACTGCTTGATCGAATTAGCTGACGAGTTGGGTCTAGAGAAATGTTTTGAGTCATTTAGGAATTATATATCGGAGAGTTTAGGAATTCTTTTTACTCCTCAGTCCCTTCATCGCTCTAGTGAGGCATCCTGACGTAGAGTTTTGACTCTTCTCTTCTCAAATTTCACTAAAAAAAATTTAGGATCACGCGGGTATCTTGGAATCGTTCCGATGGTTTTGTGACGAGAACATTGTTCTTGGTGCCTCCTGTCATTTAGGGGTTGTGGCAGTGTCCCGGGGAGTTGAGCTCCGAGGTGTTGTCGTCACAATTTTATCGTTGCAGTTAAGGAATACCCGAGTTTAGTTCGCCGACATCGAAAATCTCTTTTATGCAGTTGTTGGTGAGATAACCTCGACGCCACCCAGTACTGGGGCGGGAGTTCGGGAGTATTGCCATAACTTGTATAACGGATGCTTTTCGAAGGTTGAGGTAGATGATTTCCGAAGGTTTCTTGGTTATGTGTTGAAGGATGGATACAGCTGGATGTAGGATTTGCTAGTTTTGGGTGAGATATTATGCTTCCCCTGTATCCCCAACACCTGATGGCATAACCGGAAAATTTCGGGAGTTTATAAGTGGGAATTCAAGTAGCTCTTAGGATATCTTTCCGACATATGTATGATATGAAATTGGGGTTCGACGTCTAGTGGTCCGCCTATTCACGGTCGGTTTTACAGTGGCCTCGTTGTGTCTTAAAGAGTCCTTGGCTATGCCGACTCGGGGACACTTCGTATGTCATGTGCACTGCCTTGTACATGATGGTGTTGTACGATCGAGCCCGTGTAGGCCCCACCACCAAATCTTCGGACGAAATCTCTATCATATGTTTGTTCCGGCTTATTTTGCAAGCCAACCCTTTGTTTTCTTTTGAGTTGTGGTATTTGAGTTGCTTCGAAGTCAAATGTTGATTTCATCCCTTGTCTAAGTGGTGTTCTCATACTCCTATGTGAATACTAATCCTTCTTGATAATCGAGATTGTCATGTCAATCCTTTTTCCAACCGATGCGCTTCTCTTCGAGATGATCCCATCTTTCTCCCCATCAGCAAGATCAATTATCATTTCTTCTTGACGTTGTTTGTTTCATTCGTCCCAAGCTGCCTTTGTTTTTTCCCGCCCACCCACCCCTTTTTCTTCGAGGACTCGGAATTATTAATCAAGTATCCTTTTATTCATATGAAGTCTCTCCATTCTTTTCCTTCATGTTCTTACCCGGTGATTCTCATGAAGATTCTAACGGAGCTTCAAGTTCATCTTTATTCATTCTTTTTCTTCTCCGGTGGAACCAAGTCTAGCTTTGTTGACCACATATTTTTCCTCGTTTCAAATGTTTCTCCATGCTGGTGCACCTAATATTCATTCACCTCTCGCTATCCATTTGTTTCGGAGTTCTCAAGATATCTCGAAGATTCGTGTTTCCACTCTGCATTCGTTCAAGATTTTTCGAGGATGTTCTCTCATTCAAACCATTTAATTCAACCGGTGCATTCTCATTTTCAAGTAATCTTTTCAACGGTGTATCTTTTCAGTGGGCCCTAACCCACAGGTCTTTTCCCAGGATCTTACCTAACTCTTCTAAATTTTCCCGGAGTTACTCTCAAATTCATTTCAAAGTTTGACGTAAGAATGATTTATCATCAGTCAAATGTCTTTCTCCAAGATCTTCCAAATAATTTTCATCGTTGGCTCAGCTTTTCCATTCTTCATTCCGGTGTGCCTCAATAATTCATGATGGTATTTCTCGTCGTCATTCTCAGTTTGGAAGACCGAAGAAGATTCTTCTTTCAACCTTCCTCCATACTCTTCAAGATTCGTCATTCGAGATTGTTGCCATCCTCTCATAACTGTTTTCGATTGTCAGAATTCTTTCTCACCCATCCAGAGTAATTCAGGAGTCTTTTCAGTTTGATTCTCCGAAGGCCATCATTTCAGGATTATTCATTCTCAGCTTTCAGCTATCATTCTACAATTTTACCGGTGCTCCGTTCAAGTGATCTCTAATCGGCTCGTGATCTAAATCCTCTCAAGCATCTTCGTTCATTTTATAATTCTTCCCAGTGTTTCTTTATCTTCTCTTCGTTCATTTTCAATTCTTACGGTGGTTCGTTCAAGAGTTCCTTTTCCTTCATTTATCATATGAATTCATTCGTTGTTTCAATCCTACCGGCGGTTGATTGAAGACCTTCCCAAGTCTGACGCTATATCTATCTTAATCCTTTCGACAAGAATAAGTAGTATGCCAAATCCGTTGCTTGTCATCAATTAAATTGGTGAAGGATACGCATAATGTAATTCTTATTCTTGTTTCATCGAGTTTATTCAATTCCTTATTCCGGAGATTCATCAAATTCTTGATCTCATTTGTTCTTCTTTCTTTTATGGAGTTCCAAGCTCTCGCAATTATATCATCACGGAGATACATCTAAATCATTACAAGGTTTCACCTTGTGTTTTCAACTTCTCTTTCATTTCGTTTGATCATTTCTTTTATTACCGGAGTTCTCCATGGAGGCTCTACATGATGGTTCTTTAAGGATTTAATTCCTTCTCGAAGTGTTCATTGAGATTCTTGTCTAAGGAGCTCAAGTATTTCTTCATCTTGCAATCCAGAGCGCAATTCTCTCTACCGTATCATCGGAGGTGGTATTATGTCATTCTTGATAATTTGAGTTCATGTTTCATGATTCACATGTTGTTAAGAATGAGGTATTTTAAATCCATCAACCTCTTCGTTGGAGCTATCTTGTGTCATGTTTCACCTAAAACTTTCCCTATGGATTGTTGCTAATTATGGTGCTTATAAATGATCCAAGTCATTCATTTATCCTCCCGGTGAAATAAGTTTCTCGTCTCCTTGTTGATATCAATCCAATCTATTGTTTTTCCGTTAGCGGCAAGTTGTCACCTCATAATTTTGAGATGTCTTCTATAAGTCCATAACAAGCTTACTCTTTCCGTACTTGCTTTTCCAACAATTCCGTTCGACCCTTCTCCTAAAGATGCCTTTTCAAACTCTTTTGTGGTAGAAGTTGGCACTTTCTTCTTCATTCTTTTATTTCAATGATCTATATTCTATTTCTCTCGTCCAGAGGCATTGCGACGTTGTTCTTTTCACCCATCATCTCATTTTGTCAAAGATCATATTCTTTTCATGCCTTTCCATTTAACCGGAGAGTTGTGCCCTCGGCTCAAGTTCTTTTCATCTTATCAAGCCTTGCATCCCTTCTCAACCGGAGTGCTGTCCAAAGTTGTTCTTCCTTGTTTCCTCTTTGCTAATGGAGTGCTTTCAACTTCATTTATCTCCGTTGTATTCTTTTCTCGGAATGGCTTAACCTCTTCAAGGTTCGTGGTTTCACTCGTTTGCCAAAGAAGCAACTTAGTTTACCTCTTCTCTTCCTCTTCTTTTTCCCTCCGGTGCCATTCTAGATCTCGGAGCAAGATCCTCTCGTAGTGGTGGAGTGTTGTGACGCCCCGAGACCGATGTGCCAGGTGTCTTCCAGTTATTCGTTGTTGTTGCTATGTCATTTGCTTGCGTGTTGCATCTTATCATGTCATCATGTGCATTGCATCATCATGTTTTAAAAACCTGCATCCGTCCGGGTTCCCCCGTTCTCTCCGTTGTTCGTTTTGAGCCGAGATACACTTGCACGCGCCTGAGTCATGTCCGAAATAGTATTTTATAAGTGGCCGGAAAATGTTCTCGGAATGGGATGAGAGTTGAAGTGTGGTCTTATTATAGTGTAGATAGACCGCCTGTCAAGTTTCATCACATTCGGAGATCGTTTGATGCCCCAACGGATAACTATAGCGGCAGTATAGCCGGGCTAACGTCGGACGTTTTCAGTCTCCGGAAACAGTCGCCGGGCCTCCCTCTCTTCTCTTCTCTCAGCTCGAGACCATCTACATAGCTCACTACCTACCGCCAGGTCCAACCTAACCTCTCTCGTCAGCCCGCAGCCCCCCTCGCGCGCGTTCGAAAGCTGTCCCGGACCCAACCCGGGCTGTCGCCACCGTTGTATCCGGATCATCCCCAAACATCTACAAAACATCACCGTTTTCTTATTTGGACTTCCTAGTGTTTTTTTTCGACCGCTCGATTTTATTTGGAGGGACGGATTAGCCCCTACCCAAATATCCACTCGCTATATATTCTAGTCTAACCCTAAGTTTTAGGCTAGTTGTCCCATCTTTCCCTCACCCGCCGCCGCCACACTCCCGCATCCACTTCGGGATCCTCCCAGATCGGATCAATCCAATCGACCAGCGCCACATCGCCTCCTCCTACATCCTCTGCTGCTCCCTCGCTCGACCCCCCTTGCATCCCGTGCCTTCCCTGCCTCGTGCAGCCGCGCAAGGAGCACGAGCTTCCATGGCCGCCGCCGAGCCGCTCGAGCACCTACTCCTTCCTCCCGTCGCCTCACCGCTCCGGCAACCAGGTCATGCCACCGCTCGCCGTCTCCTCCTCCTCCGCCTCTCCATTTACTGCTCTCTCTCCCGAGCTCACCTCTCTCTCTCTCTCCCTCCCGTTCTGCAGGAAGCCACCAGGACGGTGCCGCCATGAACGGGGGAACCTCCTGCCGCTGTTCACCTCATCCTGCGCCCGACCTCCCTTGACCTGAGGCCGTCGCCCTCGACCGCGCCAAGTCCCTCCTCGCGCGCCTCCTGCACTCCTCCCGCACGAACCCGGCGAGGCCTTCCTCACACCTGCACGCGCACGAGCGCCGGAGGATCTCCACGCCGTGGCTGACGGCCTCCTCTCAAGCCCGGCGCCACCATGACTGATCCCCTCGCCGAGCTCCGTCAAGTCCGCCGCTGCTGCGTCTTCCCGGTGAATCTCTGTCGACCCCTGCCTCGTCTGCGAGTGACCAGAGCCGTGCCAGCTCCTCTGCATCGCGCCAAGGCCGCCCGCTTGTTTTCCCCTGCTTCGAGCGACAGGAGGGAGCCGCGCCCGCGTTGACTGCTCGTCGCGTGGATCCACCGCAGCCGCTCGCCTCGTTGACCGCGTATGCTCGACCGTGCCCCCTGGGCCGCCTCCACCGTCTAGCGCCAAGGCCCAGCGCACCTCCCTTGTTCACCGTTGAACTGGGCCAGGGCCCAAAGTAAGCAGCGCCCAACCCCCTCTCGTGCGCCTGTTGGGCCAGCCAATTCGGCCCGCATATATTTTTTTCTAGCGTCTGTGTTTTGTTCTTTTTCCAGAGAACCCAGTTTTGCAGAGAACCCCCTAGACTTCATGCATTTAATATCTCCACAACCGTGCATCGTATTAAAACAATTTATATATGAAAAATGCTTAAAATTGTGTCTAGTTTCATAATATGTCACTTTCACCCATGTTCAAAATGTCTAAAATGCTGTTTGGTTAAATTTGCTCCTATGTCATGTTAAAAATGCTTTAATTCATAACTAATTAACCGTAGCTCCGAACTTAACAAACTTTATATGTACATGGGGTAGAATTTTTCCTAGTTTAACATGGTGGCATCATCTTGCATGTTTAATAACTATATAATATGGTTTAGGGAAGAACAGTACCAAATCTAATTTATGCACATGAGGAGTTTCCGGATTTGTTGTTCGTTGCTTCCGGCCTCATTTAACCTTGACTAGATAGGTAGTTTTACTTTGCTTCACCCTCTTGCCATGTTTAACAACATTTAATATTGTTGGGTACATAAACGAGATCGAACTAAATAACTTGTCGTGGTGTTTCGCCAATATGCAACTCGTTGCATATTGAGCTCCACTTAACTTGTAGGATTGCTTGTGCACTTTGTCATGCCATGTATCTTTAAATCGGACATGCATCATATTTAGTTGTGGATCATGCCATGTTTATGTGTTGGTTGTTTACCATGTTGTGTGCTTCTTTCCGGTCTTTGCTTCTTCGGGTTGGTTCCGATAACGTCGCGTTTGTGAGGACCCGTTCGTCTACGTCCGTATTTCTTCTTCATGGAGTCGTTCTTCTTCCTTGCGGGATTTCAGGCAAGATGATCATACCCTCGAAATCACTTCTATCTTTGCTTGCTTAGTTGCTCGCTCTTTTGCTATGCCTATGTTGCGATACCTACCACTTGCTTATCATGCCTCCCATATTGTTAAGCCAAGCCTCTAACCCACCTTATCCTAGCAAACCGTTGTTTGGCTATGTTACCGCTTTGCTCAGCCCCTCTTATAGCGTTGTTAGTTGCAGGTGAAGATTGAAGCTTGTTCCTTGTTGGAACATGGAGATGTTGTTCCTTGTTTGGAACATGTTTACTTGTTGGGATATCACAATATCTCTTATTTAATTAATGCATCTATATACTTGGTAAAGGGTGGAAGGCCCGGCCTTATGCCTGGTGTTTTGTTCCACTCTTGCCGCCCTAGTTTCCGTCATATCGGTGTTATGTTCTCGGATTTTGCGTTCCTTACGCAGTTGGGCTATAATGGGAACCCCTTGACAGTTCGCCTTGAATAAAACTCCTCCAGCAATGCCCAACCTTGGTTTTACCATTTGCCTCATCACCACCTACTTTTCCCTTGGGAGTCGCTCTCTCGAGGGTCATCTTTATTTAACCCCCCCCCCCGGGCCAGTGCTCCTCTGAGTGTTGGTCCGAACTGAGCTGCCTGCGGGGCCACCTCGGGGCAACTTGAGGTTTGGTTTTACTCGTAGCTAGTCTCATCTGAGTGTGCCCTGAGAATGAGATATGTGCAGCTCCTATCGGGATTTGTCGGCACATTCGGGCGGTGTTGCTGGACTTGTTTTACATTGTCAAAATGTCTTGTAACCGGGATTCCGAGTCTGATCGGGTCTTCCCACTACAAGGAATATCCTTCATTGACTGTGAGAGCTTGTGATGGGCTAAGTTGGGACCCCCTTGCAGGGATTTGAACTTTCGAAAGCCATGCCCGCGGTTATGGGCAGATGGGAATTTGTTAACATTCGGTTGTAGAAAACCTAAAGTTGACCTTAATTAAAATATATCAACCCCGTGTGTAACCGTGATGGTCTCTTCTCGGCGGAGTCCGGGAAGTGAACACGGTCTTGGAGTTATGCTTGACGTAGGTTGATTTAGGATCACTTCTTTATCATACTTTTATCGACGTGCTTTGCCTTCTCTTCTCGCTCTCATTTGCGTATGTTAGCCACCATATATGCTAGTCGCTTGCTGCAGCTCCACCTCATACCTTTTACCTTACCTATAAGCTTAAATAGTCTTGATCGCGAGGGTGCGATATTAATGAGTCCCCGTGGCTCATAGATACTTCCAAAACCAGCTTGCAGGTGCCAATGAGTCCGTGCAGATGACGCAACCAAGCTCAGGAGGAGCTCGATGAAGATCTTCTCCTTTGTGTTGTTTCGTTCTAGTTTATTAGTAGTGGAGCGCAGTTGGGGTTGATCGGGGACCTTGTCGCTTTTGGGGTTCTTCTTTTATTTTGGTTCCGTAGTCGGACCTTGATTGTATTTGGATGATGTAATGCTTTATTCATGTATTGTGTGAAGTGGCGATTGTAAGCCAACTATGTATCTCTTTCCCTTATGTATTACATGGGTTGTGTGAAGATTACCTCACTTGCGACATTGCTTTCAATGCGGTTATGCCTCTAAGTCGTGCTTCGACACGTGGGAGATATAGCCGCATCGAGGGCGTTACATGCATGGCATTAGTTTTGCGGCGATGGTTGCTTCCACGACCAGCTGCGGGAAGGGCCAGTAGTAGTTCCTGGCGAGGTGACATGGTTGACCACACTTGTAGCACAGACCATTATTGAGAGTGGGAATAGGAGCTCGGGGTGGTGGAGTTGGAAGCCTTGGCTGCCTAGGTGGTGGAGGAGGCAAACGAGGTGCATAATAGGACTGCCTTGGAGCAGGTATAGTTGGCTGGTACATGCTGTTGGGAATCCATATCCTACGCTTCTGTGAGGACGGGCCTGAAGATGAGCCCGTGTCATGGTTGCGCCTGTGAGAGCTCTGGTGTTCCTGCAGGCCGTTTTGCACTACTAGGAAAAGGGCTATAGCTAATATGGACATTAATGGCACACCATGTATGTGGTGCGCCACTGCTATATAGCAGTGGTGCACCAGATATAGGTGCGCCATTATTGACATATTACTAATGGTGCGCAATTACTAGTTCTGAAAAAAATAAAAAAATTGTTAGCAGTGGCGCACCAGGGGATAGTGCGCCATTACTAGTTGACGTAATATGGGCGGGAAGTTTGAAATATTTTTCAAAATTTCATCACACTCATGAACATGAACAAAGTCCTAGACATCAACAAGGTTTAATAGGATTGATATGATAGATATATCAACAAGTGCCTGTTAAGTGAGGTGGTGCTTGCGTTGGATAGAACTGCGAAGTTAAGCGTGCTCGGGCTAGAGTAGTGTGAGGATGGGTGACCTTCAAGTTTGACCACTTAGTGTGATTTGACTTGAGATTAAGCATAGTGACCCGAGATTAAGAAAAAAGCGAAAAAAAATTGAAAAAAATTTCTGAAAAAAAATTGTTAGTAATGGCGCACTTCTATGTGATGCGCCATTACTAAGTCGGATAGCAATGGCGCACTTCTACGCATACTAATGGCGCACTATAGGTGTGCCATTACTATCTGTGATAGTAAGGGCATACCTATAGTGCGCCATTAGTATTTGTTACTAGTGGGGTGATAATAGTGGCGCACCTGTAGTGCGCCATTAATGGTCAAAACAGGTGCGCCACTAATTAGCCTTTTACTAGTAGTGTCGACATTGATGGCCTTGTTCACCAAGGTGGCGAAATCAGCAGAGTCATGCACTAGTAGTGCGAGCTTGATGTCAGCTTGAAGTCCATCACGGAACTTCTCCTGTCTGCGAGCATCAGTTGCAATGTCTTCTTCAGCATAGCGAGACAAGTCCAGAAACTCTCGCTGATAAGCTACCAGAGTTTTGTTGCCTTGGGTGAGGTTGCAGAACTCGCGCTTCTTCCAGTCCATGACTCCCTGAGGAATGAAGCGGGCACGGAAAGCAGCTTGGAAGTCTGGCCAGGTGATGATTGTTCCAACCGGCAAAGTACGCCTATGGCTGTCCCACCATTGAGTTGTAGGTCCTTTCAGGAAGAAGGAAGCAAAGTTGGCATAGCTGGCAGGGGCTACATCAGCAGATTCCATCTCATAAGTGATGTCACGGAGCCAATCATCACCATCCAGATGCTGAGTTGAGCTGCGGTACATAGTTGGGTTGAGGCGCATGAAATCCTGCGGAGTCACCTAGGCTGGCTGCTGGTTCATATTGGGGCCAGGAAACTGAGCCATAATATTCTCCATGAACTGGCGATTCAGCTCAAACTGTTGCATCATACCAGCCATGTACTCAGGCGGTGGTGGGGGATCGCCACCATGACCACGACCACCTGGTCTGACCATCCTGCTAATATATAACAGGGGTAGTTCAGCATTGGGAAATTTGCAAAGAAAAGAATCATTCATGATGAAACATGCATAATGAAAGGAGAACGATAGATACTACATACTAGTCGGCATATCTTACAAAAGGGGTCATGCATAGAGTTCGGCACAAAGAGTTCGATACATAGACTAAAGACATCATAGGCGGCACGCAGGCTCGCGTCTAATGCATCTAATACTAATAAGCAAGCCTACATCAATCCCAGGAGGAACTATGAAGGTAGCTGTAGCCTGACAGCTAGGAGTGATGTGACGGGAAGTCCTCCACGTTAGTAGCCTGGGGTCCACGCATACTCTGGTGCAAAACCCGACGCTCAGGTGGTAGAAGAGGACCAAGTGCGGGAGAGTAGCCCCCCACATCTGGACAACCAACACCCTGAGGCATCACGGTCCTGGCTGGGTAGATCGCAGATCGCCATAGCTCACCAGATCGGACGAGGGGGTGCAACAGCGTCAGAGCACGGTAAAGGTGCTGATGGGTGGTGTACAACTCGTGGCGAAGATCTCGGTTAGCTCTATCCATCCCATCAGCATGCAGAACCAGGTTCTAATGGTAGAAAAGCTCTCGGGTGATAGTGGAGTAGGCAGCAGTGTAGTATCCCTCCTCACCAACATCGGATGCGATAGCAATGTGCCTGAAAGGGGAGGTGTCCAACTCTCGATACTCTCCACGAAGACGTGCCAGAGCAGCATAAGCAGCATCGTGGACTGCCATATCGATGGTCACTCCACCACCATGAGCAGTGTGCAGCACAGTAGAGGAGTCATACTCCCGAGAGTAGAGGTGGACGATGGCACGGTAGTGCTCTTGGTTAAAGTGCTGGTACTACTCGTACACAGTGTACTCAGGGTGCGAGCGATAACCCAGATAGGTCATCATCTCAGCTAACACAGCAGGTGAACCTGGGACACCAATGGCCGTCGTGTGGCGCACGACCTGCCTCGTGGGTTCCATCTGAAAACAAAGATGTTTCAAAGGAGTCAAATGACAGTGTGGGTATTGTTCAAAATACTACTTAAGGAATAATTAGGGCTTATCCAACTTTGGGGTGAATGTGGTCATGGGATCCTAATGTTAGAGTTAGTAAATTCGTTTAACCCGAGTAGAAGAGAGTTCAGAATCCCAAAGTAAAGATCGAGGTGTAAAAGATCCTAAAACCACCCAAATGGCAACATGGGCCCGTAAGACACACAACCATGTTAGTAAAAGTTTTGTAATGTCCAAACTCGACTTCGACCAAGGAGTGTGGAAGGGGGATGCCTACAGGCAGTCGGCTCTGATACCAACTTGTGACGCCACCGATTCAATCATACACTAAACATACATGCAAACATCTACGATCAAGATCAGGGACTCTCGGGAAGATATCACAGCACAACCCTAAAAATAAAATAAGTCATACAAGCATCATATTACAAGCCAGGGGCCTCGAGGGCTCGAATACAAGAGCTCGATCATAGACGAGTCAGCGGAAGCAACAATATATGGGTACAGACATAAGTTATACAAGTTGCCATAAGATGTCTAGCACAAACTCAAATATAGATCGAAAGAGGTGCATGCCTCCTGCCTGGGATCCTCCTAAACTACTCCTGGTCATCATCAGCGGCCTGCACGTAGTAGTAGTCACCTCCAGTGTAGTAGGAGTCATCATCAACAGTGGTGTTTGGCTCCTGGGCTCCAACGTCTGGTCGCAACAACCGGGCATAGAAAGGGGAAAAAGGGGGAGCAAAGCAACCGCGAGTACTCATCCAAAGTACTCGCAAGCAAGGAGATACACTACATATGCATTGGTATCAATGAAAGGGGTAGTATATGTGGACTGAACTGTAGAATGCCAGAATAAGAGGGGGATAGCTAGTCCTATCGAGGACTACGCTTCTGGCAACCTCAGTCTTGAAGCAGTAGAAGAGAGTAGATGATAACTTAACCAAGTATCACCGCATAGCATAATCCTACCCGGCGATCCTCTCCATGTCACCCTGTGAGAGAGCGATCACCGGGTTGTATCTAGCACTTGGAAGGATGTGTTTTATTAAGTATCCAATTCTAGTTTTCATAAGGTCAAGGTACAACTTTGGGTCGTCCTTTTACTGAGGGACATGGCTATTTGGATAGATAAACTTCCCTGCAGGCACTACTAGGGAAAAGGCTAGCAGCAGCACGGGTTTTAGGTGTATCAGTAGCGCGGGGACCGGCGCTACTACAGTAGCGCGTTCTCACCAGCGCTACTTCTACACAAGTGTTACTACTACACAAGTGTAGCAACAGCGCGCTTCATGGAAGCTCGCTACTTCTAATAGCTCTAGCGCGCTTTGCCTAGATGCGCTACTGCTATCCTGGCGCTGCTGCTAACTTTTTGCCACTCGCTACTTCTAATTTTAGTAGTTTTTTTCTGCATATTTGTTTTGTATTTGAACAAGCTTTTTAGAATAATCTTTAGCAGATACAAATGTCATCATGATACACATACCAATGGCTGCGAGACAACAAATGTAATCATAGCATAAACATACAAATAGTCTCATCATAATCATCATCCAACACAAAGTGGTATCTCGTCATCATCTCGAAAATAGCGATACATGCAAGTCTCGAATACTTGCAACTACAACGTCATCCATCTGAACAATGGTATATGCGAGAAGAGCTATCACTGTGAGTGAGAGCGGAACTATGCAGTACATGAGGCCGCGGTTACGAGTCCTCTCTCGTGCTAGCTTGAACCTCAAGTAACTAGGTTCTCCTTCTTGTCTGCTTTTGACGCCTTTATGGCTAGTGCCCGAGACCCCATTCACTTGCGCCTGACACTTAGGCCACTCGTTGTACACCCCGAGAACCTTCCCTTTGTACACGACATAGCACCGCCATCTCGCCATCAAGAAACTAGGTACCTATTAGAGATGCATGTTCATCAAGAGGATTTACAATCATATGCAACAAAATATATTCAAGCAACACGAAAAATAAAGGGTTAATTAGCAACTAGATGCAACATACAGTACGCAAACTAATTAACTAGAGGTATGCAGGTCATCATACCCAAACAAACAAAGTAGCGTTACGCAAGTTCGGCAGGGACCATGGACATCACAAAGTTTCATCGCTACAGAAAGTATACAAGTTCAACCGAAACATATCATCGTCATCGACATCTTAAATCACTAGAAGTTCCATCCTTCCATATCATCGAGGATGGACCCTAGCTTCTTGAACAGCGTGAGGTCTTGACGTTCCATGCCTATGCGAGTTCGGACGTCAGCTCGCGATATAGGGCCGTGGTGGAACATCCCCTTCTCATCGATGACTTCTTTCATGATGATCGTCGCAATGTCCCTTTGGATGCGAAAGAAGTCATCTCTAAGTTTATAATCCGCTTCTCCATGAGAGTCTAGCCACTTGTGGATATGTTCATCATTTCTGCTTGTCATGCGAAGCTTTTGGTGATCCATGTTGAACTCAATCATGAGATGGAGGATGTAGAATCCATCCTTCTTGCTTGGGTTTGGGACATGGATGCAACAGAAGTTAGATTTATGCGCGAAACCCATCTTCTTGTTCCTTTGTTTCCTGATCTGCATGTGGCCACTTCTAATGCTGAAGCCTTGGAGAGCATCATCTAGAATATTCATTATGTGGGTGTAGTCCTTCTTCTCGTAGTCTCTGGAAGGGTCGAAATACACGGCATGGGTGACTCACGGGTAAAGAACGATAAGGACGGCACGCCCATTGCTGCGGGGAGAAGATACCTCAAATTATTCTTCATATGAGCGAGAAGGAATGATTGAAATGTACGAAAGGGTTGTCCGGAACTGACTTACTTTGGATGATAAGGCAGGAGGACAATTTCCTGGTCCTTATTCTATACCATGAAGTTTTGGAGGTAGTCCCTAGCAGTTTCACGCTCAAAGTCACCGAGACTCAAGAAAGACTCGTGCATGTAGTACGGATCCGCCACACAGATTTGTGAGACTTCTTCTTTCTTCATGACGGAGCTCATATGTAGTGCAAAACGGCGGATGATTGTAAAATCGAGCTGCCTTGTCAGAAACATCTCAAAGATATGGTCAAACTGCATGAAGAACACCTCCGCGGGCCGTGTGTCGATGTAGCACTTCCCCTCAGTTACACGAGCCACGTATGTCGGATACCCTGGATCCTTCTAGGCTAGTAGGCTTTTCTTAGTCGATAGCACATGGTCGTGCAGTCTCCTGAGATCCCCTGATAGTGCCTCCAACGGTTTCGACGGTAGCATCGGCTCACCCGTGAGATGGAACATGGCCGCACCTTTCGTGGGTATATGCTCTTCAGAATCCATCATCTGGCTGCTATGTGCTCTGGCTTGTTTGGAGGCAGCTATCTTCCCCGATCTCTTCCTCTCCTTTTTCTTGGGCACACCTTCCAGACCGTTCCTTAATCCCTGCCCCCAATGTTCCCGGGCTAAGCACTGTACATCCCTCAGCTAGTCGAGCCTGTGTTGAGGCGGCATCTTCAGGCGTGTCCTGTGAGGATTTCATGAAGAGAGACTTTTTGCAATCCCTGCTACAACCTTCCTGTCGGGGCAGATCATCCATATCCTCATTTGCATGTTGATAGCCCGATTCGTCATATGGTTGACTCATCATATCTATGTCACAGTCATACGCGTTTGTATTGAGGAAACCCATTGGGTCGACCTCCATCTCTTCATCCAGTATATGTTCTACAGGACCGATTACATCAGCCAGTACTATTGCACCCCCTTCACCACATCGTCCGCCGCTCTCACCCGACACTACAGGAGCTGGTAATTATGTAGGCGGGGTGGTGGTCTCCGCACATGGTTGTTGATGTGTGGTTATTGGTGTGCTCTCGGCCGACTCCAGACGAATAAGATTCTTCGGCCATAGTAGCACCCAAACCTTGCAGTTTCCAATCCGCGGCAGGGTCTTGTCGTCCTCTCCCACATGATATACTGGAGGAGGCAAATGCTCGTGCCCCGATTTCACACTGGACAAGCTAACCCTGAAGTGCCCAACGGGGATCGGCTGGTTGTGGAACGTGGGTTGCAAGGGGTCCATTATCATCCCCTTTCCCACATCCACCTTCTAGCTTTTGATCAAGTAGAGTATGGTGCACGGGGTTTCTTCGGCCTGCAAACACATATGTCTGTGGCATAAAATATCCGAAAGGCAATGAAAATGGAATATTCTATGTTGGTGCGACATGTAATTACCGTGATGGCATTGAGCTCAGCCAAAGACGAAGGCCCACCTAGGATGCCAGAGACTAAGGACGGGCTGCTATGAGCGGGAGCGACTGCGAGAGGAGGCCCGGTTGCGTGAGCAAGTGATGGTGCCGTGGTGTTGTTGTTCACGGAGTTGCTCCCGACGAAACTTGGCAACGGGAAATCATGTACCGTCTTGTCTGGATTTTCCTTCGTCCAGTTGATGATAGCTGGAACCAAGTTAGTAGCGAAATCATTTCTGCAGGCAATTACAGCTGCATTGACTACTTGCAGTAGCAACTCATTTTTCTCCTCGGTTGTTTTTTTCGCGTCCTCAGTTGCTTTTTTCTCGACCGCAAGCTTCACCTTCTCGTCGATGTCCGCCTGACTAAACTTCTTTTTCTTCTTCTTGGCCTCTGGACCCTCGTTGTAAAACACCTTCCATGTGGCGCCGTCTCCAGCGCCGTGCACATGACCATATTGCGGCCGCTGGCCCAAAGGGAGTCCCTTAAGTTCGTTCAAGGCCCGGTTGAGAGGGGTGTCCCACTTGGGCCTCATCGGAGAAGTAGGGATTTCGGCTGCAAGCTGGTCTTGCTTCTCCTGCAGAAGGAGCGTGAACCGTTTAGGAATGTGTAGTCGACTAGATCTGGAGCTAAATGTAAGGTGGTAAAAGAATAATTACCAGTAGTCTAATCAATTTCCTCATGATCTGGTCTGTGTAAAAAACCTTCTTTTCATTGTCCCACTTGTAGCGGGCCCTGATGAAGTCACGCTCCAAGGGGTTGGTGAACTTCGCGAAGGGGTCTGGGAGACCCGCGGCTTCACGTTCAGCGTCCTCCTTATCCCATATGGGCCTTTTACCGAGGTAGCCACGACTTCCGAGGCGATGCTTCCCCCTGTTCCTTTGCTGAAGGCTCTTGAATTTCGCAGCCTTAGACTTGGCTGCCTCGGTAGTGCAAGTGTCCTTGAACTTTTCAAACTCCTCTACCGTAAGTGTCGGATTTTCTCAGACTCAATAACTTGTTTCACCCTCCCTTTCTAGGAGGCCAAATCATTGTTGAACATGCCCATGGCGTGATTGTTAATCTTTTTCATCTTCGGATCATCCCACGGTTCTTCTATGTTATCATCCCGGTCGGGGAACTTGAATCTCTTGTGCAACTTAGTCAGGAGCAACTGTGTCAAATGTTCTTTACTCCTTAAGTCATCGTCGTTGATGCTTGCGCATTCCCGTAGGATGCATCCTACTTGGTTCCCATAGCACTTGCGAGGTTCTTCCGGCTCTAATGGCTCAAACTTGCCAGGTGCCATCTTTGTGATCACCAGTCGTCCAAGCCCTAGTTTGTTAGGTTTTCCTATCCTCTGCTTCTTCTGTTTCTTCTTTTCGGTAGCGGCATCGGTACCTTCCCCGCCAGTATATTCCTCACCGGTACCTTCCCCGCCGGTCTCGGTGCCGCCATCGGTGCCGGCACCGTCGGTGTCGATGTCTGCGTCACTACCATCATCGAGGCCGACCTGCAAACCTTGACTTTGCATTTTCTTAGCAGTCAAATAGTCGAGGTACTCTTGTTCACCCTCATAATACATCTCGTCTGCATCTTGGTCAGAAGGCCCGGTTTCTTTGTTGTTCGACATGTTTCCTATGATTAAGACTCCTCGTTTAATTCTAAAACTATGAAAAAAATGAGAAATGACATAAAAAAGAAATCTATGTTCGCCGGAATGTCATTTCCGAGCACTCGACATGCCTACTATCTAGCACAAATCATGCCAAAATTCACGGAATATTTCGGCATGACCTTTGCTAAAAAATGGACATATCGAGCGCCTAAAATTCACCGGAATGGAAATGAATCAACATTCCGGCGTAACATAGGCCACTCGGATCATTTACCCTACACATAATCATCATGTCCAAATGACATGTCCAAAACATCACATGTCCACATATATTACCTAATTAACCATCTGCCCTAACTAAAACTTAACTAAATTAACCAAAAAAGCTAACAAAAACCTTACAAAGGGTGCAGGCCCGACGACGGCCGAGGTTGGGAGGGGTCGGGGTCGGGGTCGAGCGCCGGGGCCGGAGCCGGGGTCGCTGGAGGGGCCGGGGCCGTGGGCGAGCACCTGGGTCGGGGCCGGGGCCGTGGATGAGCGCCGGGGTCGGGGTCGGGGCTGGAGCCGGCGCCGTGGTCAGTCGGGGTCGGGGGCCGGAGCCGGTGCCGGGGTCGGGGGCGAGCGCAGAAGCGCAGCAAGGGCTCCGGCGGCGCGACGGGGGAAGGGAGAGTGTGGGGATTTGGGGGAAAAGAGGCAGGATGAAGAGAGGAGTGGGAATTATGGGGGTTAAGTGGTCATAGTAGTAGCGCGTTTAGGAAAAATGCGCTATAGCTACTCAAGGTAGCTATGGCGTTTTCCTGTAGAAACCACTACTGCTACCTTGACTAGCTGTAGCTCTTTTCTGAAAAACGCGCTACTGCTATAACCAGTACCTATATAACAGTTTTCTCGTTTGTTTCCTTCTGTTTTCTTTTCCTTTATTTTCTCTCACTTTTTTTTTCCGAGAGCAGTTAGCTAAGGGAATTGAAGGTGGTATATATTGCATCATTTGACGGTTAAATATGTATACAAAATAGGAACATATATATTACATCATTGGACCCATGCATAATAATGGCTAAGTGTTTATACAAAATAGGAACATATATATTACATCATTTGACCGATAACATACGGTTCCTTAGCGTTGACGTTTTTGTTTTTGAGTCAGCTTCTTTCCCTTCTTGTTCGTTGAAGAATAATTGAGCCCCTCATTGTGACTTTTCCTTTTCCATGGAGTACAATTTTTCTTAGGTAATGTAGTATTGATTCTTCTTTTGATGTATGCTTCATCATCATCATCATCATCTTCTCTCATTGGGTTGTCGTACTGATCGTAGTCTTCCTTGTTGGCGACTCCATCCATTCCAATGATGTTCCTTTTGCCTCTCCTCATGACAACATGACTGGGATTGTGCGGGTTGGTTATGAAGAAGCATTGTGTCAAGTGCTTAGCATGTACCCATGGCTCATTTTTTGCGATAGCGTTCACAGTAGCGCTCTTGGCGTCGGGTATAGTCATGGTAGTGAAATTCCGGTTTTCTCTTTGATATTCTTAGCCCATCTGACACGGAACATTGTCGTGTTGTGCAGTCCAGAGTAATCAAGCTCCCAGATCTCCTCAACCCTTCCGTAAAATCTTTTAGTTGCGCCGTTGTCGCTGCCGGTCATGCATTCCATCGTCACCCCTGAGTTCTGATCATCACTGAACATGTCTTTGGCCTCCGTATAGAACGTGTATCCATTTATATCGTATGCCTGATAGGTTAGGAGGTTGGGCGAGGGGCCATGTGCTAAGGCGTATATGAGCAATCTGTCCTTACAGCCCTCCTCCGGGGGATTAGCAATATTATGCTCTTTGAACCAATGCAGGAAAGTGGAGTTGTGCTCTCTAGTAACTTCAGCGTCTGTCCTGCATACCCCCTGGTCGCGATACTTCTTTGCGATAATTTGTTTGTGCAGTGCCACGGAAGGATCTACGTCATCTAGGTGTTGTAGCACTACGAATTTTGCCATGTCAAAGTCACTGCGTCTATCTGAGCATCCCATGTGCAGCTCCCTGCGACCGTTGGAGTGACCTTCTCATTCGAGCCTCCCCTCGTGCTTGTTAATGGGCAAACCAACACTGACATCATGTGGCTGGTCTGCGCCATATAGAAAATTCTCGCAGAAAGAGATGCACCCTTGTGTCAGATAGCCCTGGACGATGCTTCCATCTAGACGAGACATGTTACAAACGAATACTTTGATGATCCCATTCATCCTCTCAAACGACATCATGCTATGTAGAAATGACGGCCCCAAGTCTGTTATGTCATCCACAATATGGACACACAGATGCACCATCACGTCAAAGAACGCGGGCGGGAAGTACATCTCAAGCTATTTCAGTATCACAATGATCTCTTCATGTAGCCTTCGGAGCTGCTTCACACTAATCGACTTTCGAGAGATGACGTCGAAAAAGTTGTAGAGACCAATAAGTGTCTCACGGATGTGCTTGTCCATTATCCCTCTAAGGGGAACAGGTAGTATCTGCGTCATCATCACATGACAGTCATGGGACTTCATCCCGCTGAACCTTTTCTTGTTCGTGTCTAGATATCTGCTTATCTTGCCACAGTAACCGGAACTAACTTTGAATCCGGTAAGGCACTTAAAGAATTGATCGATCTCAGCCTGACTTAAGGTGAAGCAAGAAGGGGGGCAATAATCCTCTTTCTTTATTTTCTTGCCCTTCTTCTCCCGCGCCTCTATCTCCGTCTGTGTCTGATCTGACTGTTTACGGGGCGGCATGTGCAGATCTACCCTGATTTTCAAATCTTGCAAGTCTTTTCTTGCCTTCGGCCCATCCTTGGTCTTATCCGGCATGTTCATCAGTGTCGCGAGCAAACTCTGAAGGACATTCTTACAGATGTGCATTTGGTCAAGGCAATGAGGTGTATCGAGTTTGTGCCAGTACTCCAAGTCCCAGAACACAGACCTCGTCTTCCATACCGTCGGCAGCGGTTCCGGTGCCTTTTTCATCGTCTTTCCCGGCGCGGGGCACTCCTTCCAGTTTTTCAACAGCTCATCAATTTCGGCATCTCTCTGCTTACGTGGAGGTCCTCGATGCTCAGCTTGACCATTGAATAGATCTCCACGGTTTCTCCATGGGTTGTCCTGTTCGAGCCATCTTCGATGCCCCATGTACACGATTTTCCCAGACCCGCCATCTTTCCTTGACGTTAGCTGCTAAGACGTCGTATCATCCATGCACCGCGTGCATCCGCAATATCCATGGCGCACCTGGCCTACGACATATCCGTAACCGAGATAATCATGCACCGTCGTGATCAGCGCGGCTCTTATGTATAAATAATCGCCTTTGCTGGCATCCAATGTATTGGCCGGTGTTTTCCATAAAGTGTCTAACTCCTCTTGAAGTAGCCCCATATACAAATTAATATTATTTCCTGGTTGTTTCGGCCCTTGAATAAGCATGCTCATGTGAATGTACTTCGACTTCATGCACAAGCAGGGGGGAGGTTGTACATCCATACAAACACGGGCCATGTGCTATGGTTGGTGCTCTGGTTGCCAAACGGATTCATGCCATCGGTACACGCGCCGAGCACGATGTTCCTTGCACACATTCAAAATTCCGATAGACGCTGTTCAACGCTCTCCACTGGCTTCCATCCTTGACGTGTCTCAGCTTCGGATCATCTCCATCGTCGGGCTTCTTCCTCTCAGCGTGCCAGCGCATTAGCTTTGCTTCCTTGGGATCTACGAAATACCGCTGGAGACGGGGAGTGATCGGTAAGTACCATACAACTTTCTGGGGACATTTCTTCCCGGCCTTCTTGTATCGAGAAGCATTGCACACCGGACAACTTGTTTTTTCCGCGTGCTCCTTCCGATAAATTATGCAATCGTTGATGCATGCATAGTATCTAACATGCAACAGATCAAGAGGGCACACGATCTTCTTGGCCTCATCAACACTACTAGGACATACATTCCCCGCAGGGAGAACATCCTTTAGGTACTTGAGATGCTCATCGAGGCTAGCGTCGGTTCGTTTGTTTTTAGCCTTCGTCTTCAGGAGTTGGAGCGTGAAACTCAAGCGGGTCACCTCAGGATTGCAACCATCATACAATGGAATGTTCGAGTCTACCACCAGTTGCTCCAGCTTAGCCTCCTCTCTAGAAGCATCTATCTTAGTACTCGTCCCCTTGCGAAGCAGTGCTTGAATATGAGGGTCCTGCATGATTGAACTTAGTACTGACGAACTCTGTTGAGTGGAGTCCACGTTCTCTCCGCCGACATGTCCAGCCCCTTCTCCTCTACTATGTCCGGCCCCTTCTCTGCCGCCATGTCCGGCCTCTTCCTCGCCGCCATTATCGATCATCTCTTCATCTTGCCCAGTGTCGACATTGGTTGCCCCGTCGGCGTCCTCAACATCAACATCCTCATCTTCAATTATCCACCGAGTATAGCCATCCATGAAACCAGTCATGAGCAGGTGCGCTTCGACACAACCTTCGTCATAGGGGACGATCCAAACTATTCCTTTGAATCTTCGACACGGACATAAAACCTCTGTCAGGTTATTTTCTTTCATGTCCTGCATTGCCAACCGCAACCACCTGTCCACCATCGTTCCACTAACCATCATGAACACCTGCACGGTAGTAATAAACAAATTGATTATAAAAATGCGTGCATGCATCAAAGTCATACAAAAATTCGGCATGACCTTCCCTAAAAATAGCACATATATAGATCTAGAGTTTGCCCGAAATTCGCCGAAACGGAAATAAATCGACATTTCAGCAAAACATAGGCAACTCAAAAGCACAATTTGGCGTCAACTCATGCCAGACACACAATTTCCATCATATTTCCCAATTATCATATCACACACACACATACACATATTTCCATTTTGCAAAAGCATGAAATTTTAATCACCTCTAGCTACGAGATCGAACACACGGTGTGGACGATGATGTAGGGCGATCAAAAGTGCACAAAGCTCTTCTTGACAAAGAAAGATCTAGTTAGGGGGCAAATAGGTCACTAAACTAAATGCTACATCTACCTAGCTAGCTAATTTGGGAGGAGACAACTTCAACTAGTGGAGGGGGAAGGAAAAAAAGAAAGGAGATGCATTAATGGAGGTGGTGTACTTAGCTAGGAGTAATGAAGAGAGAGAGAAAGGTAGGTAGAAGAGCGAGAGTAATGGGGGGATAAGTATTGAAGAAGAAGAAGAAGAAGAGTGAGAGAGGGAGGATGTGGGAGGTAGGGGAAAGGGAGGAGAGGAGATGGGGAGGGGGAGGTGGAAAAAGGTGGTGGGTGGTGCATCTTAGCAGCAGCACGGGAGCAAAAACGTGCTACTGCTATGATCGTAGCAGCAGCGCGCTTTCCTATCACACGCTACTACTAAACGGGCCAACCGTGTGGACAATTTAAAAAATTAGCAGCAGCGGCGTGACTAAAAAGCGCGCTACTACTATGGCATTAGCAGTAGCGCGCTTCTTGACACCGTGCTACTGGTAAAGTTAGGTCATTGTGTACTGTTAGTGGATTTTTGTAGCAGTGCAGTTTAAACATCACGCGCTACTGCTAAATTTACATCAGTAGCGCCCTTTCCCTAACCGCGCTGCTACTAATTAGCAGCAGCGCCTCTTTTTGTGCCGCGCTACTGCTAAGATTATGTGTATAAGGTTTTCCCTAGTAGTGAGGGGTGCACCACATTTCCCAACACGCTCGATCCCCTTTGGCTGGACACACTTTCCTGGGTCATGCCCGGCCTCGGAAGATCTACACGTCGCAGCCCCACCTAGGCACAACAGAGAGGTCAGCACATCGGTCTAAATCCTATGCGCGCAGGGGTCTGGGCCCACCACCCATTGCACACCTGCATGCTGTGTACGCGGCCGGTGAGCTGACCTTGCAACCTCCATTACAAAGGAAGTTGCGTTACGTGGTCGAACCCGGCGCGTGCCACTCAATCGCTGATGTCAAGAAGGCTTTGGCTGATACCACGACGTCGAGTGCCCATAACTGTTCCCGCTTAGTTGGTTAGTGCGTATAGGCCAGTGGCCAGACTCAGATCAAATACCAAGATCTCATTAAGCGTGTTAATTGATGTAACCGCGTACACCGACCAGGGCCAGGCCCACCTCTCTCCTAGGTGGTCTCAACCTGCCCTGTCGCTCCACCACAAAGATCCACCCAGAGGGCCGTCGGGACAAAGGTCCTTTCAACCCCCAATCCGTGAATCAATCGCGGGTACTCTACAAGTCGATCCATCTTTAATCATCACATGTATCATGAATACGATATATAATATATACCCGTGATCACCTCCCTAGTGATCACAGCCCAATAGTATAGCATGGCAGACGGACAAGAATATAGGGTCACTGATGATAAACTAGCATCCTATACTAAGCATTTAGGATTGCAGGTAAGGTATCAACAACTGTAGCAACAATGACAGGCTATGCAACAGAATAAGATTAACCGAAAGCAGTAACATGTTGCACTACTCTAATGCAAGCAGTAGAGAGAAAAATAGGCGATATCTGGTGATCAAGGGGGGGGGGGGCTTGCCTGGTTGGTCTGGCAAGTAGCGGTCGCCAAGAACATAGTCGATTGGGGCACTAGCAGCGGCGTCGGTCTCGTAGTCTACCAGAGAGAAGAGGGGGAAGAAACGATGAATACAATACAAACAGATGCATAATGATGCATGACATGACAATGAGCATTGCTAGGTGTGCCCTAACATGGTAGTAGGTGATACCGATGAAGGGGGGAAACATCCGGGAAAGTATCCCCGGAGTTTCGCGTTTTCGGACAGATGTACCAGAGGGGAAAAGTTGCGTGTTCGCTATGGTAGGGATGTGTGGCAGATGAACGGGCCGCGTCTTCGGATTCGTCTCGTCATTCTGAGCAACTTTCATGTACAAAGTATCTTCATCCGAGCAATTGGTTCATACTTTTTAACGTGCTTCAGATTTTTAAACCCCCACACAATACATGTGCGCAAGCCATGAATATAGCACTATGGGTGGAATAGAATGTGGTGGTAGAGATTAATAAGGAGAATACAAACAATAAGAAAGTCCCAGATCGACGCGGCTAATCGACGCGGCTAATAAACGGGCTATGGAGATGCCCATCAATTGATGTTAATGCAAGGAGTAGGGATTTCCATGCAACGGAAGCACTAAGTATAGCGTATGAAAGCTCAAACTGGAAACTAAGTGGGTGTGCATACAGCTTACTTGCTCTAGAAGACCTTTGCCATTTGAGGAAGCCCATCATCGGTATATACAAGCCAAGTTCGATAATGAAAAATTCCGACTAGTATATGGAAGTGAGTACATAGGAGACTCTCTATATGAAAAACATGGTGCTACTTTGAAGCACATGTGTGGAAAAAGATAGTAACATTGCTCCTTCTCTCTCTTTCTCTTTTTTGTGTGGGCCTTTTTTATATTATTATTTTTATTTCATCACTAGGACAATGCTCTAGTAATGAATAATGATGATCACCACACTTCTATTTACTTACAACTCAAAATTACAACTCGATACTAGTACAAAATATGACTCTATATGAAGGCCTCCGGCAGTGTACCAGGATGTGCAACAATCTAGCGTAACATGTATAAAAATGATGAACGGTGGCTGAGCCACAAGTACTATGTTAGCTACATGATCATGCAAAGTAATATGACAATGATGATGTGTGTCATATAAACGGAATGGTGGAAGTTGCATGGCAATATATCTCAGAATGGCTATGGAAATGTCATGATAGGTAGGTATGGTGGCTCTTTTTAGGAAGATATAAGGAGGCTTATGTGTGATAGAGCGTATCATATCATGGGGTTTGGATGCACCAAGTTTGCACCAACTCTCAAGGTGAGAAAAGGCAATGCAAGGTACCGAAGAGGCTAGCAAATTGCGAAAAGGTGAGAGTGCGCATAATCCATGGATTCACATTAGTCATAAAGAACTCACATACTTATTGTGAAAGTCTATTAGCCCTCGAAGCAAAGTACTAGTATGCATGTCCCTAGGGGGAGGTTGGTAGGAGTTAACCATCGCGCGCCCCTGACCTTCACGCAAAGGAAGACACTCAATAAGAAATCATGCTCCAACTTCTTAGCATAACGGGAGACTATACATGCATGTTCCAGGAATCACAAACCTTAACACCAATATTCTTACTAAGCCACAATATTCACAAGTAAAACCCATATATCACTATCTCTATGTCTCAAAACTATTACACGAAATCAAACTTATCATATTCAGGGATCTACATGAAAGTTTTTGTTATATCCCTCTTGAATACCTATCATACTAGGACCAATTTCGTAACCCGTGCGTATTGCCATTACTATTTATTAGACTCTTAAAAATATATAAATGAAGCATGATAGTGCAACTATATCTTTAAAACTAGCAAAGTGGCCCGCTCGATGCGCGGGCTAGAACATTGGAAAGTTTTATGATGAAAACATGTTATTTTCTTTATGTATAGGAAAATTGGTAGCAAATGTGAAGGCATTGCCAAATATAATACTTTTGTGAACATAGTTTTTTTAGGTATTTTTTTCGTACTCACATATAAATATATGTTCTCCATTTATCATTTACCTACTTATTATGATGCCATACTAATTTTTTATGATGTATCACGATGATCAAATTATGTTTTTTTATCATATGGCATTTTTTTCATGTTGCATGGGCCATCAGCATCCATGGAGGTGATGAGCTTGCTTCGGTCGTAATCGAGTGTGAGGAACCGTGGGGTGTTGTACTACCCAAGTCCTAACCTGAACGTGTCATCACTTTCCGAAAGCGAGGCATCCTCAAGAATCATGTCCATCCTCGAATAGACATCCCGTCTTTTTGTTACTACTTTTTCTCCATGTAGAATTTTACATTAGCCCAAATTATCTTCCATCAATTTATCTACTTGCAACAATGCGAGTCGAAAGAGAAGATTTTTCACATAATTAACATATAAGCACATATGTGTGTGTCTGTGTGTGTGTGTGTGTTTTAACGGTGTTCACGTGCTTCTTTTTAACTCTAATTGTACATGATTTGTGCATTCTAACCGTAAAAATGGAGATATATTATATCGAATACCATTTGGATGGAAATCATAATAAGCTATGAAAATACATGTAGTTTATTAATTAATATATTTTTTATACATAGAAATGTGGTTGTCCTTCGATTGCTACCAGTAGCCCTCAGAGGAAAAGAGTATATTATTAGAGCATACCAAAAAAAGATGATTTATACATAGACATTATCCTAGGAGGATGTAAAGACAACATACAACTTTATTGGTGTGCATGTGGAGGATAACAAAAGGAAAATATTTAGGTAAAGCACAGTGGATTTGATAAATAAGAGAAACTCTTATATAGTACACCATGATTTGATTATTTGGTAGAGACATAACGATGCATTTGCTACAAATGAAAGATAGCTATGTTGTTCGATGGGATGCTAAAATAAATGGGTAAATCATACTAAAGTTATAAACTTGATATCGGCTGCAAAGCACACACTATATCTAGTCAGGAGCCAAATACCTCATATTCTACACAATATTTCTCAGAACTCTTCTTGGATCATTGATGGACTGAGATATATATTTATATGTATATTACCCTACGGCTTCCTCAATCTGAAGAGCAAAATAAACATCTTCCACGATGATCTATGCTATACTATCACTATAAGATGATATCACTTTCCCAATCGGGCTACAAAGATACAGTACCGGAAATAATAAAAAAAATTATGTTATAAGAAATTATAATTTCATGACCTGTGTAGATGCAGGATTATTAAAAAGACTAATAAGAACCTTAATTTTTAGCAGTTCTTGTTTCTTAATCACTAAAATTAAGGTCAAACATTTTGGATGTACATGATGTTAATCCCGTGAAAAATATTACTATGTACAACATCAAATCTTTGTTGTTGGCTTTCACTTGTATTGTATTTCATGTTTTATTTATTTATTGCTGTAGCTGTTGACGTATTTTACTATGAAAAGTTGGTCAAGTATAGAAAACTTTAACTTAACTAATACATCTTATATTTGGAACCAAGAGAGAAATTATTTACTAAATACGGTAACACTTGCTCAATGTCATCTTTGCTCAGCTGGCTCGGTTACTATCATTGTTGCCATAGTGAGGCAAACCTAATATAACATACTTTCAGATCTTTTGTTGGCCTGAGTTTCCAATGAAAAATAACATATTATTCTTACCGGAATAAAACGGAATGAGAGTTGTTCACAACATGTGCATTGTCCCAGCTAGATTCTGGCTGGTAAATCTGTTGTGTGTTGTACTTATTCAACTGGTGTGATGGTAAAGGCAGTGGTCAGTAAGATAAGATGTTTAATATCTGAAATCTGCACAACACATGTGAAAAGTTGGTCATATCGCAGCATCTAGGGATAGATATCTGCTTACTCGAGTTTGATAGTGTTGCACTAAAATCTGTAGTAAGACATAGTTCTAGCACATACATGTGTCGATCTACAATGAAATTATTTTCATTCCAAATTTCATATTTATAGTTATTTTGTGTAACATCAAATTTATTGAGATGTGTTATTCAAAATTAATAATTTATTCTTTATTTTGATGTAAAGAACAAAGTTTCATCATGGTACATTGACCACCCTAATGGAATTAAAAAGTGCATGGTAAAAATTCAACTTGTGAAATTACATAGCATCAAGATGAGTTGTGAATTGTCAATACCTTCTTTTACATAGCTTTGATGGCTTGAGACTAACCAAGAGGCATGTGATCCCTCCTTCTACCCAAGAAGCATCATCCAATTGTAATCCCTTTGACCTGCAACCGAATCAACTAAAGAAGTCCACATGAAAAGAAAGATTACTGTTGTACAGTTATAGCTTCACCATGCAATCACGCTTGACTTTGTCTGCTCCATCAAAGAGAAAATCCAGAGTTGTACTACCTATTTTTTGACAATTAGCTATACTAACTATTGAGGAGATGTCCAGGCCAAGTGGTACGTAGTAGCCACAAACATGTTGGGTTGGGTGGCATGGCAAGCTTTATGTCGAGGAATTAAAAAGTGCATGGTAAAAATTCAACTTGTGAAATTAAATAGCATCAAGATGAGTTCTAAATTTTCAATACATTCTTTTACATGGCTTTGACAGCTTGAGACTAACCAAGAGGCATATGATCCCTCCTTCTACCAAAGAAGCATCATCCAATTGTAATCCCTTTGACCTGCAACAGAATCAACTAAAGAAGTCCACATGAAAAAAAGATTACTTCTGTACAGTTATAGCTTCACCATGCAATCATGCTTGACTTTGTCTGCTCCATCAAAGAGAAAATCCAGAGTTGTACTACCTATTTTTTGACCATTAGCTGTACTACCTATTGAGAAGATGTCCAGGCCAAGTGGTACGTAGCAGCTACACACATGTTGGGTTGGGCGGCATGGCAAGCTTTATGTTGAGCGCAGCCACGCGCCCAGTCTTGGCGGGCCATCGCTAGTTGAAAATGAATAATAATTTGCAGTCTGTTTATCATCTTTCTCATGCAATTTTCTATGTAGCTTGTTCCACGTAGCCAATAATAAAGCCTCTAAATATCTGAAAAATTAGTATACTCTCCAATGATCAATACACACTCTTTCTTATTATAGGTCTCCTATGGCAATGAACACATAAAGGAAAAAATGAATAAAAGAAATAAATCTCGAATGCATACATGATGTGCTCCGACAAATAAAAAATAGGAAATATCAAACGAAGATGCATACATACAGGTTTCTATTTTCCTACTATGTCCATGCATGAAGTCTTCATCTTGCATATATAAAAGTTTCTGAATCACGGCTCTGCAGGTGTATAAGTCTTACATCTTACCTCATGTCGTGGGTGTACATCTAGCTTGCATCCACCGATAGAAGCGATCTGCCATGAACTGCTGCTGATGAGTTCAATTTGGGCGATGGCTACAGAAGCGGCTGTGATCCTGGCCCATGATTCAAACGCCTTTAGTAGTGAAGAGGGGGTCGTGATGTTCCTGTCTTCAAGACTTATTTGGCGGCGGCGCCGGTTGCTGCTGCTGCTGCAATTAACTTTGCCCGTGCGATCTTGAGCCGCAAGTTTGGAGCGAAGGAGAGGTGCCGGCCATGGCAGCAGTGGTGGCGGCAGTGGTGTGCTGCATTTTTTGTCCTTTTTTATTAGGTGATCTTGAGCCGCACGTCTAGTCTAGAGAAAAAGCAGAGGTGCCCTGGCTAGGTTTTCACGTATTGGATAATGACATTGGTGGGTAGACACGTTTTCTGTGTTTTTTTATGTTTCTAATTAGTATTGCCCTGGCTAGGTTTCCACGTATTGTATAATGACATTGGTGGGTAGAAACGTTTACTTTGATTTTTTGATGTTTCTAATTAGTATAGGTACGTTTTCTACAATGGCATTGGTGGGTAATTTTCCAGGACTTAAAACTAAATCTAATGGTCATTAATATTTGATCCAACAAATATACGGTTGGATGTTTCTAATTATTGTGGAATTTTCTAGATTATTTTCTATTTTCTGGTTAACCTGTAAAGCACTTTTTATATATAAATAGATATAACCACCACCGTGCTCTAAAATATATAAGTGAAGCACTAGAGCAACTCTATAGGTCAAAAGATATAAGTGAAGCACAAAGAGTATTCTAACAAATCACAATAAAATGCGTGTCTCTTCAAAATGTGTGTGCAGCAAAGATGATTGTGTGAAACTAAAAAGCAAACGTTCATATAATACATGTCGCTCCATGCAAAACTCATATAATGTGATGAATAAAAATATAGCTCCAGGTAATTTACCGGTGGATTGTAGAGGAAAGAGGGGATGCCTTCAGGGGCATCCTGTAACATCCCAAAATTCTAAATTTTGGAATGTTATATTAAATAAATTATTATGATTTTTAGTTTTATTGTTGTGTGATTGATTGTGTGAAGATGATTGGAAATTGAAAACTTTTTGAAAGTTGAATGAGAGGGAATAAAAGGACTTTCCCAAAACTTTTCATCTTGCATTTTGATCTTCCTGAATTCAAATTCATTTCATCACAAACCCTAGAGTGAAGATGATATGACTTCTTCCATTTAAAGAAATGAAAAGGGGTTTGAAAATGATTTGAATTCCATTTTAAAATATTTCAAACTTAGAAACTTTAAGTAACTCAATGAGTTCATGAGGGAAGATAAAATGACTTCTTCATATTTGAAGAAAGAGAGTTGGAAGTTTCAAAGAAATAAATTGAAATCACTTTGAAGTTATTTGAAACTCATTTTCAATTCAAAGTTGTTTGAAGTTCCAAATTCAAATCCTCTTGGGAGTTATTTAGTTCTATATTCAAATTATCTTTCTCCTAAAAATAAATAAATGGAAATAAGGGTAAAATGATTCCCTTCAATAGAAAATTAGGAGAAAATAAATTTGAAATCATTTTGCTATTTTAAAAATGATTTTTATTGATTTTAAATGCAACAGTAGCGCTCTTTGACTTTTACGAATTTTTATGAAATTTAGTTGAACTTGCAAAATAGTTCATTTTATTGCTGCTATTTTTCTGAGCATTTTGGTATATAATATGCCTATGTTTTTTTATTCTGCTGCAGTTCCTTTGTGTTTTAAAAACACACACACACACACACACACACCACCTGGACCATGGCCAGCTCGGCCCAGGAGTACCCCGCGGCCCAGCTAGCGATTGGCCAGGCCAGGCCAGTGCCCGAGCACTCTTCCCGTCGCTCGCCCGCCCTCGCTTCTCTCCCGCTCGCTCACCCGCACCCACTGACCGATGGGGCCCAATGTTGCCTCATCCCCAACCTCCCGCTCGCCCCGCACTGGATCAGGACACCGCGCGCGCATGCCGAACCCGCCGGCCGGAGCTCTAGAGATAGAGCTTATCCCTCACTCCCGAGCCCTCTCTCCGCGCCTATAAGAAGCCCTGGACCCCCTCTCTCCATTCTGCCACTCCACGTCGTCCCTAGCTCCCCGCAGCCGCCACAGTTGCCGCATGGATCTCGCCGGAGCCGTGCTAGTTCACCGGAGGATTTCGTCGCCCGTGAGCCACCCCGGCCTCCGTCTTCTTATTCAATATGTTGCCTGAGTCGAAGCGCATCTCGTTGACATCGTCCTCCTGTCCCTAGGTAGCCGGAGACGCCACCCCGACGACTTGCGTCCTCACCGGAGCTCCGGACGCCGCCGCCTCCCTCCGATCGACACCGGCCACCCCGCCGCCCTCCGACCCCACCATCCGGTCGCCTGCGCCACGCCGCACCCCTCCGTCTACTTCGCCGCCGCCGGAACCCACCGGAGGTCGCCGTAGCCGTCGCCCCGTCGCTGCCCAACGCCGCGCCGCCGTCTCCTGCACGTCACCGACGCCTACGCTGCCGCTCGCTGTGAGCTGCCTCCCCCATTCTATTTGGTTTTTTTGTTTTGTTTAAAACGGTTAACCGAGGTTTTATTAAACCGTGCGGTTTCAGTGAAAAGAACCGGTCTCCGGTTTTTTATTTAGCCGCGGTAGTTGTTTTATTATTTAATGGCCGTTCACCGTATAGCTACCGAAGTGAAGACTCTCTGGCCTCTCACAGTGCGCCACGTGGCCAGGGACTTGTTGGTGATAGTTTTCTTCACTGTTTAGTCCCTATAATTAGCAGATTAGTCCCTAAACTTAGAATAGCCACAACTTTTTACCCGTAGGTCCAAATTCTATGAAACCAGCGGCAAATTCTTCGTATTGATTAGATCTATCCAGTAGCATCATGTTTGTAAACTTTTTCCAAATTCAAATTTGAACTTTATTCAGATTTGAATTCGAACTTCAAATGGCCATAACTCCTAAATCGCAGCTCCGATTGATGTGATTCTTTTTGCACCGTGTCACCATTGCCAAACCCTATCACTTGGACCTATCTCACGATATTTTTCACACATTAGATTCTGTCCATGATAGTTTTACTATTATGCCATGTATGCGCTTTAGTACACATCACATCTTTGCACCCTATGTCACATGTTGTTTTGCATTTAGGATATTTCCATGCTAGTTAAGTGTGTTGAATGTTCATTTGGTTTTCCAAGACTTTTTACTTTGCATGTTCTTCTTGGTTCTTTGAAATGATTGCTTATGGGAATGCAATGTTGACTTTATAGATTTTCATCGGGGAGTGACGAATAGTTCCATTAAGTAAATTTCCGAGAGCGATATTATCTTCATCAACTATTACCAGGCAAGTTCACATTTGACCATTCTTCCATTTACCTATGTTTTTATTATGCACTTAGTCCTTTGAGGTAGGATTGCATGGTAGGATTTATTGTTGCCAGATGGCTATCCCGTTACCTAGTAGTTCATTTGAGGTAGGTCTGACCTATACATCCTTGTCACCAACGTGTTAGTTTATTTTTGCCTCGCCAAGTGTAGACGTGGAATTGGGAAGTGTTCATGGTGAGACATGAGTGACAAAGTAGTAATCAGGACCAAGACTTGTAAATGAACTACCTAGGCGGTATTTGGTTTGAATGGTGGTGAAGTACAGTGGGAGCATGCATGGTTAATCCATGGTGGTGCACCACTAGTGGTCGGCCGCCCAGGCTCAAAGAGATCAATCGTATTCTCATGTCTAGAATCTTACGTGTGCAGCCACAAGCCAATATGGGCTTTGGCTTAGTTGAGTAGTTAGTGTGACACCTTCCGGGATGGGCTAGCAGATGCAGAATGATGTAGGTGTACCGGCCTATCTGTGGGTTAAGGGGGAACATTTTTGAAAGACTATGTCTCGGTCATCCTATTCTCAAACGCCAGGCAGTGCAAGAACTTCAAGGGAGGCGATCGAGTCTTGTGGGGAAAAGTGTGCAAACCTCTGCAGAGTGTTAAAACCTAATCGATTAGCCATGTCCCCGGTTACGGACAACTTGAGCATCTAGTAGTGGAAATGCTGGGAGATCTCATCACTCTTAATTTAAACAGTTGGGTTTTAAATGAAACTTTGGGAGTGGATTGAGTTGGGTTTACCAACTCATCCTATGCTATACAGTAGTGGTAGAATAATTTCTTTTATTCTAGGGGAAAAACTAGCTTTATGCAAAAAAAACTAAACTTAGAGCTTTCCACCAGCCAAATTGCATGTACAATAGGTTCATTATCCTTATGATGTGACTTGCCAGTACATTCAATGTACTGACCTACAGGGCTGCAACGTCTTATGTTGCAGGAATTTTCTACGACGAATAAGAGTTACGTTGTAGGGTTACGGTCTACACTCAACTTGCCGTTAGCGTTGATGGACTGCACACCCTTATGTTTGTTTCCGCTGAGACTTATGAGGTATATATCAGTTTTACGTTATTTATACATGTGGTTGCACTTTGATATATACATAGATATACTGTGTGTGCCAGCATACTGATCCAGGGATGGCACGGATACACAGAGGCTTGACCGTTTGAGGTCGGGTCGACGCTACAGAGATGGTATCAGAGCACATGTTGACTGTAGGACGTGACCCTAGAAACTGGAAAGCCCATAGGAAAGGATCTCTCTAAAACTTAATTTTCAAAAAGATCCTTTACCTCTCTTCTTTTCCGAGCTTTATCAAATCTTTCCTTTTACCCCAAATAGTTAGAAAATACCCCTTTTCCCTTTGACCACACGGAGGATCAACTGATGAGACCACTCCGAGAACGACAAGATATCAGACTTCACCATACACTAGAATAGTTGAAGCTACAATAGTCGAAGCCTCTGAAGAATTGAAGAATTTGAAGACACCGACAAATTCCAAGATTTATATGACCTTTAGAAGACCAAACCCCTGTTGTATACTCACGTTAGATGTGATGTTTGTGAGCTGTCATTGTTTGATGTTTTTCCTGACAGCCACAAATAAAACTTATTTTCAAAACTATATTGTTTGTATTGTGTGCATCTCTCTCTATCCCTCCTATCTCATCCTGAAACCCCTGGACCCAATAGATGATGAATGAAGATGGACTTGCATTCTCTGAACCGATCACTCACATGGAGGCAGAGCTATGGATTAAAAACATGGAGAATCACTTCAGGAGCAATTTCATTGCAAGGAAGAATGAGGTTCAATATGCTCTTCAGTACTTTACAAAAAGTGTTGCAACCTAGTGGAAAATGCATCAAGCCATACAAGGATGTAACGGAGTAAAAACTTGGGAGGAATTCAACATGACTCTACTAAGGTCTCGTCTTATTCAGAAGCCATATGGCAATAAAATGAAGAAACCTTATGCATGCAAGATTTATGGTGAGATAGGACATACCCATGAAGAACACAAGGATGGATGCCCTCATTGTGAAGGAAATCACCAAGCTGAAGAATGTCCAACCATGAAGGTTACTTGTTTCTTGTGTGAAGGAACTACGCACTACCCTGCCCAGTGTCATATTTATCCCAAGGTACAAGAAATTACCAAGCAGCAGAAGGAAGCAGTGAAAGAAGCCCTCAGGGAAAGTTTAAGAAAACCAGTGATGAAAGAAGATGTTGACGACCCTGATGGAGAAAGCCTAAACCGATTTTTCTCCAATGCTTGCTATTCATGTGGAGAAGAAGGACATTTTTCACAATATTGCATGAAGGAAAACCAAGAGTATCTGGGAGACTTCCCAATAGAAGAAGTGGAGTTTGATCCACATGAGATAGAAGAATTGATCGAAACGAAGAAGTCCAGGAAGAGAAAGAGCATGTATCCCCAGAACAACCCAATTTCTGCAGAAAAGGACCTGAGTCAAATCACTTGTTATAGGTGCAAGGATTTAGGTCATTACGCTAGCAAATGCCCAGCAAGGAAGCCAAGAACCCAAGGAGCCAAGATAACCACCAGGAAGCCCCTGGATTTGTCTGAAGTCATTTGTTTATGCTGCAAGGGAGTAGGACATTTGGCCAGAGAATGTTCAGACCCGAGGAGAGCTTGAGCAGAGTAGTTGAGATCTTGATATTGGAATAAAGCATGTAATAAAGTTGGAATGCACTTTTATTTTCGTTGGGGATGTTGAGTTGAGTTATGAAATGGAAATTGTAATAGCTCGTGAAGCAATAAAAGTTGAGGTGTTGGAATCTCATGTGAAATGAGTTGTTGTTGATTGTGAATGCCTCTCTCATTATCTCACCCAGACTAAAACCTCGAACCCATGGACAAGCTGACCGCAAACTTTTCCCAGAAAAACAACCACATTTCACCAAAGGAAATACATACAGTATCCTGAGTACCCCTTCTATCTTATGCCTGCAGATGACAACCTTTTACGAGTCTTTTCTGAAGGGCCCAGAAACGATCATGACCCTGACCAGTGATCAGGATTACCCAAAAATCCTGAAGGACATGATGAAGCATATTCATCTTGAAGGAGATGCAGTCTACAAGGGTTATCCTTTCATGGAGAATGGAGTTAAACTTTGGTACGTGGAGGTACACCTCCACCATGTGAAGGGAGTTTGCCCAAAGACTATGGGACAATACTTTTTCATTTCTCGAGTACCATGAGCAACATTCTTTGACTCTGTTCGTGAAGCTGCTATGGAAGCCATATGTCATATTGGAGAAATACTAGAAGCAAGACTCCGTCACACTCAGGAATACCTGAGAGAGGTCCATGCAGAGATGATGGAGATGAAGCTCATGGCCACCACGATGAAGCAAAACATTGATGATTTAAAGGATCACATCGCACAATTCTAGTGGGACTGAAGTATCTTCAAGAAGGGCAAATGAATAAAGATGGAAGTAATGCTTGACCATACCAAACTATGTGGATGGCAGCTTTTGTAATAAAGTAGTTTTGAAATTTGAGTCTGGAGTAGTGGTTAAGGATGTAATAAAGGATTTGATATGAAGAGAATTATGGATGAACCAGTGCATTTTTTTGGCGATACTTGTCTGTGTGAACACTTGAACAATGGAAAAGAAAATGTATTCTATAGAGTGGAGTTTGGAAAAATGAGTTGGAGTTTGGTTTAGTTATGATGGTTACCCAAGAGTATGAAGTAATGAAGTACTATTGGATTTAAAGGAGATGTAATGTTGGAATATGGAGCAATAGTAACTCCAAGGATGAGTTAAGGATATGCAAGTTTTAAGTGGGCTCATAACCCACATGACCCAGGATTTGATAAGGAAACAAGCGCAATATTGTTGAAGAAAAGAATTCTGAAGGAAGCTATGATGTCATCAGCAGACGTTCCATAGGAGGTTACGTAAACCCGAGAATTGTGAAGAAGCGATAGAGATTTTGTTTGGCTTGCAGAACAAATGGATTTCCCCAAACCCAGTTCGTGGAGAAGAGAAGTTCTGCAATGCTTGTGAGGATGCCCAAGTGTTAGAATACGTGATTCACTATCTGCGTATGTGGTAATGATTCAAGTACGGGATGGATTGGCCCCCATACCGAAGACTTCTGTCATGAGCTATCATATGTTGATGGGAAAATCAGAGAGACTTGAAACCCTAAAAGAGTGTCGACACGACAAGCCAAAAGCCTTAGAATGGCAGGATGATGGAAGTATAGGCACCTATTGCCAAACGTAGGTTATGCGGTGAGGTTCATCCCAGACCCAATTCCTGCAGGAGGAACCAGTAATTGTTGACCACCATGAGATTTTCGATAATTGTTTAGCACTGGCAATGGCCTGACAGCAAATAAGACCCAGACCCGGAAGGATCTTATTTGATGCAAGGACTCCAAATTTTGAGGAAAAGGCCATGCCCTTACCAAAAGAGCAAAAGTGAAGGAGTTATCTCGGAGAATATGAGAAGACCGACACCGTTAACACCAAGGATGGAGTACATGAGTTTTGTCGGAACCGTAACCATGATTCTAAGGGTGGTAGCACCCCATACCATGTGTTGATGAATGGATTTTCAAGGAGACCCCCCAAACCTAACCTTCTTTCTAGCCTCTCCGAATCTCGAGGACGAGATTCATTTTAAGGGTGGTAGTTTGTAACATCCCAAAATTCTAAATTTTGGAATGTTATATTAAAAAATTATTATGGTTTTTAGTTTTATTGTTGCGTGATTGATTGTGTGAAAATGATTGGAAATTGAAAACTTTTTGAAAGTTGAATGAGAGGGAATAAAGGGACTTTCCCAAAACTTTTCATCTTGCATTTAGATCTTCCTGAATTCAAATTCATTTCATCACAAACCCTAGAGTGAAGATGATATGACTTCTTCCATTTAAAGAAATGAAAAGGGGTTTGAAAATGATTTGAATTCCATTTTGAAATATTTCAAACTTAGAAACTTTAAGCAACTCAATGAGTTCATGAGGGAAGATAAAATGACTTCTTCATATTTGAAGAAAGAGAGTTAGAAGTTTCAAAGAAATAAATTGGAAGTCACTTTGAAGTTATTTGAAACTCGTTTTCCATTAGAAGTTGTTTGAAATTCCAAATTCAAATCCTCTTGGGAGTTATTTAGTTCTATATTCAAATTATCTTTCTCCTAAAAATAAATAAATAGAAATAAGGGTAAAATGATTCCCTTCAATAGAAAATTAGGAGAACATAAATTTGAAATCATTTTGCTATTTTAAAAATGATTTTTATTGATTTTAAATGCAACAGTAGCGCTCTTTGACTTTTAGGAATTTTTATGAAATTTAGTTGAACTTGCAAAATAGTTCATCTTATTGCTGCTATTTTTCTGAGCATTTTGGTATATAATATGCCTATGTTTTTTTATTCTACTACAGTCCCTTTGTGTTTTTAAAAACACACACACACACACCACCTGGACCGTGGCCAGCTCGGCCCAGGAGTACCCCGCGGCCCAGCTAGCGATTGACCAGGCCAGCCCAGTGCCCAAGCACTCTTCCCGTCACTCTTCCCCCACGTTGGAGCCCTCTCTCTGCGCCTATAAGAAGCCCTGGACCCCCTCTCTCCATTCTGCCACTCCACGTCGTCCCTAGCTCCCCGCAGCCGTCGCAGTTGCCGCTTGGATCTCGCCGGAGCCATGCTAGTTCACCGGAGGATTTCAACGCCCGTGAGCCACCCCGGCCTCCGTCTTCTTATTCAATATGTTGCCCGGGTCGAAGGGCATCTTGTTGACATCCTCCTCCTGTCCCTAGGTCGCCGGAGACGCCACCCCAACGACCTGCTTCCTCACCGGAGCTCCGGACGCCGTCGCCTCCCTCCAATCGACGCCGGCCACCCTGCTGCCCTCCGACCCCACCATCCGGCCGCCTGCGCCACGTCGCACCCCTCCGTCTACTTCGCCGCCGCCGGAACCCACCGGAGGCCGCCGTAGCCGTCGCCCCGTCGCTGCCCAACATCGCGCCGCCGTCCCCTGCACGTCACCGACGCCTACTCTGCCGCTCGCTGTGAGCTACCTCCCCCGTTCCGTTTGGTTTTTTTGTTTTGTTTAAAACGGTTAACCGAGGTTTTATTAAACCGTGCGGTTTTAGTGAAAAAAACCGGTCTCCGGTTTTTAATTTAGCCGCGGTAGTTGTTTTATTATTTAATGGCCGTTCACCGTATAGCTACCGAAGTGAAGACTCTCTGGCCTCTCACAGTGCGCCACATGACCAGGGACTTGTTGTTGATAGTTTTCTTCACTTTTTAGTCCCTATAATTAGTAGATTAGTCCCTAAACTTAGAATAGCCGCAACTTTTTACCCGTAGGTCCAAATTCGATGAAACCAGCGGCAAATTCTTCGTATTGATTAGATCTATCCAGTAGAATCATGTTTGTAAACTTTTTCCCAATTCAAATTTGAACTTTATTCAGATTTGAATTCGAATTTCAAATGGCCATATCTCCTAAACCGTAGCTCCGATTGATGTGATTCTTTTTGCACCGTGTCACCGTTGCCAAATCCTATCACTTGGACCTATCTCACGATATTTTTCACACACTAAATTCTGTCCATGATAGTTTTACTATTATGCCATGTATGCGCTTTTACACATCACATCTTTGCACCCTATGTCACATGTTGTTTTGCATTTAGGATATTTCCATGCTAGTTAAGTGTGTTGAATGTTCATTTGGTTTTCCAAGACTTTTTACTTTGCATGTTCTTCTTGGTTCTTTGAAATGATTGCTTATGGGAATGCAATGTTGACTTTATAGATTTTCATCGGAGAGTGACGAATAGTTCCATTAAGTAAATTTTTGAGAGCGATATTATCTTCATCAACTATTACTAGGCAAGTTCACATTTGACCATTCTTCCATTTACCTATGTTTTTATTATGCACTTAGTCCTTTGAGGTAGGATTGCATGCTAGGATTTATTGTTGCCAGATGGCTATGCCGTTACCTAGTAGTTCATTTGAGGTAGGTTTGACCTATACATCCTTGTCACCAACGTGTTAGTTTATTTTTGCCTCGCCAAGTGTAGACGTGGAATTGGGAAGTGTTCATGGTGAGACATGAGTGACAAAGTAGTAATCAGGACCAAGACATGTAAATGAACTACCTGGGCGATATTTGGTTTGGATGGTGGCGAAGTACAGTGGGAGCATGCATGGTTAATCCATGGTGGTGCACCACTAGTGGTCGGCTGCCCAGGCTCAAAGAGATCAATCGTATTCTCATGTCTACAAGCTTACATGTGCAGCCACAAGCCAATATGGGCTCTGGCTTAGTTGAGTAGTTAGTGTGACACCTTCCGGGATGGGCTAGCAGATGTAGAATGATGTAGGTGTACCGGCCTATCCGTGGGTTAAGGGGGAACATTTTCGAAAGACTATGTCTCGGTCATCCTGTTCTCAAACGCCAGGCAGTGCAAGAACTTCAAGGTAGGCGATCGAGTCTTGTGGGGAAAAGTGTGCAAACCTCTGCAGAGTGTTAAAACCTAATCAATTAGCTGTGTCCCCGGTTACGCACAACTTGAGCATCTAGTAGTGGAAATGCTGGGAGATCTCATCACTCTTAATTTAAACAGTTGGGTTTTAAATGAAACTTTGGGAGTGGATTGAGTTGGGTTTACCAACTCATCCTATGCTATACAGTAGTGGTAGAATAATATCTTTTATTCTAGGGAAAAAACTAGCTTTATGCAAAAAAAACTAAACTTAGAGCTTTCCACCAGCCAAATTGCATGTACAATAGGTTCATTATCCTTATGATGTGACTTGCCAGTACATTCAATGTACTGACCTACAGGGCTGCAACGTCTTATGTTGCAGGAATTTTCTACGACGAGTAAGAGTTACGTTGTAGGGTTATGGTCTACACTCAACTTGCCGTTGGCGTTGATGGACTCCACACCCTTATGTTTGTTTCCGCTGAGACTTATGAGGTATATATCAGTTTTACGTTATTTATACATGTGGTTGCACTTTGATATATACATTGATGTACTGTGTGTGCCAGCATACCGATCCAGTGATGGCACGGATACACAGAGGCTTGACCGTTTGAGGTCCCCAAGCTTAGATGCTTGGGTATACTTTAATATTACCTTGGAGTACCTTGGGCATCCGCAGGATTAGGGTCTTTCCACTCCTTATTCCTTCATCCATCACGATCTCACTTAAAACTTGAAAACTTCAACACACAAAACTTAACAAAAAACTCATGAGATCCATTAGTATAACAAGCAAATCATAAACTTTAGGTACTATTGTAAACCCATTCATATTTTATTATTGCATAATACATATTGTATTCTAACTTCACCATGACTTATACCCCCAATTAATCCATAGCATCATTAAAACAAGCAAACTATGCAACAAAAACAAACTTTGTCAAAAATAGAATCGTCTGTAATGATTTGAACAAACAAAATACTTTTGTGACTCCAAAAAGTCTGGTAAATTTGGACAGCATGGGAAATTTATATATAAATCATGTGTAAAAAGTTCCTAATTTTATCACATTCTAGTGAATTTAAACAATTCTGCTACTGGGAACAAAAGTTTCTGTTTTTTCACAGAATCAAATCAACTATCAACCAAATCATCGCAAAGGCTTTACTTAGCCCAAACAATAATTGAAACACAAAACCACAATCATAAAAATAGCATAATTTTGTGAACACTCAAAAATAGAAAATAATAAGGAAAAAACAAAGATAACTATTGGGTTGCTCCTAACACCCCTAGCTAGGCGTAATACATAGTTGCAAGTATTGTCATCCTTACTTTTCACCATCTTAGTAGGGATTTTATCAAAGCCAGGAGGTTCTTTACATTTCCCACTATTCTCAGAGAATGAATTTTAATATATAAAGCATCTATCCACTTATTGCAAAGGGTAATCAAGGTATTCATACGATTGAGGTTTCCACTAACATTTTAGAGAGGTTCATTAGACTTTTGTAAGTCAATTAATTCTTTTTGCATATCACCTAATTTTTCCAAGATTTGGATTCCCACTTGACTATAGTTGAATCCTTCTTGTGGGGGTGGAATCCCGAATATACACTCTATTATTTCATAGGAGGTATTAGCATCTCTCTCAAAAAAATTCCCTTTAGCGAAATAATCCAAGAGTTGTCTATGGGGCATAGTTAGTCCTATGTAGCAATTTTTATGTCCCCCTTTATAGTGAAAACACGATATGATTACATTATCCTATACCAAGCGTCCTTTAATTTTTCTCCTTGTTTGTGTTTTAAGTAAATAATTTCAAACTCCGGAGACAAATGAGGGATAGTAGCACTAGTCATACTGACAAAGCAAGCAAACAAGCTAATAAAAATATTTTTGTGTTTTTTGTAAAATTGTTTTAGAAGTGGGGGAGATGAAAATGAGAGGAAAATGGCAATTAAAAAGGAAAAATGAAAATAAGTGCAAGTAGATGATAGTTTATGCGAAGGTACTTGATAGGTTTTGGTGATGTCTCCCTAGCAACTGCACCGGAAATTGTTCCTGCTACTTGTGAGCTGTGTTGGGATTTCCTCGACGAGGAGAGGATGATGTAGTACAATACAGATAAGTATTTCCCTCAGTTAAGAACCAACCCTATCAATCCAGTAAGAGAACCACACAAAATGTTTATAGCAGCACCTGCACACACAAAAGAAAATACTTGCACCCAACACAAACAAGGAGGTTGTCAATCCCCTTGGCAGTTATTTCCATGGATCAAATGTTGTAGTGGTAGACAGATAAAGTAAATTGTAAAATAATATAAAGGAAATAAATTGCAGCAAGGTATTTTTGGATTTTATATATGATAAAAGTAGACCCCGGGGCCATAGTTTTCACTAGAGGCTCTCTCTTGAACACAAAGCATATGGTGTGCAAACAAATTACTGTTAGGAAATTGATAGAAAAGCGCATAGTATGATGACTTTCGAAGCAATGAGCATGTATATAGGCATCACATTCGAGATAAGTAGACCGGCTCCTGCCTGCATCTACTACTATTACTCCACCCATCGACCAGTATCCAGCATGCATCTCGGGTATTAATCTATAAAAATGGAGTAACGCCTTAAGCAACATGACATGATGTAGACAAAGTAAACCTAAACAATGTGAATAAACTCCATCTTTTTATCCTTAGTGGCAACAACAAAAATACATGTCATGTCCTTTTCTGTCACTGGGATTGAGCACCGCAGGATTGAACCCGTCATAAAGCACCTCTCCCATTTCAAGAGAAGTCAATCTAATTGTCCAGACCAAATGGATAGATTGGAGAGAAGTACGAAGCTATAACAATCATGAATAAAATAATTAAGAGAAGAATCAATTAATATTAATGAATAATCTAATCATAAACCCACAATTCATCGGATCCCAACAAAAAGACCGCAAAAGAAGAATGCATCGAATAGAACTCCAAGAAGATCAAGGAGAACATTGTATTGAAGATCAAAGAGAGAGAAGAAGCCATCTAGTGATGTCTACTACGCAACCTTCTTCTTGTAGACTCGTGCTGGGCCTCCAAGCGCGGAGTTTTATAGGATAGTAGAAAATTTGCCTCAAGTGGGTAACCTAAGGTTTATCAATCCGTGGGAGGCGTAGAATGAAGATGGTCTGTCTCAAACAACCCTGCAAGCAAATAACACAGAGTCTCTTGTGTCCCCAACACACCCAATACAATGGTAAATTGTATAGGTGCACTAGTTTGGCGAAGAGATGGTGATACAAGTGTAATATAGATGCTAGATATAGGTTTTTTTAATCTGAGAATATAAAAACAACAAGGTAGCAAGCGGTAAAAGTGAGAAAAAGGTATTGCAATGCTTGCAAACAAGGCCTAGGGTTCATACTTTCGCTAGTGCAATGTCACTCAACTATTATAACATAATTAGATCATATAACAATCCCTCAACATGCAATATAGAGTCGCTCCAAAGTTCCTATCACGGAGAACATAAGATGAAATTGCTTGTAGGGTACGAAATCACCTCAAAGTTATTATTTCCTATCAATCCATTCAGCTATTCCAATAAGTGTCGCAAACAACCCTAGAATTCGTAGTAAAATAACACCATATGATACACATCAATCAACCCTAATGTCACCTAGACACTCCAATGTCACCACAAGTATCCGTGGGTCAGTTATACGATATGCATCAAACAACTTCAGATACATAAAATTCAATCCAACACAAAGAACCTCAAAGAGTGCCCCAAGATTTCTACCGGAGAAACATGGACAAAAATGTGCATCAAACCATGCATAGATTACCCCAACGTCACCTCGGGAATCCGTGAGTTGAGTGCGAAAACATACATCAAGTGAATCAATAGAACACCCCATTGTCACCATGGGTATCCCATGCAAGACATATAACAAGTGTTCTCAAATCCATAATAGTATTCAATCCGATAATAGTGAACCCTCAAAGGTAAAACTCAATTCATCACAAGAAGGTAGAGGGGGGAGAACCACCATATGATCCAACTATAGTAACAAAGCTCGCGGTACATCAACATCATGCCAAATCAAGAACACGAGATAGAGAGAGAGAGAGAGAGAGAGAGAGAGAGAGAGAGAGATCAAACACATAACTACTGGTACATACCCTCAGCCTCAAGGGTGAACTACTCCCTCCTCATCATGGAGACCGTCGGGATGATGAAGATGGCCTCCGGTGATGGTTTCCCCCTCCGACAGGGTGCCAGAATGGGCTCTTGATTGGTTTTTCGTGGCTATAGAGGCTTGCGGCGGCGGAACTCCCGATCAAGGTTTCTTTTCGGGGGGTTTTATATTTATAGTAACTTTTGGCGTCGGTTTAACGTCAGGGGGTCTCGAGGCAGCGACAAGATAGGTGGCACGCCCTAGGTGGGGGAGCCCTCCACCCTTGTCGTTTCCTCGGGACTCATTTGGCCCAACTCTGTGCTTCGTTGGCTTCTTCTGGTCCACAAAACATCACCGTAAATTTTCAGCTCGTTTGGACTCCGTTTGATATTCCTTTGCTGTAAAACTCAAAAACAAGGAAAAAACAGAAACTGGCACTGGGCTCTAGGTTAATAGGGTAGTCCCAAAAATAATATAAATAGCATATAAATGCATATATAAAATCCAAGATAGATAATACAATAGCATGGAACAATCAAACATTATAGATACATTGGAGAGGTATGAAGCATCCCCATGCTTAATTATTGCTCGCCCTCGAGCAGGTAAATGATAAAAACATAATTTTTGATGTGGAATGCTACCTATCATATTTATTGAAGTAATCTTCTTTATTGTAGCAAGAATATTCAGAACAAAAGTTTAATATTGACATAAATACAATAATACTTCAAGCATACTAACAAAGCAATCATGTCTCCTCAAAATAACATGGCCGAAGAAAGTTATCCCTACAAAATCATATAGTCTGGCTATGCTCCATCTTCATCACACAAACTATTAATCATGCATAACCCTGATGGCAAGCCAAGCAATTGTTTCATACTTCTGATGTTCTCAAACTTTTTCAACTTTCACGGAATACATGAGCATGAGCCATGGATATAGCACTATAGGTGGAATAGAATATGGTCGAGGTTGTGAGGGGAAGACAAAAAGAAGGAGATAGTCTCACATCAACTAGGCGTATCAACAGGCTATGGAGATGCCCATAAATATCAATGTGACTGAGTAGGGATTGCCATGCAACAGATGCACTAGAGCTATAAGTGTATGAAAGCTCAAAAAGAAACTAGGTGGGTGTGCAAACAACTCGCTTGCTCACGAAGACCAAGGGCAATTTGAGGAAGCCCATTACTGGAATATACAAGCCGAGTTCTATAATGAAAATTTCCCACTAGTATATGAAAGTAACAACATAGGAGACTCTCTATCATGAAGATCATGGTGCTACGTTGAAGCACAAGTGTGGAAAAAGTATAGTAACATTGTCCCTTCTCTCTTTTTATCTCTTTTTTTCTTTTTTTGTTTGGGCTCTTTTGCCTCTTTTTTGTGGGCTTCTCTGGCCTCTTTTATTTTTTTTGCAAAGTTCGGAGACTCATCCCAACTTGTGAGGGAATCATAGCTTCCACCATCCTTTCCTCACATGGGACAATGCTCTAATAATGATGATCGTCACACTTTTATTTACTTACAACTCAAGAATTACAACTTGATACTAGAAAAGTGACTCAAGAGTGACATGTATAAAAAATATGAATGGTGGCCAAGCCACAAATACTATGAAAACTACATTATCATGCAAAGCAATATGAGAATGATGGCACATGTCATAATAAACGAAACGGTGGGAGTTGCATGGCAATATATCTCGGAATGGCTATGGAAATGACATAATAGGTAGGTATGGTGGCTGTTTTGAGAAAGGTACATGGTGGGTTTAATGCACCGACGAAAGTTGTGGGGTACTAGAGAGGCTGGCAATGGTGGAAGGGTGAGAGTGCGTATAATCCATGGACTCAACATTATTCACAAAGAACTCACATACTTATTGCAAATAATTATTAGTTATCAAACCGAAGTAATAGACGCATGTTCCTAGGGGGATAGATTGGTAGGAAAAGACCATCGCTCGTCCCCGACCGCCACTCATAAGGAAGACAATCAATAAATAAATCATGCTCCGACTTCATCACATAACGGTTCACCATACATACAGGCTATGGGAATCACAAACTCTAACACAAGTATTTCTACCAATCCACAATTATTCACTAACATGAATCTAATATTACCATCTTTATATCTCAAACAATCATAAGGAATCAAACTTCTCATAGTATCCAATGCGCTTTATATGAAAGTTTCATTATATCCCTCTTGGATGCACATCATACTAGGACTAAATTCAACCCCAAAGAAAATTACCATGCTGTTTAGAGAGACTCTCAAAATAATATAAGTGAAGCATGAGAGTTCATCAATTTCTTCAAAATAAAACCACCGCCGTGCTCTAAAAAGATATAAGTGAAGCACTAGAGCAACTACCTAGCTCAAAAGATATAAGTGAAACACATAGGGTATTATAATAAATACACCATGCTTCGCGAGATTCTTCTGGTCCATAAAAAAGCACCATAAATTTTCAGCTCGTTTGGACTCTGTTTTATATTTCTTTTCTGTAAAACTCAAAAACAGAAACTGGCACTGGGCTCTAGGTTAATAGTTTAGTCCCAAAAATAATATAAAATAGCATATAAATGCATATAAAACATCCAAGATAGATAATATAATAGCATTGGAACAATAAAAAATTATAGATAAGGTGGAGACGTATCATCTAGCTACTAGCTATGGACCCGTAGGACCGTGGTGAACTACTCACGCACCATCGGAAGGGCAACAAGGATGATGTAGAAGCCCTCCTTGGTTGATTCCACCTCCAGAAGAGTACCAGAGAAGGCCACCAGATGGGATCTCGGAAGAACAGAAACTTGGAGCGGCAGAAAAAGTGTTTTGGGTGGCTCTCTAATGTATTAGGAATATTTGAAAATTTATATAAGTGGATGATACGTCTCCAATGTATCTATACTTTTTATTTGTTCGATGCTATTATATTATCTGTTTTGGATGTTTTATATGCATTAATATGCTATTTTATATTATTATTGAGACTAACTTATTAACCTAGAGCCCAGTGCGAGTTTCTTCGCGATGATTTTTCTTGGACCAGAAGACACCTAGGAGTGTAACATCCGAATTTTCAATTTGGATGTTAATCATTAGGTCATCATATGCATCCATGATTTGTGCATTTTGAATTGGTTTATTTGGACATTTTGATCGTTAGAGACCTTAAGAAACTCAAGGACCATCTAAGAGAGTTGGAGGTATTCACAAAAATCCATTTTTGAATTTTCAAAATTGGTAAATTGGATCAAAGTAATTTTTATTTGAAATTTGTAGCGACCAGACCTCAAACGGTCCAATCTCTGTGCTCAGGTGTCATCCCCAGATCAGTAATGCTGACACCACACAGTACTTGAAGGATTTATAACAGAGTAGCAATCACATACTTATTAGATCGATTGTCTCAAAAGAGAACTTATTACAATAATTATGGCTTAAGGCCATCTAATAATGATAACAGCGGAAGGCTTGGAAGATAAGTGAGTCCATCAACTCCAACGGCATCACTGAGTATAGGACCACGACCTAAAAACTCCTTAATCGTCGTCTGAAAAGTCTGCAACATGAACGTTGCAGCCCGAAACGGGTCAGCACATGGAATATGCTGGCAAAGTAACACACAGAGAGTAATGGAATGAAACAGCTATTCTATATGCATATTTGGCTGGTGGAAAGTTCTATGGTTACAGTTTTGCGTAAAGCCAATTTTTTCCTACTGCAAAGGAATAAATTTTATTTAACTATCATGATAGTTGTGAAACATTGAGAATGGTTGATAGCATTCTCAATCCCAATTAAGCATCATCATTAAACAAAACCCAACAAATTAAATTTTAGAGTAACATGTTGAGATTCATATGATAATCCAGGTACTAGATACTCAAGATATCCATAACCAGGGACACAGCTAATCATGATTAGTTTATACACTCTGCAGAGGTTTGCGCACTTTTCCCCACAAGACTCGATCGCCTCCATTTGGTTTCTCGCACAGCATGGTGTTTGAGAAGACGGATGACCGAGACATAGTCTTTCAAAAGTGCTAGCACCTTACGATCGGGTAGACCGTTACACCTACTTTCCCCTGCATCTGCTAGTCCACCACTGTAAGAGTTCGCACAACTTAGTCAACTATGCTAGAGCCCATAATAGCTTGTGGCTGCACACGGAAGTTTCTAGCATGAATAATCTCATGATCCCTTTGAGCCTGGGTGGCGGTCCATAAAAAAATAGGCAATCCCTGGGATACCGAGGTGCCTCAATCCACCCAGATGTGTTTTTAGGTTGCCACCTTAGATAAACCATTAATTAACAATCTCACATCTGTCATGGAAACACTCACCCAATCCACGGCTACTAGCATAACATGGCAATAAGCAAACGTAGAAGTAACTCCCAAAGGTTTGATAATAAACAGGTAATAGGTACTACCTCAACTACTTCCCAAACCCACAATTTAATTAGATCCTAATCATGCAAATATGTGAGGGTTGATTTAATGCAATAAAACTGGGTAGTGGGAAAACATGATCAAAGTGTTACTTGCCTTGCTGATGATCCGGGAAACCTAGCGATTCGAAGTAGCAAGCGGCGCACTCCGGGTACTCTATCGCAAACAAACAATCATACAATAAGTACTCAACTAATGCACAGGTAAAACTCAAATAAGAGATCTAACCAAAAAGTTCAGCTTAAGAACTCCGGTTGGCAAAAAGAATCAAATCGAACGAAGCAACGAAAGACAAACGACAAAAGAAATAGGCTTTGTTTACTACTCTGGATCTAAGGAAATTTTTACAGTGGCAAAAACTTGTTTAAGTTGGTTAATCAGAAAGAGGGTTTCGGGATGAAACTCCAGGCGCTTGAATCGCCTGATTTCGATAAACGAGCGAAAAGTTAGACTAAAACAAAAATCGGATCAGAGATCGCGATCACAAAAATCGAGGATTTAATCCGAGAAAAAGAAAAACGACGAACGATCGCTAGAACGAACGAACAGACGAATGCTCGCTATTTAAGTAAACCGGAAAAACCGATCTATTTAAAAAAACCGAAACTAAAAAAACGAGCAAAACCGTCGGAAAAACCGAATGGTTTTTTTCAAGAAAACCAGAGACTAAAAAAAACTACCTCCGGCAACTCCGGCGATGGCAGCGGCGGTGGTCCGGCGGGTCCGGCGGCGGCGGCGGGGTGGCGAGGCGAG
>NC_041382.1:256205272-256217711 GCF_002162155.2 Triticum dicoccoides
GGCTAGGGTTAGGGTTGGGCGGGGCGGCAACTTGGGCCTCGGTTGGGGCAGCGGGGCGGCTTATCAGCGGCCCGGCCAGGAGAGCCCCGGCCGAAAACGGCCCGAGGTCGGTTCAGACGTTTTTTTTAAATAATTACGCTCGGAAGAAAAAACAAAAGATATACTAAACGGACTCCAAAAATCCAGAAATAAATTTTCCCCGGCTTCTAAAATCAAGCCGCACAGGATGAACATTTATTTGGGGCCTAAATGCAATTTTGGAAAACGCACATTTTTCCTAAATTCAAATAAAATAACAAATGAAACCAAAATAAATCTTATTTGATTTTTTTATTAAATCCCCAATATTTCTTTATTTTTGGAAAGTCATTTTATTCCCTCTCTCATATTTTTGTAATAGAAATAATTGAAGATAAAATAAAATCAAATGATCCTATTTTCAAAATTTGAGAAAACTCAAATATGAAAATAACGAAATCCCCAACTCTCTCCGAGAGTCCTTGAGTTGCGTGAAATTTCTAGGATCAACCAAAATGCAATAAATATGATATGCATTGATGATCTAGTGTATAACATTCCAAATTGAAAATTTGGGATGTTACAAAATTGCTTTTTTCCAATTATTTCAAAATAAATAAAATAATGAGAGAATATAATATGAATTCTTCAAAACAGTTAAGAAATAATGGAAATTTAATTTTGAATAAAAATATATTGTATTTGAATTTTATTTGAGATTTTATTCGCTTAAATTAAGGGAAAATGTCCATTTTAAAAATTGCATTTAGCCCAGAAAAATGTTCATTTTGTCTTAAATATTAGGACAGGACGGTAAAAATTATTTTTGGAATTTTTATTTTATTTGGATCTTTCTGCGTGGCGAAATTTATTTAGAAAAATCTTGCACGTGCCGACTGGGCTGGCCCAGCCGCCGACCGCCTTCCCCCGCGCGTCGCCCGTGTCCTCGCCAGACTCCGGCTAGGAGTCCGGGTCGGAGCCGCCGCCGCTCGCCCCTGCTCCAAGTCGGCCACCTGCCCGGGCCTTTAAAAGCTGACCCGCCGCCCCCTCCTCCTTATGAATTGCCGCCACCCCGAGCCGCCACCGCCCTCTCGCGCCGCCGTCGCTGTTGCTGCCTGCACCGCCGCCTCACCTCGCTGCCCCATGTCGCCACCCCGCGCCGCTAGCCGCTGCCACTCCGCCGCTGCCGCGCCACCCCGCCTCGCCGATGTTGCCGCCACCGCCGGTTCTTTTTCCCGAACCGGTAAAACCGACCTGGTTTTTTTAGTTTTGGTTTTTTGGATCGGTTTATTTATTAGGTTAAGTTAATTAGCTAACGTTCATTCGTTTAGATCTGTTAGTGAATGTTTTCATTCGTTTGTTTCTGTTAGCGAACGTTCGTTCGTTAGAATTTTCTTTTTAGTTTTATTTCTTGGCCAGGGACCTATCCACAATCAATTTTCTTACAAATTAGACCCTGATCTTTAAACCCTCACTACTTTTTGCTCGTTTATCCAAATCCAACGAAACCAACGCCAATTTCTTCGTCTTGTTCCCCTCTATCCAGATAAATAACTTGAACATGATTTTGAAAATTTAAAATTTGGTTTCAAGTACATTTAAATTTGAACTTCTTTTGGTCATAGTTTGTGTTTCGTAACTCCGATTCGATTAATTCTTTTTGCAAATCGAAAATCTTCACTTGAACTTTGCATTTAGATCTATTTCTTTTGGTTTTTACCTTTACATCTTATGCTTGAGTGCTTATGTATGCTATTGCTTGTTCACGATAGAGTTTTCGGAGTGCGAGGCTTGCTACTACGAATATCTAGGGTTTTCCGATCGTCAGCAAGGCAAGTAACACTTTGATCATATGCCTTTATTACCCAATTTTTTGCATTAGTTTAACCCTCAAACATTGCATGAGTAGGAGTGTGAACATGAGTATGTCGGAAGTAGTTGATGAGGTTGGAACCTATTGTCTTTTATCAACCCCGGGTATTATACGTTATGCTCATACTACTATGCTATGCTCGTAGACGTGGTTTGTGTATGAGAGATTCAGGAAAGCTGTGAGAGTAATAATATCTAAGGGAAACTTAAGGTGGCTACTTTAATACACATCTGGGTGGATTGGTTGTGGGCACCTGGGGAATCCAGTGTTGTCCTAGGACATCCCGAGGAACCCGTGTGATCATCCTATGGAATGCCACCCAGGCTCAAAGGGATCATAAGATTATTCATGCTAGAAACTTTCGTGTGCAGCCACAAGCCATTATGGGCTCTAGCATAGTTGAGTAAGTTGTGGGAATCTTTTCCATGATGGGCTAGCTGATGTATGGGATTGTAGGTGTACCGGCCTATCTATCGGTTAAGGGGGCCTCTTCGGAAAGACTGTGTCTCGATCATCCATTTCTCAAACATCATGTAGTGCGAGAAATCCAATGGAGGAGATCGAGTCTTATGGGGAAAAGTGCACAAACCTTTGCAGAGTGTATAAACTAATCATGGTTAGCCGTGTCCCCGGTTATGGACATCTTGAGTATATGGTACTTGAATGATTGTTTGATCTCATCATTTTGGTTGCTGAATTTATTAGGTTATTAATTATTATTTTGGGATTGAGTTGGGGGTACCTTCTCAATAATGACATATACTTTGTAGTTAAATAAAATCTATTCCTTTGTTGCAAGAAAAAAATTAGCTTTATGCAAATGATAACCTTAGAGACTCCACCAGCCAAATATGCATGTAGTGATAAATGTTATTTGTCCATTGCTCTATAGTGTTATCTTGCCAGCATATTCCATGTCTTGACCTACACGGCTTCAACGTATCATGTTGTAGAGTTTTCACACGAATAGTAAGGTGCGATAGGTTGTTGTCATGTACTCAGTTTTTCCATGGAGTTGGATGGACTCATTTATCTTTGAAGCTTCCGCAGTTATTTTTTTAGATGGCCTTCAGCCATATTATTGTAATAAGTACTCTATTTGAGACACTCGATGTAATAAGTGTGTGATTGAACTCTGCAATAAATCCTCAAGTACTGTGTGTGTCAGCAATACCGATCCAGGGATGACACATAAGCACAGAGACTACGGTCCATTGGGATCGGGTCGCTACAAGATGGTATCAGAGCACACGCTGATGGTAGGATGCGGCCACTACAAAAATCCACAGGATACTCTTCTCTACTCATTTCTAACTCTTATCCATTTCTACTCTATAGATGGCAGACCCAAGGAAAAAGTTCACTCAACCGGATGACGACACCCCTTTCTGACAACACTCGAAGGAAGTCACTAGATACCTGAACATCGGCATACCAAGTTTCATCGGAACCTTCACTACCACTTTACCAAAAGAGGAGCACTGGATGATTCAAGTTCGTGTTCCCCGAAGGAATTTTACACCAGTTACCGAGCCCATCGAGTTTTCCTTTGATGCACCAACCTAGAGTTTAGGAAAGAGCATGGCCGCCCACATCGCCATTAGACGTATAAGCGAAGTGTACAACAAGGATCTTAAGGACACCATCTACCAGATGTGTGAACACCGAGATGAGCAATGGGAGATGATTCACACCAGGAAGGATCAATCCATTGCATCCTACATACATGAGTTGAACCAGCACATTCTACGCTATGAGAACCAGATGTGCGCCAACATGATAAACACGAAGAAGGTGATGACCCGGAACATGGAGCTAGAAGAGGAACTCCAGTCTACATGCGATGGATATGAAGAAGAAATTGATGTACTACTGGAGCGGAATGAAGACCTGAAGAAGAACCTAGGAATATTCATGGGGGACCCCGAGCCTGGAGTGGACATTCGTTCAGAAGAATACGTCATACTAGATGACACAGACTCCAACCTCGACAGTGACGATGATTATGAAGACGAAGCTGGAGCAGATATTATGGATTCTTCCACCGATCAAAATTTCTAGTGGACCAGCATATTACGTTCGCGAGATTTTTAACGGTAGCTTAGATCAATTGTATGAATCTTGTTTGATATTGAGTTGTGTGGAATGTATATGTTTGTCTCATGTGCATATGGGTAGTGAAATCTCTCTTTAGACCTCACTCTATTCTGTTCTCACCCCTCTAAACCTATCAGATGCCTCCGAGACGTGACCCCACATTCGCCTTCCCATCGGAGCTCACTCAGTTGATCCAACAACGGAATGCCTTGATGCAGTTGCTAGTCCAGAACCAAGGCAACAACAAGAACAACAACAACAACCCACTGCCACCACCCCTAGTTGACAACTTAGATCGCTTTCTATGGTTGAACCCACCGGTGTTCTCTAGTAGCACTGAGCCAATTGTTGCTGATGACTAGCTCCGCAAGACTGGAAGGGAGCTGACCACCGCAGGTTGCACAGATGCTGAGAGGGTGCGCTTTGCCGCACATCAACTGGATGGACCCGCAGCCTCATGGTGGGGGAACTACACTGTCATTTTCCCCATGGCCAATGTGACTTGGGATCAGTTTCAACAAGCCTTCCGCACTTCACATGTCTCAGCTAGAGCTATGAGTATGAAGAAGCGTGAGTTCCGCAACTTACGCCAGGGAAATTGTACTATGGCGCAGTACGTGGATGAGTTCAGCAAGTTAGCTCACTACGCCCCAAATGATGTGGCCACAAATGCCGCGAAGCAGGAGAAGTTTCTTGAGAGGCTGAATGATGGGCTGAGTATGTAGTTGGTGGTGGCAACATTCATCAACCATCAGGTGTTCGTAGACAAGGCCCTCATGATTGAAGGCAAGCAACAGCAAATAGGGAGCCGCAAATGCAAGTATGGATAGGGTAAGTACAACTCTAGAGCTCAGCAGAAGCCTCGTTTTACCCCGATCTTGGGAGGACACACCCATCATAATCATGGAGGCCATTCCCACAATGGAGGAAGTTCACATAACCATAGTGGCCCTAAGAACGGAAATGGGAATGGAGGAAATGGCAATCAGAGACGTTCCAATCCAGGAACCCCCGCCAAGAAGGTTCTGAGTCATGTTACCTGTTTCAACTGCGGGAAGACTGGACACTACGCGAATGATTGTTTTGAGATAATGAATGGTAATGGAAATGGAAGCTCTAGAAATAATTCCAATCCTTTCATGAAAGGTCAGGTGAATCACGTCAATGTGGAGGAAGTTGAGGAGCAGCCTGATGCAGTTATTGGTAAGTTTTTGGTTAAGTCATTTACAGCTATTGTCCTTTTTGACACTGGTGCATCGCATTCATACATACATAGCCCTTAAGACACCTATGTTAGTAAGCTCACCTGGAGCGGAGTATATCGCTAGCAGAGGATGTTTTCAGTTGCCATTGACCATAGGTAGGCATGTTTTCCCCTCAGACCTAATTATTCTGGAATCACAAGGATTGGATGTGACACTAGGCATGGATTGGCTATCGATGCATGGAGGAAACATCAATTGCGCGAGTAAGTCAATTCTTCTCACCAACCCAGAAAGGAAAAGGATCAAGTATGTGTCTAGGCATACGCCAAGGAGGACCCAAGTAAATTCACTCTCGGGAGTTGTGCAGGAGGAAGTGCCACTTGTGAAGGATTATCCCGATGTATTTCCAGAGGAATTACCAAGCATGCCACCAGATCGAGATATAGAATTTTTGATAGAGCTATTACCAGGCACCGGAAAATATCGAAGAGACCGTATCGGATGCCCGCAAATGATCTGGAGGAAACTAAGAAGCAGATTAAGGAGTTATTGGAGAAAGGTTATATTCGACCAAGTTCATCACCGTGGGGAGCCCAGTGCTCTTAGTTGAGAAGAAGGATGGGTATTTGAGAATGGTTGTTGATTAACATGCACTGAATGAGGTGACGATCAAGAACAAATACCCACTACCAATGATCAATGATTTGTTTGACCAGCTGCAGGGAGCTAAAGTATTCTCCAAGATCGATCTTCGATCAGGATACCACCAAACTGAAGATCCGAGAACATGATATACCTAAGACAACTTTTACCACAAGGTACGGGCTATATGACGACACTATCATGTCTTTTGGATTGACTAACGCCCCTGCCTACTTTATGAGTATGATGAATAAGGTGTTCATGGAGTTCTTGGATAAGTTTGTTGTGGTGTTCATTGATGATATATTGGTATACTTGAAGGATGAAAAAGAACACAAGGAACATTTGCGCTTGGTTCTCGAGAAGCTCAGGGAACATCAGCTATATGCCAAGTTCAACAAATGTGAGTTTTGATTGAAGGAAGTTGGATTTCTCGGACATGTTATATCAGGAGAAGGTATAGCAGTGGACACTTCCAAGGTTCAGTCTGTCACTGAGTGGTTGGCACTCACCTCAATTGGAGAGATACGCAGTTTCCTTGGACTCGCAGGATATTACCAGAGATTCATTGAGATTTTTCCAAGATTGTGAAGCCCATGACAGAGATATTGAAAAAAGACACCAAGTTTAATTGGACTGAAGAATGTGAGGCCAGTTTTCAGGAGTTGAAGAAACGGTTAGTTACATCCCCAGTGCTAATTCTTCCGGATATACGCAAGGATTTCCTAGTATATTGCCACGCTTCTTGCCAAGGACTTGGAGGTGTACTTATGCAAGACGGAAGAGTTATTTCATATGCCTCACAGTAGCTTCGACCACATGAGTTGAATTATGCCATGCATGATTTGGAGTTAGCAGCCGTAGTGCACGCGCTCAAGACCTGGAGACATTTTCTCATTAGAAATTGTTGTGATGTATACACGAATCATAAGAGTTTGAAGTACATCTTTACACAGAAGGAGTTGAATCTTAGGCAGAGGAGATGGTTGGAGGTCATAAAGGATTACGATATGAAGCTGCATTATCATCCAGGAAAGGCCAATGTTGTAGCAGACGCTTTGAGCCGCAAGAGTTATGTTAATACCCTCATAACCGGAGGATTACCTCGGTAGTTAGCCGACGATCTTAGAGAACTTTGCTTGGAGATAGTTCCGAGAGGTTTTGTTGCAGCGTTGGAAGTTCAGTCCACGTTGTTGGGAAAGATTCGAGAAGCCCAGAAGACTGATAAGGAGATTGCGGAGATAAAGGACTAGATGAATAAAGGAAAGGCCAAAGGTTTTCGTGAGGATGACGAAGAAACTTTATGGTTTGAGGATCGTATTTATGTGCCCAATGACCCAGAGATCAGGAAGTTAATACTTTAGGAGGCTCTGATACGTCTCCAACGTATCTATAATTTTTGATTGCTCCATGCTATATTATCTACTGTTTTGGACATTATTGGGCTTTATTTTCCACTTTTATATTATTTTTGGGACTAACATATTAACCGGAGGCCCAGCCCAGAATTGCTGTTTTTTGCCTGTTTTAGGGTTTCGAAGAAAAGGAATATCAAACGGAGTCCAAACGGAATGAAACCTTCGGGAATGTAATTTTCTCAACGAAAAAGACCCAGGAGACTTGGACCCTACATCAAGACACAAAAGAGGAGGCCATGAGGTAGGGGGGCGCACCTACCCCCCCCCCCCAGGCGCGCCCTCCACCCTTGTGGGCCCCCTGTTGCTCCACGGATGTACTCCTTCCTCCTATATATACCTACATACCCCCAAACGATTAGATACGGAGCCAAAAACCTAATTCCACCGCGCAATTTTCTTTATCCACGAGATCCCATCTTGGGGCATGTTCCAGAGCTCCGCCGGAGGGGGCATCGATCACGAAGGGCTTCTACATCAACACCATAGCCCTTCCGATGAAGTGTGAGTAGTTTACCTCAAACCTACGGGTCCATAGTTATTAGCTAGATGGCTTCTTCTCTCTTTTTGGATCTCAATACAATGTTCTCCCCCTCTCTTGTGGAGATTTATTCGATGTAATCTTCTTTTTGTGGTGTGTTTGTTGAGACCGGTGAATTGTGGGTTTATGATCAAGTCTATCTATGAACAATATTTGAATCTTCTCTGAATTCTTTTATGTATATTGGTTATCTTTGCAAGTCTCTTCGAATTATCAGTTTGGTTTGGCCTACTAGATTGATCTTTCTTGCAATGGGAGAAGTGCTTAGCTTTGGGTTCAATCTTGCGGTGTCCTTTCCCAGTGACAGTAGGGGTAGCAAGACACGTATTGTATTGTTGCCATCGAGGATAACAAGATGGGGTTTTCATCATATTGCATGATTTTATCCCTCTACATCATGTCATAACATGATCATGCTTAAGCAATATGACAATGATGGAGTGTGACATAATAAAGGGAACGGTGGAAAGTTGCATGGCAATATATCTCGGAATGGCTATGGAAATGCCAGGATAGGTAGGTATGGTGGTTGTTTTGAGGAAGGTATATGGTGGGTGTATGATACCGGCTAAAGGTGTGCGGTATTAGAGAGGCTAGCAAAGGTGGAAGGGTGAGAAAAGTGCGTATAATCCATGGACTCAACATTAGTCATAAAGAACACATATACTTATTGCAAAAATCTACAAGTTATCAAAGCAAAGTATTACGCGCATGATCCTAGGGGGATAGATTGGTAGGAAAAGACCATCGCTCGTCCCCGACCGCCACTCATAAGGAAGACAATCAATAAATAAGTCATGCTCCAACTCATCACATAACGGTTCACCATACATGCATGCTACGGGAATCACAAGCTTCAATACAAGTATTTCTCAAATTCACAACCACTCAACTAGCACAACTTGAATGTCACCATCTTTATATCTCAAAACAATTATCAAGCATCAAACTTCTCATAGTATTCAACACACTCATAAGAGAATTTTATTATTCTTGAATACCTAGCATATTAGGATTTTAAGCAGATTACCATGCTATCAAGACTCTGAAAATAATCTAAGTGAAGCATGAGAGATCAATAGTTTCTATAAAACAAATCCACCACGGCGCTCTAAAAGATATAAGTGAAGTACTAGAGCAAAATTATATAACTCAAAAGATATAGATGTGATGGGTACTTGGTATGTTGACTTTTGCGTAGACCTCCCCGGCAACGGCGCCAGAAATCCTTCTTGCTACCTCTTGAGCACTGCGGTGGTTTTCCCTGAAGAGGAAGGGATGATGCAACAAAGTAGCGTAAGTATTTCCCTTAGTTTTTGAGAACCAAGGTATCAATCCAGTCTGAGGCTACGTGCGAGTCCCTCGTACCTACACAAAACAAATAAATCCTCACAACCAACCCGAATAGGGGTTGTCAATCCCTACACGGCCACTTACGAGAGTGAGATCTGATAGATATGATAAGATAATATTTTTGGTATTTTTGTGATAAAGATGCAAAGTAAAATAAAGGCAAAGTAGAAAAGCAAAGGAAATAACTAAGTAGTAGGAGATTAATATGATAAATATAGACCCAGGGGCTATAGGTTTCATTAGTGGCTTCTCTCGAGAGCATAAGTATTCTACGGTGGGTGAACAAATTACTGTTGAGCAATTCACATAATTGAGCATAGTTATGAGAATATCTAGGTATGATCATGTATATAGGCATCACGTCCGAGACAAGTAGACCGACTCTTGCTTGCATCTACTACTATTACTCCACTCATCGACTGCTATCCAGCATGCATCTAGAGTATTAAGTTAAAAACAGAGTAACGCCTTAAGAAAGATGACATGTTGTAGAGGGATAAACTCATGCAATATGATGAAAACCCCATCTTGTTATCCTCGATGGCAACAATACAATACGTGCCTTGCTGCCCCTACTGTCATTGGGAAAGGACACCACAAGATTGAACTCAAAGCTAAGCACTTCTCCCATTGCAAGAAAGATCAATCTAGTAGGACAAACCAAACTGATAATTCGAAGAGACTTGCAAAGATACTCTATACGCATTGTTACCAAAATTGTTCCTACCAACAAAATTCACATCCATAGATTCATTATTATTCTCAATCAAAGTAGACAAGGGCATATCATTAGGATCAGAAGAAACACTCTTATTAGCAAATAATTTCATAAGTTCATCCATCTTTCCACTCAAAACATTAATTTCTTCTATCGCATGCACCTTTTTATTAGTAGATCTTTCAGCATGCCATTGAGAATAATTAACCATAATATTATCTAGGAGTTTAGTAGCTTCTCCTAAAGTGATTTCCATAAAAGTGCCTCCCGCGACCGAATCTAAAAGATTTCTAGAAGCAAAATTCAATCTGGCATAAAATTTTTGTATAATCATCCACAAATTTAAACCATGAGTAGGGCAATTACGTATCATTAGTTTATTCTCTCCCAAGCTTGTGCAACATGTTCATGATCAAGTTGCTTAAAATTCATAATATCGTTTCTAAGAGAGATGATCTTAGCGGGAGGAAAATAATTAGAGATAAAAGCATCTTTGCACTTATTCCATGAATCAATACTATTTTAAGGCAAAGACGAAAACCAAGCTTTAGCACGATCTCTAAGCGAAAAAGATAATAGCTTCAATTTAACAATATCATTATCCACATCTTTCTTCTTTTGCATGTCACACAAATCAACGAAGCTATTTAGATGGGTAGCGGCATCTTCACTAGGAAGGCCGGAAAATGGATCTTTCATGACAAGATTCAGCAAAGCAGTATTAATTTCACAAGATTCAGCATCTATAAGAGGAGCAATCGGAGTGCTAATAAAATCATTGTTGTTGGTATTGGTGAAGTCACACAATTTCATGTTATCTTGAGCCATCGTGACAAGCAAGCAAATTAACGCATAAGCAAAAAGCAAGCGGGCAAAAAGAGGCAAATAGAGAAAGAGAGGGAGGATAGAGAGAGAGAGGGTGAATAAAACGACAAGGGTGAAGTGGGGGAGAGGAAAACGATAGGCAAATGGCAAATAATGTAATGCGGGAGATAAGGGTATGCGATGGGTACTTGTTATGTTGACTTTTGCATAGACCTCCTTGGCAACGGCGCCAGAAATCCTTCTTGCTACCTCTTGAGCACTGCGTTGGTTTTCCCCGAAGAGGAAGGGATGATGCAGTAAAGTAGCATAAGTATTTCCCTCAGTTTTTGAGAACCACGGTATCAATCCACCATTCATAATTCTTTCATACATGTCACTCTTGATTCATTGCATATCCCGGTACACCGCCGGAGGCATTCATATAGAGTCACATTCTGTTCTAAGAATTGAGTTGAAATTGTTGAGTTGTAAGAAAAATAAAAGTGTGATGATCATCATTATTAGAGCATTGTCCCAGTGAGGAAAGGATGATGGAGACTATGATTCCCCCACAAGTCGGGATGAGACTCCGGACGAAAAAGAAAAAAAAGAAAAAAAGAAAGAAAAGAGGCGATAAAAAAAAGAAAAGGCCCAAATAAAAAAAATATAAAAAATAAAAAATGGGAGAAAAAGAGAGAAGGGACAATGCTACTATCCTTTTACCACACTTGTGCTTCAAAGTAGCACCATGATCTTCATGATAGAGAGTCTCCTATGTTATCACTTTCATATACTAGTGGGAATTTTTCATTATAGAACTTGGCTTGTATATTCCAATGATGGGCTTCCTCAAAATTCCCTAGGTCTTCATGAGCGAGCAAGTTGGATGCACACCCACTTAGTTTCTTTTTGAGCTTTCACATACTTATAGCTCTAGTGCATCTGTTGCATGGCAATCCCTACTCACTCAAATTGATATCTATTGATGGGCATCTCCATAGCCCATTGATATGCCTAGTTGATGTGAGGCTATCTTCTCACTTTTTGTCTTCTCCACAACCACCACTCTATTCCACCTATAGTGTTATATCCATGGCTCACGCTCACGTATTGCGTGAAGATTGAAAAAGTTTTGAGAATGTCAAAAGTATGAAACAATTGCTTGGCTTGTCATCGGGGTTGTGCATGATTTAAATATTTTGTGTGGTGAAGATAGAGCATAGCCAGACTATATGATTTTGTAGGGATAACTTTCTTTGGCCATGCTATTTTGAGAAGACATAATTGCTTTGTTAGTATGCTTGAAGTATTATTTTTTTTGTCAATACCAAACTTTTGTCTTGAATCTTTCGTATCTGAATATTCATACCACAATTAAGAAGAATTACATTAAAATTATGCCAAGTAGCACTCCGCATCAAAAATTTGGTTTTTATCATTTACCTACTCGAGGACGAGCAGGAATTAAGCTTGGGGATGCTTGATACGTCTGCAATGTATCTATTATTTTTGATTGCTCCATGCTATATTATCTACTGTTTTTGGACATTATTGGGCTTTATTTTCCACTTTTATATTATTTTTGGGACTAATCTATTACCCGGAGGCCCATCCCAGAATTGCTGTTTTTTACCTGTTTTAGGGTTTCGAAGAAAAGGAATATCAAACGGAGTCCAAACGGAATGGAACCTTCGGGAACGTGATTTTCTCAATGAACAAGACCCGGGAGACTTGGACCCTACGTCAAGGCACAAAACAGGAGGCCACGAGGTA
>NC_041382.1:256217880-256288266 GCF_002162155.2 Triticum dicoccoides
GTTGCTCCACCAACGTACTCCTTCCTCCTATATATACCTACGTACCCCCAAATGATCACATACGGAGCCAAAAACCTAATTCCACCGCCGCAACTTTCTGTATCCACGAGATCCCATCTTGGTGCCTCTTACGGAGCTCCGCCGGAGGGGGCATCGATCATGGAGGGCTTCTACATCAAGACCATAGCCCATCCGATGAAGTGTGAGTAGTTTACCTCAGACCTACGGGTCCATAGTTATTAGCTATATGGCTTCTTCTCTCTTTTTGGATCTCAATACAATGTTCTGCCCCTCTCTTGTGGAGATCTATTCGATGTAATCTTCTTTTTGCGGTGTGTTTGTTGAGACCGATGAATTGTGGGTTTATGATCAAGTCTATCTATGAACAATATTTGAATCTTCTCTGAATTCTTTTATGTATGATTGGTTATCTTTGCAAGTCTCTTCGAATTATCAGTTTGGTTTGGCCTACTAGATTGATATTTCTTGCAATGGGAGAAGTGCTTAGCTTTGGGTTCAATCTTGGGGTGTCCTTCCCCAGTGAAAGTAGGGGCAGCAAGGCACGTATTGTATTGTTGCCATCGAGGATAACAAGATGGGGTTTTCATCATATTGCATGAGTTTATCCATTGACATCAAGTCATCTTGCTTAAGGCGTTACTCTGTTTTTAACTTAATACTCTAGATGCATCCTGGATAGCGGTCGATGAGTGGAGTAATAGTAGTAGATGTAGGTAGGAGTCGGTCTACTTGTCTCGGACGTGATGCCTATATACATGATCATACGTAGATATTCTCATAAATATGCTCAATTCTGTCAATTGCCCAACAGTAATTTGTTCACCCACCGTAGAATACTTATGCTCTCGAGAGAAGCTACTAGTGAAACATATGGCCCCCGGGTCTATCTTTATCATATTAATCTCCTACTACTTAGTTATTTCCTTTTCTTTTTTTACTTTGCCTCTATTTTACTTTGCATCTTTATCGCAAAAATACCAAAAATATTATCTTATCATATTTATCAGATCTCACTCTCGTAAGTGGCCGTGTAGGGATTGACAACCCCTATTTGCGTTGGTTGCGAGGATTTATTTGTTTTGTGCAGGTATGAGGGACTCGCGCGTAGCCTCCTACTGGATTGATACCTTGGTTCTCAAAAACCGAGGGAAATACTTACGCTACTTTGCTGCATAATCCCTTCCTCTTCGGGGAAAACCAACGCAGTGCTCAAGAGGTAGCAGGCTCATGACTCTCCATACTCGATTCACCCAGGAAACACCAAGATGTATTTGGATTTGAAGGAACGTTTCTGGTGGACAAGTATGAAGAAGGATATTGCCGAGTATGTACCCGTATGTGACGTATGTCAAAGAGTTAAGGAGGAGCATTAGAAGCCGGCATGATTACTTCAGCCTTTGCCGATACCCGAATGGAAGTGGGATAAGCTTGGGATAGATTTCATCACCGGATTACCCAGGACACGATTAGGCTATGACTCCATCTGGGTAGTAGTTGATCGCTTGACCAAAGTGGCTCACTTTATCCCCGTGAAAACCACATATACGAGTGCGAAGTTGGCCAGGATATATATGACCAGGATCGTATGTCTGCATGGAGTTCCGAGGACCATCGTATCAGATAGAGGAACACAGTTTACCTCAAAGTTTTGGAATCAATTACACCAGACTTTGGGTACCAGGCTAGAGTTCAGTAAAACCTTTCATCCGCAGATAGATGGATAGACAGAGAGAGTCAACCAGATTCTGGAGGACATGTTGAGAGCTTGTGCGCTAGATTATGGATCTAGCTAGGATGATAATTTGCCTTACCCAGAGTTCTCGTACAACAACAGCTACCAAGCTAGCTTGAAGATGGACCCTTTCGAAGCCTTGTACGAAAGGAGGTGTAGGACACCATTGATGTGGTATGAAGTTGGAGACCGACAATTGTTCGGACCAGATTTAATCAGAGAGTCTGAAGAGAAGGTTAAGCTGATTCGTGATAGACTAAAGGTAGCTCAGTCTTGGCAGAAGAGTTATGCCGACACTAAACGCAAGGAGGTAGCCTATGAAATCGGAGATAGAGCATATCTCCGTGTGTCACCACTTCGAGGAGTTAAATGATTTGGAGTCAAAGGAAAGTTAGCCCCAAGATTTGTAGGACCATATATAGTTTTGGGATGTATGGGTGAAGTTGCCTACAAATTCGAGTTACCCGAAGGTTTGTCAGGAGTTCATGATGTGTTTCACGTTTCCCAGTTGAAGAAGTGCCATGCAAAGATGGCCGATATTCCAAAGTGAAATCTAGTGCCCCTGGAAGCAATTTAGTTGGAGAGTGACCTAACCTACGAGGAGAAACCCGTCAAGATTCTCGAGTTTGCCAACCAAGATATACCGAGGAAGAAGCTACCTGGGAGAGAGAAGAAAACCTATGGAAAGACCACCCACACCTTTTTGCTAGCCTACTCGAATCTCGAGGGCGAGATTCATCTTAAGGGGGGTAGGTTTGTAACATCCCAATTTTCAATTTGGATGTTAATCATTAGGTCATCATATGCATCTATGATTTGTGCATTTTGAATTGGTTTATTTGGACATTTTAATCCTAGAGACCTTAAGCAACTCAAGGACCATCTGAGAGAGTTGGAGGTTTTCACAAAAATCCATTTTTGAATTTTCAAAATTGGTAAATTAGATCAAAGGGATTTTTATTTGAAATTATTTTTTTCCAATTATTTAAAAATAAATAAAATAATGAGAAAAGAAAATACGACTTCTACAAAACAGTTAAGAAATAATGGAAATTTAATTTTGAATAAAAATATATTTTATTTGAGATTTTATTCGCTTAAATTAGGGAAAAATGTGCATTTAGCCCAATTTTTTTCACTTTGTCCTAAATATCACGAGAGGATGGTGAAAATTATTTTTGGAATTTTAGGAGTTTTTATTTTGTTTGGAATTTTCTTCGCGGCAATTTTTTTTAAAAAAAATCTTGCGCGTGCCGACTGGTTCGGCCCAGCCGAAGCCAGGCCAAGGCCCAGCCGCCGACCGCCTTCCCCCGTGGGCTGCCCGTGTCTTCGCCGGACTCCGGCTAGGAGTTCGACTTGGAGCTGCCGCCGCTCGCCCCTGCTCCAAGTCGGCCACCCCCTGGGCCTCTAAAAGCTGACCCCGCCGCCCCTCCTCCTCACAAATTGCCGCCGACCGAGCCACAACTGCCCGATCACGCTGCTGCCACATCGCGCCGCTGCCATTGTTGCCGCCCGAGCCGTCGCCTCACTGCCCCGCGCCGCTAGTCGCCACCGCTCCGGCGCTGCCGTGCCACCCCGCCTCGCCGGAGTTGCCGCTGCTGCCGCGCCTCCCCGCCTCGCCGGAGTTGCCGCCACAGCCAGTTCTTTTTCCTGAACCGGTAAAACCGCCGTAAACCGCCCCAGTTTTTTTAGTTTCGGTTTTACTTTTTTAGATCGGTTTATTTATTAGGTTAAGTTAATTAGCGAATGTTCGTTCATTTAGATCTGTTAGTGGATTTTTTTGTTCATTAGTTTCTGTTAGAGAACGTTCGTTCATTTGAATTTTATTTTTATTTTTATTTTTCGGTCAGGGACCTATCCACAATTAGTTTTCTTACAGATTAGTCCTTGATCTTTAAACCCTCACTACTGTTTGCTCGTTTATCCAAATCGAACGAAACCAACGCCAATTTCTTAGACTTGTTCCCCTCTATCCAGATAAACAACTTGAACATGATTTTGAAAATTTAAAATTTGGTTTCAAGCAGATTTGAATTTGAACTTCTTTTGATCGTAGTATGTGTTTCGTAACTCCGATTCGATTGATTCTTTTTGCAAATTGAAACTATTCACTTAAACTTTCTGTTTAGATCTTTTTCTTTTGGTTTTTACCTTTGCATCTTATGCTTGAGTGCTTATGTATGCTTTTGTTTGTTCACGATAGAGTTTCCGGAGTGCGAGGCTTGCTACTACGAATCTCTAGGGTTTTCTGATCGTCAGCAAGGCAAGTAACACTTTGATCATATCCCTTTATTACCCAGTTTTTTGCATTAGTTTCAACCCTCAAACATTTCATGAGTAGGAGTGTGAACATGAGTATGTGGGAAGTAGTTGATGAGGTAGCAACCTATTGTCTTTTATCAACCCCGGGTATTATACGTTATCCTCATACTACTATGCTATGCTCGTAGATGTGGTTTGGGTATGAGAGATTCAGGAAAGCTGTGAGAGTAATAATATCTAAGGGAAACTTAAGGCGGCTACTTTAATACACATCTAGGTGGATTGGTTGTGGGCACCTGGGGAATCCAGTGTTGTCCTAGGAGATCCCGGGGAACCCGTGTGATCATGCTATGGAATGCCACCCAGGCTCAAAGGGATCATAAGATTATTCATGATAGAAACTTCTGTGTGCAGCCACAAGCCATTATGGGCTCTGGCATAGTTGAGTAAGTTGTGGGAATCTTTTCCATGATGGGCTAGCTGATGTATGGGATTGTAGGTGTACCGGCCTATCTATCGGTTAAGGGGGTCTCTTCGGAAAGACTGTGCCTCGATCATCCGTTTCTCAAACATCATGTTGTGCAAGAAATCCAATGGAGGAGATCGAGTCTTGTGGGGAAAAGTGTGCAAACCTCTGCAGCGTGTATAAACTAATCATGGTTAGCCGTGTCCCGGTTATGGACATCTTGAGTATCTAGTACTTGAATTATTGTTTGATCTCATCATTTTGGTTAATGAATTTATTGGGTTATTAATTATTATTTTGGGATTGAGTTGGCGGTACCTTCTCAATAATGACATAAACTTTGTAGTTAAATAAAATCTATTCCTTTGTTGTAGGGAAAAATTAGCTTTATGCAAATGATAACCTTAGAGCCTCCACCAGCCAAATATGCATGTAGTGATAACTGTTATTTCTTCATTGCTCTATAGTGTTATCTTGCCAGAATATTCCATGTGCTGACCTACACGGCTGCAACGTATCATGTTGCAGAGTTTTTAGACGAAGAGTAAGGTGCGATAGGTCGTTGTCATGCACTCAGTTTTGCCGTGGAGTTGGATGGACTCATTTATCTTTGGAGCTTCCGGAGTTATTTTTTATGGCCTTCAGCCATATTATAGTAATAAGTACTCTATTTGAGACACTCGATGTAATAAGTGTGTGATTGAACTCTGCAATAAATCCTCAAGTACTGTGTGTGTCAGCAATACCGATCCAGAGATGACACTTAAGCACAGAGACTACGGTCCATTGGGATCGGGTCAATACAAGGAGACTCTGAGTTCAAGTCAGAGGAGCCATGAGGCGGCCACAAGGGTGGAGGGCGCGCCCAGGGGGTAAGGCACTCCCTGCCTTCTGAGACCCCGTGACTCCCGTTATCTAATTCTTTCACCTATATATTCACATATATTCCCAAACCACCAGAGGCATCCATGAAAACACTTTTCCACCGCTGCAACCTTCTGTTCTCATGAGATCCCATCTTCGGGCCTTTTCCGGCATCCTGCCGGATGTGGATTCGATCACGGAGGGCTTCTACATCAACCTTATTGTCCTTCTGATGAAGCGTTAGTAGTTTACCACAGACCTACGGGTCCATAGCTAGTAGCTAGATGGCTTCTTATCTCTCTTTGAGTCCCAATACCATGTTCTCCTCGATGTTCTTGGAAATCTATTGTCGAGATCCGATGAATTGTGGATTTATGATCAGCTTATCTATGAATATTATTTGAATCTTCTCTGAATTCTTATATGCATGATTTAATATCTTTGTATTTCTCTTCAAACTATCGGTTTGGTTTGGCCAACTAGATTCGTTTTCTTGCATGGGAGAAGTGCTTAGCTTTGGATTCAAACTTGCGGTGTCCTTTCCCAGTGACAGTAGGGGCAGCAAGGCACGTATTGTATTGTTGCCATCGAGAATAAAAATATATGGTTTTCATCATATTGCTTGAGTTAATTCCTCTACATCATGTCATATTAGTTAATGTGTTACTCTGTTCTTCATGAACCTAATACTCTAGATGCAGGCATGAGTCGATCGATGTGTGGAGTACTAGTAGTAGATGCAGAATCGTTTCAGTCTACTTGACACATACGTGATGCTTATATTTCATAGTCATTGCGTTAGATATCATAATAACTTTGTGCTTTTCTATCAGTTGCTCGACAGTAATTTGTTCACCCATCGTATTATTTTCTATCTTGAGAGAAGCCTCTACTGAAACCTATGGCCCCCGTGTCTATTTTCCATCATATAAGTTTCCGATCTACTATATTAGTTTTCGATCTACTATTTTGCAATCTTTTACTTTCTGATCTATAAACCAAAAATATTTACTGTATCGTTTGTTTAGTTTCATCTATCTTTGTCAGATCTCACTTTTGCAAGTAACCGTGAAGGGATTGACAACCCCTTTATCGCGTTGGGTGCAAGTTGTTTGATTGTTTGTGCAGGTATTAGGTGATTTGTGCATTGTCTCCTACTGGATTGATACATTAGGTGATTTTGCAATCTTTTACTTTGTGCAAGTTGTTTGATTGTTTGATTGTTTTACAAGAAGTACTTGAGTGAAGGCAAGGAACCAATCCCCGCATACCCCCAAATTACAAAGGCAGACTGGGCAGAATTCAAAAGGGTCAGGGAAACTCCAAATTTTGCTGCGAAGAGTTTCAAGCAATTGGAACTTCAGAAGAAGAGCATACACCCCAATGTATGGGTGTGGCAGGATACTACGGCATGAAACTGGTATGGGAACAGGAGGACAAAGAAGCAGTAGCGGTGGGTGGGAATCCGACCTTTAGTGAAATCAAGGGCGAACGCGCCACAGACTACTTGAGGGAACGTGCAAAGAGGCGTGATGACAGAACTTATTACTTTGAAAACGCACGTGATGCCAAACTGTATGAAGTGATGGTAGAGGCTTCCAAGATCCCTGGAAGGTTCTACAGGAATTCAGGGCCATGTGACATTCTGTCCATTGCTCTGGACACAAAAGAGCCCCCTGGCCGTGGAAGGGGTATAGGTGTTAATGTCCCGCACAAGAGGGCTTTCACACTCAGAAAAGAAGAGAGGCTCAGCATGAAAAAAGTGAGGAGTGAAATGACGTAGAATGCATTGTTTGAAAAGTCGAAGAAGGAGATTTATCCGACTGTTCGAAAGGATGTTGAGGAGTCAATGATGATGCAGAAGACTAACACTAACAGGTAGCCAACAGATGGGAGGGGAGGCGGGCATGGATGATGCTGCTTATTGTGCGACAACACTGCACAAGAGTAGCTGTGCATTAGTTGATCCCAGTGACACTAAGACTGCAGCTGCTCGTGATGATGCTATATCTGATCTATCTGGAATGAAAGACAGACTAAAGGTCATGCTTACACATTATGAAGGTACATTAAAATGTGCAACAACCTAGGTTTGCCCACCCTTCTAGGAAGGTGGCCGCTTCTTGGACAATGTGCCATTGAAGTCGGGCTGTGTGAAGTGCTACGTAACTGAATTGAAGCTTGGATTCAATGAATTTGCCCTGAAGAATGTCCTAGGAGACTTTAATGAGCAATGGACCTTGGGAGAAACACTGTTACAACACATCCAGTGGCCACGAAAGGAAATAGAGTTCATCGATAAAATTCCTGAAGCCCCGCCAAGAGCAACCACTGTCGCCCCTCAATTAGTGACGCTCTCCTTGCCACAGCAGCTCTCGTGGCCTGATGCATCAACCTGTGATCAGCCGGCCCGACTTCATGGCGTACATGCCATGTCATCCTCCACCCCAAAGTAGCCAATGGAAAGGCCTACAACTGCTGATGACGCACCACCGGTTCAGATGCCGGCCACTGAAGCTGCGGAGGGAGACCCAGCTGCAGCACATGCTCAGCAGACCAACCTGGTGGAAGAGACTGCTAAGCAATCTGATGCTTCGGAACCGCTTGCTAAGCAGTCTATAGGTCCAGAACCGACTGCTCATCAGTTCATCGGTTCGCAGGCACATTATCAGCATACCAGTGCGTCAACACTTCCTTCTCAGCAAACCAACGCGTTGGCACGACCTCCTCGGCACACCGACAAGTTGGCACCACCTGCGCAGAAACCCGACATAGCTTCAACGCATGGTCAACAATCCGATGCCTCTGCTCCTACAACCCAACAGTCTGTCACAGTAGCACCGCTAGCTCAGCGGTCTGGCATACATAAACTATCTGCTAAGAAGTCCGTCCAAGCTTCACCGTCTGCTCGGTAGTCTACCTTGTTGGAAACCAGACGTTCTGCCAGAAATGCTTCAAGTACTAAGAAGGAAGTGGCCAAAAAGGCTACAACCACGACCACGAGGAAGCGCAGCGGGAGAGTGAAGAGGAAAGAGAACGATTGCCTCTTACTCAAAGCACTCATCGCACATAACCAAATTAACAATAGCTTGTTTGAATCGGGGAGTAATATTATTTCTGACTCCATGGGTGATGAAAAAGTAGAATTGTTGCTTGCTAAAAGGAAAGCAGGCATACTTGAAGGACGCAATTACGTCCATGGCCAGCCATTTCTTGTTGGCGAATACTTTGATGAGTGCAGCTCTAGTTGCCGCGATTACATGAATATTTCTTGGATCAAATGTCAGCAGGTTATCATGCTTTGCTTGTCCACTACAATAGAGATCATTTCCGACACAATGCTGGTTCCATCAATGTGAGTTTCGAGGACTTGCATATCTTCTTCAACTTCGACGTGCTCGATGCCACTCTTGTTAGATGCCTGATTTTGTAAGTACTTAACAAACTCTGATCAACTTGTCCATACAATGTTGTAAATGATAAACAGCTAACTGCATTTTATTCCTCTCAGGGGATTAAATGCGTGGAGAAGAATAAGGGAGAGTGTGTATGTCATAGATAATGCATTAGCAAATGGCACAACATTAGATGGTAAGGACCGATGAGACTAGGCCGTTAACACGGTCCTCCGTATCTTTGGAAACACGTCCCATGCATAATCATTTCTCTGACCATGTCATGAATGGTAAGTCAAGTAAACAACCGCGCATACACTAATTGTCTTTTAGATTTCGACATCATTCGTAAGTTCTTGTCTTTCTTAATATGTAGCAATCACTGGATATTGGTATTCACTGTTCCAAACAAGAACACAGTTTACTAAATTGATTCTCTCAGAGATTCAACAAACGCTCAGGATCTGACGCATGTTCAACAATTCTTGGATAAGTATTGAATTCTATGATGGTGAAATTAATTTGCATTCATATCTGGTTCAATAATTGATGTTGTCAAAATTAATCATCATCTGTAGTGTGCTCGCATTGTGGAAAACTAAACCAGGGAACCTATTCAAGACGGAACAACCCATGCAGCACGAGATCGTTTCTCTGGTAACACACCAAAATCCATTATTTTTGAAAATTTATCCAACAGTCTGCAAATACCTTTCCTTACGCTAGTCAAATGTTCAAGCTTCTAAATAAACCTCTTTCTATTTTGTCCAAAGAAAAAATAATACATCTAACACGGGTTAGGTTGTTCCTAACAAGACAAATACATGACTAATTTGGCACAAAAAAATTAGTGTCCTCAGCAAGAAGCAGGGACCAACCTTTGTGGATACTATATTTGCAGACAGATGGTCTCCATCTGCAAATCTGCTGATAGTTTTGATGATCCTCGCGAATTAGTACCAGTAAGTCTATCTTAATTAATATCTTCTACTCCACTCATATGGCACATTCTGATCTTAAAAATACTACAACTCATCTTAAAACCGAGGACCCCTGAACCGCTCCTGGCTGGTGAATTGCTGATGATTCGGAGATTTATCAGTGACTTCTTCCTGGATCACTACATCAATCCCACCTGAGATTTCAGCATACCTTCTCCTGAAACATTCAGTAAGAGTTAGCCGCTAAACATATAACACATGGATCCATTGTTTTCCATCTGATGAGGTCTTCGTATTTCGTACACTATGATTAATTATGTAATGCATATATGTGTGGACAAATCATTGGAATTTAGCTACCATATGTTTAATTGCAATTGCTGCGAAATGTGATGAATGTTCTTCCTGTGGACACTATTTGTTCAATTGAATATTGTGGCGAATTTGCTTTTTGCATGCCGATTCAAAATGGGATATTTTTGTTTATTTGTTCAATTGAATATTGTGGCGAATTTGCTTTTTGCGTGTCGATTCAAAATGGGATATTTTTGTTTCAACCTGGCAATTGCTCCGCACACGGTTCAACTAAATGAGTGTGTGCGATCCACATCGGAAAGCATACGTCAATCGTAGCGGAACCATCGGTGATACATAGCAGATCGCAAAAGATTTGCAGTGCTACTTCGTGTTCATAGGTTCTCCGGAACCATTTGTGATATCGCGTTATCGCACACAAGAACTGGGAGTAAACCGTGCCCAACGCAGAATACAATCCCAGTCAATTTTTTCAGGAAACGTGTGGGATCCGAAACGAAAAGCACACGTCACTCTTGCGGCAACCGTCGGAGATACCTAACAAATGACAAACGGTCTGCAGGGCTTGTATGTTTGCGAAGGGGCTCCTGAACCGTTTGTGATAGAACATTATCGCAGACGGTAATTGTTGGAAAACATGTGCGATGGGGTCTAGCATGGCAGACGGGTTATGCAGAAAACTCGTGTGCGATAGGGCACAAATCGCACACAGTTCATATGTTGGCCCATGTGCCTTACATACTGTTTCCCAAACAGTTCGTTACGACAGACCGTATGGTTTCACTGCGCCATTATCGTAATTTGATTGATTTATTTCTTCCTTTTCTCTTAAAGATCTCAAATAAGGGACATACTTTTGCGTATTTCCGAATGGAGCAGAATAGTCATTCAACTGATGCTACCACCCAGGCACAGAATCCGAAATAACAATCAGGAATAGGACTATAACAATTTTTTCCAGCAATAATATAATATCTTATATTATCTTATTTTGATTTAATAGAAATTAGAAATTCTCTATAGCAAATTACTATGGAGTCCCTAATTCCGAATCAAGAGATTTGTTGTGGAATTTCTCTTTGTACTGTGCTTGCTTTTGTGTCTTTGAATAAAAAAGAAAGAAGGGGGTCGATTTAGGCTCCTTCCCTTCCACACAATTGAAATCATTGAGAAAGAGATATGAGAAGCCCTGGTATTCTCTACTTGAATTCAGGAAGATTTAGTGTGTGCTGCATCGCACATGATTACATTTTGGAAGGCCTCTGGATCAGTGTTCCATATCCCCGATGGTTTCTGGGTCATGTGGGAAGGACCCCCTATCGCATATGCCCTCTTGGCGACGGTTCTGAGGGCCGTCGTGGAAAGGGGTTAAAAACCGTTTGTTTAGGACTGACGCGAACCAGTGTTGCCTCATTTGGGTAGATCTTCATGAAGTAGGCGATCTCCTTGCCCGTACAAACTCCTTGGTTCAACTCCACAATCTTAACGGAGGCTCCCAGGTGACGCCTAACAAATCTAGGAGACACCACTCTCCAAAAGGTAATAGACGGTGTGTTGATGATGAACTACTTGCTCTTGTGCTTCAAATGACAGTCTCCCCAACACTCAACTCTCTATCTCTCATATTTGGATTTGGTGGAAAGATGAATTGAGTGGAAAGCAACTTGGGGAAGGCTATAGATCAAGATTCAAATGGTTGGATTGGAATATCCTGGTCTCAACACATGACTAGGTGGTTCTCTTGCAGAAAATGAATGTTGAAGTGTAGGCACGTTCTGATGGCTGTCCTTTCTAATGAAGGAAGGGTGGAGGGGTATATATACCCTCCACACAAAATCTAACCATTACACACAATTTACCAAACTCGGTGGGACCGGATCAGAAAACTCGGTAAGACCGATTCAGTTCAAAATGTGAATGTTAGGCTTTTCGGTGGGACTGACATGTCAACTCGGTGGGACCGATTTTATTAGGGTTAGGGCATACCGTAATCTCGGTGAGACAGATTACTCAAACTCGGTGGGACCAATTTTGGTAATAAGCTAACCAGAGAGTTGGCAAGGCAAACTCGGTGGGACCGACTCGCTCATTTCGGTGATACCAAAATGTTACGAAGGGGAAACGGAGAGTTTGCATTGCAGACTCGGTGGGACCGATCGCTCATCTCGGTTGGACTGAAATGTTCTGAAGGGAAACAGAGAGTTTGCAATCCCATCTCGGTGAGACCGAAATGACTAGGGTTTCTGGCAGTGGCTATGTCAAGTGAACTTGGTGGCGCCGGATAGAACATTTCAGTGGGGCCGAGTTTGACTTTTGGTTTGGGACATATGTGGATATGAGAAAGAGGTTGAGGGTTTTTGGAGCATATCACTAAGCATTTTGAACAAGTAAGTCATTAAGCAACACCTCATCGCCTTTTAATAGTATTGGCTTTTCCTATGGACACATTGTGATCTTGGATCACTAAAATGAAAATTTAGAGTCTTGAGCTTGAGCCAATGTGTCTCCTTAGCAATTTGAGGGGTCCACATTCCTAATCCATTCCATGCCAATCATTGAACTTTCTGAAATGATCATCTTGAAATAGTATTAGTTCAATGAGCTATATGTTGTTAGTAATTACCAAAACCACCCAGGGATAGTTGCACTTTCAGATGCCTATGTAATGATCATTGCCTGGATATCGTCATGAGTATTTGATGTCCTATCAATTGCCCAACAGTAATTTGTTTACCCACCATTTTCTATCTTTCTCGAGAGAAGTCACTAGTGAAACCTACCACCCCCGGGTCTTCTTTCTCATATATTTGCTTTGCGATCTATTTTATTTGCTCTTTTTATTCAGATCTATTAAACCAAAGATACAAAAATACTTTGCTGCACTTTATTTTATTTGCGATCTATTTATTCCATCTATTACAAGCTTATCCTGTCATCACGCAATTTCTGGCGCCGTACACCGAAAGGGATTGACAATCCCTTTAACACGTCGGGTTGCGAGGTGTTGTTATTTGTGTGCAGGTTTTTTTACGTTGTGTTGCTTGGTTCTCCTACTGGTTCGAGAACCTTGGTTTCATTTCTGAGGGAAATACCTACCTCCACTGTGTTGCATCATCCCTTCCTCTTTGGGGAAATACCGACGTAGCTTCAAGCGACATCAAAAGGAATTTCTGGTGCTGTTGCCGGGGAGGATCTTCAACATATACCAGGTACCTAATCACAAATCCCATCTCCTTGGAATTTACATTATTTGCCATTTGCCTCTCATTTTCCTCTCCCCCACTTGACAAAATTGTCGTTTTATTCACCTCTCTTTTTTCGTTCGCCATTTTCTTGTCGGATCTGTTTTTTGTGCGTTCTTGTTTGCGTAATTATGATGCCTCAAAGAAATTATTGTGATGTTCCTTACCCCAACATTTTGCTTGAAATTGATAAAAGTACTAAGGAATAGATGACTACACAATTTGAGCATAACAAGTACGTTACCGAAGAACTTAAGGACCACTCTGTTGTGTTAGATGCTATCACAAAACAACCTGATGATATTAGTAGGGAAGTTTGCAATCTCCAATCTAAGTATGCTTTTGCTGAAATTTTTGCTAGGAAAAATATGATGCACAAGCTACCTTAGTAAATAAAATGGTTGTTAAACCAATCTCGTTAGAAGATAAAAATGATGATGATCTTAAAATGATTGGTCTTTCTTCTATTGATGCCTTGTTTAGTAAAGTTATGGATGATGAAAAAGGGACTGGATAAGAGTCAACTTTAGGTAGAAGGTGTCCCAATATTACGGAGGGTGAATATCTTGTTGAGAAAATTGATGAAAGTAGGTTTGTAGAAGTCAAAACTTTAGCTAGTGATGTGCCCACTCTTTTGGATTACAAAGACTTTAATTATGATAGTTGCTCTTTGATTGATTGTATTTCTTTGTTGAATCCATGCTAATTCACCCCATGCTTACGAACAAAATAAAGCTTTTACTAAACATATTGTTGATGCTATGATGAAAGCATTGGAAGAAAAATAGGAATTAGAAGTTTCAATTCCTAGAAAATTGCATGATGTGGGGGAACCTACTATCAAAGTCAAGATTAAAAATCATGAGTGTTTTGCTTTGTGTGACTTGGGTGCTAGTGTTTCTACAATTTCGAAATCTTTATGTGATGTGCTTGGTCCTACCAATCTTGAAGGATGTTCTTTGAATTTGCACATGGCGGATTCTACTATTAAAAAGCCTATCGGAAGAATTAATGATGTTCTTATTCTTGCAAATAGGAACTATGTGACCATAGATTTTATTGTTCTTGATATTGATTGCAATCCGTCTTGTCCAGTTATTCTTGGTAGACCGTTTTTACGCACCATTGGTGCAGTGATTGATATGAAAGAATGCAATATTAAGTTCCAATTTCCTTGAAGGAAAGGTATGAAACATTTTCCTAGAACAAAAATCAGGCTCCCTTATGAATCAATCATGAGGGCATCTTATGGATCTCGAACCAAAGATGACAAAACTTAGATCCTTGCTTTATGCCAAGCTAAGGGCGTAAAACTATAGCGCTTGTTGGGAGGCAACCAAATGAATAAATTTATTTTTGTTTTTGCTTTCCGTTCTTGAGTGTTTAGACAATTATGCTACCATTATGATTTTTTAATGTTTTAATTAGTGTTTGTGCCAAGTAAAGCCTTTAGGATCTTCTTGGGTAATAATTGTTTGATCTTGCTGAAAAATCAGAAAGTTTTGCGCTCACGAAAACAATTATCATTTTTCAACAGCAGAGAGCGACAAAATACCCATTCCAATTGCAGTAGATCAATCTACAAATTACTCAGGTCTTCCTAATTTGGCATAATTTTGGGAGTTACAAAAGTATTCTAAATAGTCAGATTGCTACAAACTGTTCTGTTTTGACATATTCTGTTTTCTTTGTGTTGTGTGCTTATTTTGATGGCTCTATGGTTTTCTTTGTTGAATTTTTGCCATAGAAAAGTTGGAATACAGTAGATATAATACAAAAACAAAATATGAATTGGTTCTATACAACACTTATAGTGGTGGTTTATTATTCTTATACTAACGAATCTCACGACGGTTTTTGTTGAGTTTTGTGTGATTGAAGTTTTCAAGTTTTGGGTTATCTTACGGTGGATGAAGGAAGGATGTAAGAGCCTAAGCTTGGGGATGCCCCGACATCCCAAGATATTATCCAAGAATGAGCAACCAACTAAGCTTGGGGTTACCCCCGAGTGGCATCCCCGCTTTCTTCCAAAAACTACCGGTATTTTACTCGAGACTATATTTTTATTCGTCACATGATATATGTTTTGCTTGGAGCGTCTTGTATGATATGTGTCTTTGCTTGTTTTATTTTGTGTTTTAATTCATCAATCCTTGCTGGACACACCTATTTGAGAGAGCCAAAATTATATCATGACTTGTTAGAATTGCTCTCTTTGCTTCACTTAAATCTTTTATGAGCTAGGACTTGCTCTAGTGCTTCACTTATATATTTTTGGGCATGGTGTGCTTTGTTATTCTTGAATAAATTCTCTCTTGCTTCACTTAGGTTTATTTTAGAGTTAGTAAAATTTTGAAGAAATTCTCTCTTGTTTCACTTAAATTATTTTGAGAGGAAGAAAACATTTTATGCTCATGATCTTCACTTATATTTTTTTTAGCTTAAGAAAAGCAACACATGAAAATTAGTCCCAAAGTGACAAGATATCCAAGAAAGATAAAGAAAAAAATGTCACGAAGATCATTGGACAAAATAAACTTGACTCTTAGTAATCGTTTTGAGATATGATGATGTGATATGTGAGTTATGTTGATGAGTAATTGTGCTCTAGTAAAAATATTGGTGTTAAGGTTTGTGATTCCCTATGCATGCACAAAAGTCAATAATAATGCAATGAAAATCATATCCTACTTGTGGCGCATTATTCGGTGTTAATTATGCTGAATGCTTCCTTATGAGATTATTATTTTCTTGGTTGGTCGCTTCTCAATCTTTTTGCTAGCATTCATTTTGCACTAAGTATGACCTCTACTTGTGCATCCAAAATCCTCCAAACCAGTTTTGCCACATGAGTCCACTATATCTACCTATATGCGGTATCCTTTTGCCGTTCTAAGAAAATTTGTATGCGCCATCTCTAATTTTCAAAATAAACTTCTCTTTTGTGTGTTTGTTTCGCTCACGGAACGGTAACGGGTGGCTAATATTTTCCATGCTAGATGTGTTATTCTCAAGATGAGTGTTTATTAGGGATGCCCACTCCCTAAATGCAAAAACAAATGAATTCACTTTATGTTGTCAAATAATAAATTCCTTGGAAAGTGTTGGTATGGAGGGCACCCGTGGATACGGCTAGCCATGGAAAGTGAAAGTTATGGTGGAAAAAGGAATAAACTTTATTTTCTGTTTGGGAACCGCCTATGATATATGTAGCATGGAAAGTGTTGGGAACTCTAAGTCGTTTTCGTTGGTGGGATGGATACACCTCCCAAAAGTTTTTATCTCTAATTTGTCGCTTTGAGCCCTGACACATCTACAAATCCCTACTTCCCTCTGCGAAGGGCCTTTCTTTTACTTTATGCAAATTTTATTTTTAAAATTTGAGTCTCAACCTTCTCTTATAAAAGCACCAACTAGGAGGCAATATGATCGTGCTTAAGTATTGGGTGTAGTTAATATTCGAGTGTGTTTCATGAATGGATCAATGTTTGAGCATGATGGGCTAGGGATAACTTGTTTTAGGATTGGTATTTTGAAAAACATGGTGGCTTGTTGATATGCTTGAGTATCTAAATTATTATATCAAAACTATACTATTGCTTTGAATCACATAATAGTCCAAATGTCGATGCTGTAAGGAAAATAATATGATATGACCTGATGAACAGCACTCCACATCAAAAATTCTGTTTTTATCACTTACCTACTCGAGGACGAGTAGGAGTTAAGCTTGGGGATGATGATACGTCTCCAAAATATCTATAATTTTTTATTGTTCCATGTTGTTTTATTATCAATCTTGGATTTTTTATAATCATTTTAATCATTTTTTGGTACTAACCTATTGACATAGTGCCAAGTGCTAGTTATTGTTTTTCCATGTTTTTTACATCGCATGAAATCAATATCAAATGGATTCCAGATGCCACGAAACACCACGATGATTTTTTTGGGCCAGAAGGAAGCAGATGGGCCTTTGTTGCACCTGGGGGGAGTCCGGAAGAGGGGACAACCCACCAGGGCGCGCCAGGAGGCCCTGGCACGCCCTGTGGGTTGCGCCCACCTCGGGTACCCCTAGACCGCCTCTTTGCTCTACAAGTACCCCGAAAATACCAGAACCCTAAAAGCGTCGACGAAATATTCATCCAGCGGTAGCAGAGTCCAGAACCACCAGATACAATCTAGACACCATCACGGAGGGGTTCACCACTTCCATTAGTGCCTCTCCGATGATGCGTGAGTAGTTCTTTGTCGACCTTCGGGTCCATAGTTAGTAGCTAGATGGATTTCTCTCTCTCGCTGAATTCTCAATACAATGGTCTCTTGGAGATCCATATGATGTAACTCTTTTTGTGTTGTGTTCGTTGGGATCTGATCAACTTTGAGTTTATGATCAGTTATATCTTTTTATATCCATGAAAGTAATTTGAGTTTCTTTGGTCTCTTATAGCCTTGTATTTCTTCTCTGATATTTGGGTTTTGTTTGGCAAACTTGATCTATTTATCTTGCAATGGGAAGAGGTGCCCGGTAGTGGGTTCGATCTTACGGTGCTTGATCCTAGTGACAGAAAGGGAACCAGCATGTATGTATCGTTGCTACTAAGGATAATAAGACGAGATCTATATCTACCGCCATATAGATAAATGGATCTTGTCTACATCATGTCATCGTTCTGATTGCATTGCTCTGTTTTTCCATGAACTTAATACACTAGATGCATGCTGGATAGCGATCGATGTGTGGAGTAATAGTAGTAGATGCAGGCAGGAGTCATCTACTAATCTTGGACGTGATGCCTATGTAATGATCATTGCCTGGATATCATCATGAGTATTTGAAGTTCTATCAATTTCCCAACAGTGATTTATTTACCCACTGTTTGTTATCTTTCTTGAGAGAAGCCACTAGTGAAACCTACGGCCCCCGGGTCTTCTTTCTCATATATTTGCTTTGCGATCAATTTTATTTGCTCTTTTTATTCAGAACTATTAAACCAAAAATACAAAAATACTTTGCTGCACTTTATTTTATTTGTGATCTATTTATTCCATCTATTACAATTTTATCCCGTTATCACGCAATTTCTTACGCCGTACCCCAAAAGGGATTGACAACCCCTTTAACACGTCAGGTTGTGAGGTGTTGTTATTTGTGTGCAGGGGATGTTTACGTTGTATTGTTTGGTTCTCCTACTGGTTCGATAACCTTGTTTTCATTTCTGAGGGAAATACCTACCGCCAATGTGCTGCATCATCCCTTCCTCTTTGGGGAAATACCTACATAGCTTCAAGCGACATCAAAGCCTCTAGTGAAACCTATGGCCCCTGGTCTATTTTCCATCATATAAGTTCCCGATCTACTATTTTGCAATCTTTTACTTTCCTATCTATAAACCAAAAATACAAAAAATATTTGCTTTATCGTTTGTTTAGTTTCATCTATCTCTATCAGATCTCACTTTTGCAAGTAACCATGAAGGGATTGGCAACCACTTTATTGCGTTGGGTGCAAGTTGTTTGATTGTTTGTGTAGGTATTAAGTGATTTTGTGTGTTGTCTCCTACTGGATTGATACCTTGGTTCTCTAACTGAGGGAAATACTTGTCTCTACTTTGTTGCATCACCCTTTCCTCTTCAAGGGAAAAACCAATGTAAGCTCAAGAAGTAGAAGTGGAATTAGGTCAAGATGTGCCATGAGGGGCAGACAAGCCCAGGGGCGCCCCCAAGGCATGACTGCTGAGCTTCTTGCTCCCTCATGGCCCATTTGGTCTTCTCCCCAACCTTCTAGGGTCTCTCTTAATCCAGAAAAAAAATTCAAAAAATTTCGTAGTCAGTGAAGAAACAACAAGTGGCACTATTGCGTATAGATATATAATTGCGTATAGAACATTCAAGGTTGATACTATAATAGCTTGCAACAATAAAAAATTATAGATATGTTGGAGACGTATCACTCATCTCAAACCCTAGTTCCTAGAAAAATACATGTAGCGCCATCGGACATACTATACAATTTAGTTTATTAAGTATCACCACTAATGAAGCAATGGCCTAGTAGTAAACATCCAAATCAATTCTGTCTTGAGCATGAGGTCATGAGTTCATATCCAATGGACTCATTTTTTGTTTAGATTTTCTCCACTAACCCCCGAGCATTTTGTGTGACGTTGAAAACCGTCCCAGAAAATGGAAATGAATTAAGACACTCAAATATGTCACCTAAAATCAAGCCAAATTGTCACCTAAGATGCCAGGCTTGGTCGTCCTGGGGTTCCTTTTTTGGTGACGAACACCGTCACATAAAAGGACTTTCGGTGACAGTTTGTTCTTTGTCACCAAGGTTTTTATCACTGAATGGAGCAAATTTTGTAGTGGCTAGTGGGTCCCATCTTGTATATTTTTTATCCAGTATTTTTTATATATTCCAAGATGAATATCCATAAAATTTAACTTCATGTTAAGCTCCAAACAATTGCGAGCTCTGTTGTAGGTTTTTCAGGGTAGAGTTCTAGCTGCCGATAATACCTCTCCTGTGGTGCATCTTGCATTTTAAGAGACAAAATACATTAGAGTTGCATCATAATATGAAATATAACCTCAAAATAAGATAAATAACACTAGAAAATCATGATGCAAAATGGATGTATCAGGGGCCGAGGGTCCAATGGTCCGATGAATGGGAGTATCTGGAGCGAAAACCTAGACTTCAGGGACTCGAGGGTCCGAACAGCTGTCACCTTTGATTATGGTTTCAATGCACTTTTGATACACCACATGGGATGGCTATGTGTATATGTTTTGAATGATCCACACAATTTCTCAAACACATCAACACCTCTTAATAATTTGATCCAAGAATAAAATAAACCAAGACGAATTTCAAGTCTTTTTTCTAACCAATGACTTTTTCCCATCTTGAAATGGAGGGGGTCAACCATAACTATAATATATCATTGAGACAAATGACATGAGATCAACTTGACAACCAACATTAGTGCCACTAATCATATCATCATCAACACCAACATACACTAATGAGTGATATTTGTACACTCATCCAACCTGAGGTAAAACCAAGATATTTTATACAAACTGAGATGGTAGCTCCGATATTGCTACTAATGGCTAATGAATGCAAAGGATTCCAAATATCTGATATTTATGTTGCTTCCACAGGAAATGGGATATTTATGGACGAAATCAAGCCAATGCATGGAAAGGAGTAAAGTGGAGATAGAGGAGATCAAGTGGGAGGCACAGTAGTGGAACCTGAGTAAAAGATGACATTCCATGCGACTACCTCCACTTGTATGGATGGTTGTATGGCTTGCCAACGGAGCCCCCTAATCCACCTAAACAACCTTTCCGAAAGGCCCGACGCCCAATAAGCAACAAAACATCGCCACACATTTCCATACTTGCAGTAGTCATCTCCATCAACCCTAGCTGCCGCGATTTCCCATCTACATCTCCATATCCACCACCTTCATCACCACCATAGTGCCCAGCCGTCTAGACATACCTTGTAATCACGTATCACATCCGGAATCTATTTTAATACATATTATCAATCAATCTTCATGATGTACTTCAATAATTTCTTTGTGTCATCCGCTACTAGGGAAAATCCTAGCAGTAGCGCGGGTCAAAGGGCTATCAGTAGCACGTGGTGCCGCACTACTGCTATGACGCTACAGCTAAACTTTACTAGTAGCATGGGTTTGCCCACCCTATTGCTAACATACAGAGTAGTAGCAGTCTTGCTAGACCCGTGCTACTGCTAATAGCAGCAGTGCCACTTTGACGAGCGCGCTGCTGCTAAAAGCACACCGCTACTACGTGTATTCCAGCGCTCCTGCTAAATTATCATGTAACTTTTTCCGGCATATTGGCCATGTATTTGTATAGGTTTTATACAGTAGTTTCATCATATGATTTTATGATCATGATGAGTTATTATATATCAGTGGGTGAAAGAGACGTGGATTAGATCCAAGTGGAGGCAACATGGTGTAGATCCAATGTACTACTGATCCAAACTTGATCACTTTAGTCTCCATTATGAGCATTATTTTTATTTGAGTCTCCATCTTCTCTTATAAATCACCAACTAAGGGGCACTATGATCGTACTTGAGCATTAGGTGTAGCTATTATGTGAGTGTGTTTCATGAATGGATGAATGATTGAACATAATGGGCTAGATATAACTTGCTTTAGTGTTGATATTTTGAAAGACATGGTTGCTTGTTGATATGCCTGAGTATTGGAGTCTTCATGTCAAAACTAGACTATTGCTTTGAATCATATAAAAGTCCAAATGTCCATGCTATAAAGAAAAGAATATGTGATGAACATATTAGGCAGCATTCCACATCAAAAATTCTGTTTTTATCATTTACCTACTCAATGACGAGAAGGAATTAAGCTTGGGGATGCTGATACGTCTCCAATGTATCTATAATTTTTTATTTCTCCATGATGTTATATTATCAATCTTGGATGTTTTACAATCATTTTATAGCAACTTTATATCATTTTTTGGGACTAACCTATTGACATAGTGCCCAGTGCCAGTTGCTATTTTTTGCTTGTTTTTACTTTGTAGAAAATCAATATTGTTGTGGATTTGACACAGCAGATGTCCTAGCGCAAGGACTTAGTCGTGGAGCCATCGCAACTAGGTTAGCTTGAAGGGGTTAAGCGGGACAAAGGACACAGAGAGTTTACCTAGGTTCGGCCACTCTCAACGAGGTAAAAGCCTACTACTTCTTTGTGTTGTATTGCTAGGGTTTCGATTACCATGGAGCGAATACGCTTGACCTAGCTCTCGATTGTTTGTTACTTGTCCCTAAACCACCGTCGTGTCGTCCCTTTATATTGACAGGAAGACGCCCGGCGGCTCACGGAATCCTGGCCGGCTCATACACAGCGTGTCCGCCTCGGTGACTAACTACGTTTGCCTTACAAAACAAGTTATACACATATGGCGGTTCGTCCTCTTGGGCCTCAAGTGGCCTCTGGGTCTTGGGCCGTCAATGGGCTTGTATGAGCCGCCATCTTCATTGATAAATCGCTAGTGGTATGTCCCGGACCTTCCTGGGTGGTTCATACCCAGTATTTATATCCCCAACATTAGGCCCCAGGTTGATTTGAACTTGTTCATATCAATCTTCAATACCTGACTTGTCAAAATTTTGCATCGCTTGTTTCATAAGCTTGCTATAACCCGCCATGATGCCAGCTCACAGAATCTTCTTAAACCACCACAATGTCATTTCGCATTAATTTTGCATGAGGCCTAGAATATCTTTAACTGGTCCTTATCTTAATGACCATCTTGAAAATCGAGGCGTCCATATAGCCATATGACGATTTTGGCCTCCTCGATTCCCGCGCATGCCTTGAAGTATTTTTTTTGTCAATACCAAACTTTTGTCTTGAATCTTTCGTATCTGAATATTCATACCACAATTAAGAAGAATTACATTAAAATTATGCCAAGTAGCACTCCGCATCAAAAATTTGGTTTTTATCATTTACCTACTCGAGGACGAGTAGGAATTAAGCTTGGGGATGCTTGATACGTCTGCAACGTATCTATTATTTTTTATTGCTCCATGCTATATTATCTACTGTTTTGGACATTATTGGGCTATATTTTCCACTTTTATATTATTTTTGGGACTAACCTATTAACCGGAGGCCCATCCCAGAATTGCTGTTTTTTGCCTGTTTTAGGGTTTCGAAGAAAAGGAATATCAAACGGAGTCCAAACGGAATGGAACCTTCGGGAACGTGATTTTCTCAATGAACAAGACCCGGGAGACTTGGACCCTACGTCAAGACACAAAACAGGAGGCCACGAGGTAGGGGGGCGCGCCTACCCCCCCCGCCCCAGGTGCGCCCTCCACCCTCGTGGGCCCCCTATTGCTCCACCAACGTACTCCTTCCTCCTATATATACCTACGTACCCCCAAATGATCAGATACGGAGCCAAAAACCTAATTCCACCGCCGCAACTTTCTGTATCCACGAGATCCCATCTTGGGGCCTCTTACGGAGCTCCGTCGGAGGGGGCATCGATCATGGAGGGCTTCTACATCAAGACCATAGCCCATCCGATGAAGTGTGAGTAGTTTACCTCAGACCTACGGGTCCATAGTTATTAGCTATATGGCTTCTTCTCTCTTTTTGGATCTCAATACAATGTTCTGCCCCTCTCTTGTGGAGATCTATTCGATGTAATCTTCTTTTTGCGGTGTGTTTGTTGAGACCGATGAATTGTGGGTTTATGATCAAGTCTATCTATGAACAATATTTGAATCTTCTCTGAATTCTTTTATGTATGATTGGTTATCTTTGCAAGTCTCTTCGAATTATCAGTTTGGTTTGGCCTACTAGATTGATCTTTCTTGCAATGGGAGAAGTGCTTAGCTTTGGGTTCAATCTTGGGGTGTCCTTTCCCAGTGAAAGTAGGGGAAGCAAGGCATGTATTGTATTCTTGCCATCGAGGATAACAAGATGGGGTTTTCATCATATTGCATGAGTTTATCCATTGACATCAAGTCATCTTGCTTAAGGCGTTACTCTGTTTTTAACTTAATACTCTAGATGCATCCTGGATAGCAGTCGATGAGTGGAGTAATAGTAGTAGATGTAGGTAGGAGTCGGTCTACTTGTCTCGGACGTGATGCCTATATACATGATCATACCTAGATATTCTCATAACTATGCTCAATTCTGTCAATTGCTCAACAGTAATTTTTTCACCCACCGTAGAATACTTATGCTCTCGAGAGAAGCTACTAGTGAAACATATGGCCCCCGGGTCTATCTTTATCATATTAATCTCCTACTACTTAGTTATTTCCTTTGCTTTTTTACTTTGCCTCTATTTTACTTTGCATCTTTATCGCAAAAATACCAAAAATATTATCTTATCATATTTATCAGATCTCACTCTCGTAAGTGCCCGTGTAGGGATTGACAACCCCTATTTGCGTTGGTTGCGAGGATTTATTTGTTTTGTGCAGGTACGAGGGACTCGCGCGTAGCCTCCTACTGGATTGATACCTTGGTTCTCAAAAACTGAGGGAAATACTTACGCTACTTTGCTGCATAATCCCTTCCTCTTCGGGGAAAACCAACGCAGTGCTCAAGAGGTAGCAGGCTCATGACTCGCCATACTCGATTCACCCAGGAAACACCAAGATGTATTTGGATTTGAAGGAACGTTTCTGGTGGACAAGTATGAAGAAGGATATTGCCGAGTATGTAGCCGTATGTGACATATGTCAAAGAGTTAAGGAGGAGCATCAGAAGCCGGCATGATTACTTCAGCCTTTGCCGATACCCGAATGGAAGTGGGATAAGCTTGGGATAGATTTCATCACCGGATTACCCAGGACACGATTAGGCTATGACTCCATCTGGGTAGTAGTTGATCGCTTGACCAAAGTGGCTCACTTTATCCCCGTGAAAACCACTTATACGAGTGCGAAGTTGGCCAGGATATATATGACCAGGATCGTATGTCTGCATTGGAGTTCCGAGGACCATCGTATCGGATAGAGGAACACAGTTTACCTCAAAGTTTTGGAATCAATTACACCAGACTTTGGGTACCAGGCTAGAGTTCAGTAAAACCTTTCATCCGCAGATAGATGGATAGACAAAGAGAGTCAACTAGATTCTGGAGGACATGTTGAGAGCTTGTGCGCTAGATTATGGATCTAGCTAGGATGATAATTTGCCTTACCCAGAGTTCTCGTACAACAACAGCTACCAAGCTAGCTTGAAGATGGACCCTTTCGAAGCCTTGTACGGAAGGAGGTGTAGGACACCATTGATGTGGTATGAAGTTGGAGACCGACAATTGTTCGGACCAGATTTAATCAGAGAGTCTGAAGAGAAGGTTAAGCTGATTCGTGATAGAATAAAGGTAGCTCAGTCTTGGCAGAAGAGTTATGCCGACACTATACGCAAGGAGGTAGCCTATGAAATCGGAGACAGAGCATATCTCCGTGTGTCACCACTTCGAGGAGTTAAATGATTTGGAGTCAAAGGAAAGTTAGCCCCAAGATTTGTAGGACCATATATAGTTTTGGGATGTATGGGTGAAGTTGCCTACAAATTCGAGTTACCCGAAGGTCTGTCAGGAGTTCATGATGTGTTTCACGTTTACCAGTTGAAGAAGTGCCATGCAGAGATGGCCGATATTCCAAAGTGAAATCCAGTGCCCCTGGAAGCAATTTAGTTGGAGAGTGACCTAACCTATGAGGAGAAACCCATCAAGATTCTCGAGTTTGCCAACCAAGATATACCGAGGAAGAAGCTACCTGGGAGAGAGAAGAAAACCTATGGAAAGACCACCCACACCTTTTTGCTAGCCTACTCGAATCTCGAGGGCGAGATTCATCTTAAGGGGGGTAGGTTTGTAACATCCCAATTTTCAATTTGGATGTTAATCATTAGGTCATCATATGCATCTATGATTTGTGCATTTTGAATTGGTTTATTTGGACATTTTAATCCTAGAGACCTTAAGCAACTCAATGACCATCTGAGAGAGTTGGAGGTTTTCACAAAAATCCATTTTTGAATTTTCAAAATTGGTAAATTAGATCAAAGGGATTTTTATTTGCAATTATTTTTTTCCAATTATTTAAAAATAAATAAAATAATGAGAAAAGAAAATACGACTTCTACAAAACAGTTAATAAATAATGGAAATTTAATTCTGAATAAAAATATATTTTATTTCAGATTTTATTCGCTTAAATTAGGGAAAAATGTGCATTTAGCCCAATTTTTTTCACTTTGTCCTAAATATCACGAGAGGATGCTGAAAATTATTTTTGGAATTTTAGGATTTTTTATTTTGTTTGGGATTTTCTTCGCGGTGAATTTTAATTAAAAAAAAATCTTGCGCGTGCCGACTGGTTCGGCCCAGCCAAAGCCAGGCCAAGGCCCAGCCGCCGACCGCCTTCCCCGTGGGCTGTCCGGGTCTTCGCCGGACTCCGGCTAGGAGTCCGACTTGGAGCCGGCGCCGCTCGCCCCTGCTCCAAGTCGGCCACCCCCTGGGCCTCTAAAAGTTGACCCCACCGCCCCTCCTCCTCACAAATTGCCGCCGCCCCGAGCCGCAACTGCCCGATCACGCTGCTGCCACATCGCGCCGCTGCCGTTGTTGCCGCCCGGGCCGTCGCCTCACTGCCCCGCGCCGCTAGCCGCCACCGCTCCGCCGCTGCCGCGCCACCCCGCCTCGCCGGAGTTGCCGCCGCTGCCGCGCCACCCCGCCTCACCGGAGTTGCCGCTGCAGCCGGTTCTTTTTCCCGAACCGGTAAAACCGCCGTAAACCGCCCCAGTTTTTTTAGTTTCGGTTTTACTTTTTTTGATCGGTTTATTTATTAGGTTAAGTTAATTAGCGAATGTTCGTTCATTTAGATCGGTTAGTTGATTTTTTTGTTCATTAGTTTCTGTTAGAGAACGTTCATTCATTTTAATTATATTTTTATTTTTATTTTTCGGCCAGGGACCAATCCACAATTAGTTTTCTTACAGATTAGTCCCTGATCTTTAAACCCTCACTACTGTTTGCTCGTTTATCCAAATCAAACGAAACCAACGCCAATTTCTTAGACTTGTTCCCCTCTGTCCAGATAAACAACTTGAACAGGATTTTGAAAATTGAAAATTTGGTTTCAAGCAGATTTGAATTTGAACTTCTTTTGATCGTAGTTTGTGTTTCGTAACTCCGATTCGATTGATTCTTTTTGCAAATTGAAACTATTCACTTAAACTTTCTGTTTAGATCTTTTTATTTTGGTTTTTACCTTTGCATATTATGCTTGAGTGCTTATTTATGCTTTTGTTTGTTCACGATAGAGTTTCCGGAGTGCGAGGCTTGCTACTAGGAATCTCTAGGGTTTTCTGATCGTCAGCAAGGCAAGTAACACTTTGATCATATCCCTTTATTACCCAGTTTTTTGCATTAGTTTCAACCCTCAAACATTGCATGAGTAGGAGTGTGAATATGAGGATGTGGGAAGTAGTTGATGAGGTAGCAACCTATTGTCTTTTATCAACCCCGGGTGTTATACGTTATCCTCATACTACTATGCTATGCTCGTAGATGTGGTTTGGGTATGAGAGATTCAGGAAAGTTGTGAGAGTAATAATATCTAAGGGAAACTTAAGGTGGCTACTTTAATACACATCTAGGTGGATTGGTTGTGGGCACCTGGGGAATCCAGTGTTGTCCTAGGAGATCCCGGGGAACCCGTGTGATCATCCTATGGAATGGCACCCAGGCTCAAAGGGATCATAAGATTATTCATGATAGAAACTTTTGTGTGCAGCCACAAGCCATTATGGGCTCTGGCATAGTTGATTAAGTTGTGGGAATATTTTCCATGATGGGCTAGCCGATGTATGGGATTGTAGGTGTACCGGCCTATCTATTGGTTAAGGGGGCCTCTTCGGAAAGACTGTGTCTCGATCATCCGTTTCTCAAACATCATGTAGTGCGAGAAATCCAACGGAGGAGATCGAGTCTTGTGGGGAAAAGTGTGCAAACCTCTGCAGCGTGTATAAACTAACCATGGTTAGCCGTGTCCCGGTTATGGACATCTTGAGTATCTGGTACTTGAATTATTGTTTGATCTCATCATTTTGGTTAATGAATTTATTGGGTTATTAATTATTATTTTGGGATTGAGTTGGCGGTACATTCTCAATAATGACATAAACTTTGTAGTTAAATAAAATCTATTCCTTTGTTGTAGGGAAAAATTAGCTTTATGCAAATGATAACCTTAGAGCCTCCACCAGCCAAATATGCATGTAGTGATAATTGTTATTTCTTCATTGCTCTATAGTGTTATCTTGCCAGAATATTCCATGTGCTGACCTACACGGCTGCAACGTATCATGTTGCAGAGTTTTTAGACGAAGAGTAAGGTGCGATAGGTCGTTGTCATGCACTCAGTTTTGCCGTGGAGTTGGATGGACTCATTTATCTTTGGAGCTTCTGAAGTTATTTTTTTATGGCCTTCAGCCATATTATAGTAATAAGTACTCTATTTGAGACACTCGATGTAATAAGTGTGTGATTGAACTCTGCAATAAATCCTCAAGTACTGTGTGTGTCAGCAATACCGATCCAGAGATGACACTTAAGCACAGAGACTACGGTCCATTGGGATCGGGTCACTACAAGGAGACTCTGAGTTCAAGTCAGAGGAGCCATGAGGCGGCCACAAGGGTGGAGGGTGCGCCCAGGGGGTAGGGCACCCCCTGCCTTCTAAGACCCCGTGACTCCCCTCATCTAATTCTTTCACCTATATATTCACATATATTCCCAAACCACCAGAGGCATCCATGAAAACACTTTTCCACCGCTGCAACCTTCTGTTCTCATGAGATCCCATCTTCGGGCCTTTTCCGGCATCCTGCCGGATGTGGATTCGATCACGGAGGGCTTCTACATCAACCTTATTGTCCTTTCGATGAAGCGTTAGTAGTTTACCACAGACCTACGGGTCCATAGCTAGTAGCTAGATGGCTTCTTATCTCTCTTTGAGTCCCAATACCATGTTCTCCTCGATGTTCTTGAAAATCTATCCGATGTAATATTCTTTTGCGGTGTGTTTGTCGAGACCCGATGAATTGTGGATTTATGATCAGCTTATCTATGAACATTATTTGAATCTTCTCTGAATTCTTATATGCATGATTTAATATCTTTGTATTTCTCTTCAAACTATCGGTTTGGTTTGGCCAACTAGATTCGTTTTCTTGCATGGGAGAAGTGCTTAGCTTTGGATTCAAACTTGCGGTGTCCTTTCCCAGTGACAGTAGGGGCAGCAAGGCACGTATTGTATTGTTGCCATCGAGAATAAAAATATAGGGTTTTCATCATATTGCTTGAGTTAATTCCTCTACATCATGTCATATTAGTTAATGTGTTACTCTGTTCTTCATGAACCTAATACTCTAGATGCAGGCATGAGTCAATCGATGTGTGGAGTACTAGTAGTAGATGCAGAATCGTTTCAGTCTACTTGACACATACGTGATGCTTATATTTCATAATCATTGCGTTAGATATCATAATAACTTTGTGCTTTTCTATCAATTGCTCGACAGTAATTTGTTCACCCATCGTATTATTTTCTATCTTGAGAGAAGCCTCTACTGAAACCTATGGCCCCCGGGTCTATTTTCCATCATATAAGTTTCCTATCTACTATATTAGTTTTCGATCTACTATTTTGCAATCTTTTACTTTCTGATCTATAAACCAAAAATATTTACTGTATCGTTTGTTTAGTTTCATCTATCTTTGTCAGATCTCACTTTTGCAAGTAACCATGAAGGGATTGACAACCCCTTTATCGCGTTGGGTGCAAGTTGTTTGATTGTTTGTGCAGGTATTAGGTGATTTGTGCATTGTCTCCTACTGGATTGATACATTGGTTCTCAAACTGAGGGAAATACTTGTCTCTACTTTGCTGCATCACCCTTTCCTCTTCAAGGGAAAAACCAATGCAAGCTCAAGAAGTAGCAGGAAGAATTTTTGGTGCCGTTGCGAAGGAGATCTATGCCAAGTCAAGAAATACCAAGTACCCATCATAAACTATCATCTCTTGCATTACATTATTCGCCCTTTGCCTCTTGTTTTCCTCTCCCCCACTTCTAAAATGATTTTTGAAAAGTTTTCCCCTTTTCTTCTCCCTTCTTTCGTTCGTATTTTTGTTTGCCCTTATGTCTTACTTGGTTTATTTGCTCGTTTGCACGGTATAATTGTGTGTTTATTGAAAATCAGAAGCAAAGAGTTTATGGATCCTCATCCACTTGCTAATATTTTTAAGAGATCCAGTTATGATGAACAAATTGCTAGTGAGTTGAGTGCACTAGATTATCTTTATGAGGTTTTTCTTGAAATTCATGAATCTGAAAAATTGTGATGAAGTGTTGAAAGAATAAATTTATGAAGTTATTCATGATAGCTCCTCGAATGAAAAGCATGATTGCAATGATATTATTGTGAATTCTATTAATGTCAATTGTGTTAATGATACGCAAAACCCTAAGCTTGGGGATGCTAGTTTTGCTATGTCCGCTAATTGTTGCAATGATCATGATTTGGGTGATTCTTCTTATAATCTTGAAAATTTATTTAAGCCACATGATGAATATGAGATTGATAATATTGTTTGCAATAATATTGAAAGTGGGTTTGGAAGAGTGTCAACTTTGGATCCCACATATTTGGGTAATGTTCAATCTTATGAAGTTTTTGATAAAAGTGGGTTCAGAGAGATCATGACTTTATTTTATGGTAATCCCACTAATTCGGAAGAGTGTCAACTTTGCATGCATGTGGATCATGAAGAGAATATTTTATGTGATAGCTATATTTTGGAATGTGAATATGATCCCACATGTAATTATTATGAGAGAGGAAAATATAGTTGTAGAAATTTTCATGTTACAAAATTATCTCTAGTTATGTTGAGATTCCTATTGTTTCTTTCCTCTTCCTTGCATATGCTAGATTTTGCTTGCTATGATAATTTGTTTGCCTATAAGATACCTATGCATAGGAAGTATGTTAGACTTAAACTTGTTTTCACATGCTACATGATGCTCTCTTTGTGTTTCAATTGTTATCTTTCATGTGAGCATCATTGAAATCTTAATGCCTAGCTAAAAGGCTTTAAAGAAAAGCGCTTGTTGGGAGACAACCCAATATTTTTCCTTCCTGTTTTTCAATAAATAATTCATCTAGCCTTTGGTTAGATGTGGTTGTGTTTTAATTAGTGTTTTTCCCAAGTAAGACCTTTTGGATGGCTTACGGTGATAGTTTATTTGATCTTGCTGGAAAACATAAACTTTTGCGCTCAGGATAACAATTCTAATTTTTAACAGAAGCGTGATAAAACACTGATTCATTTTGCCAAATATTAATAAACTAATTTCCCAGGTTGTCCTATTTTTTCAGAATTTTTAGAGTTACAGAAGTATTGTGGAGTTCCAGATTACTACAGATTGTTCTGTTTTTGACAGATTCCGTTTTCTATGTGTTGTTTATCTTTTCTATCAATTGCTCGACAGTAATTTGTTCAGCCACCGTATTATTTGATATCTTGAGAGAAGCCTGATACATCTCCAATGTATCTATAATTTTTGATTGTTCGATGCTGTTTTATTTTCAATATTGGATGTTTTATAATCATTTTATATCATTTTTGGTACTAACCTATTGACATAGTGCCAAGTGCTAGTTACTGTTTTTCCATATTTTTTACATCGCATGAAATCAATATCGAACGGCGTACAAATGCCACGAAACTCCACGATGATTTTTTATGGGCCAGAAGGAAGCAGATGGGCCCTGGTTGCACCTGGGGGAGTCCCGAGGAGGGGACAACCTAGTAGGGCACGCCCGGAGGCCCTGGCGCGCCCTGGTGGGTTGTGGCCACCTCAGGTACCTCCCGGACCGCCTCTTTGCTCTATAAATACCCCAAAAATACCAGAACCATAAAAGCGTCAACGAAATATTCATCCAGCCACCACAGAGTCTAGAACCACCAGATCCAATCTAGACACCATCACGGAGGGGTTCACCACTTCCATTGGTGCCTCTCTGATGATGCGTGAGTAGTTCTTTGTAGACCTTCGAGTCCATAGTTAGTAGCTAGATGGCTTTCTCTCTCTCGCTGAATTCTCAATGCGATGGTCTCTTGGAGATCCATATGATGTAACTCTTTTTGCGGTTTGTTTGTTGGGATCTGATGAACTTCGAGTTTATGATCAGTTATATCTTTTTATATCCATGAAAGTTATTTGAGTTTCTTTCATCTCTTATATGCTTGATCTCTTATAGCCTCGTATTTCTTCTCCGGTATTTGGGTTTTTGTTTGGCCAAATTGATCTATTTATCTTGCAATGGGAAGAGGTGCCCAGTAGTGGGTTCGATCTTACGGTGCTTGATCCCAGTGACATAAAGGGAACCGACACGTATATATCGTTTCTACTAAGGATAAAAAGACGAGATCTATATCTACCGCCATATAGATAAACAGATCTTCCCCGTTTCTCCATGAACTTAATACACTAGATGCATGCTGGATAGCGGTCGATGTGTGGAGTAATAATAGTAGATGCAGGCAGGAGTCGTTCTACTAATCTTGGACGTGATGTTGTAGGATCGAAAGTATGTCTAGAGGGGGGGGTGATTAGACTACTTGACTAAATAAAAATCTAGCCTTTTCCCAATTTTAAGTCTTTGCAGATTTTAACAACTTAGCACAAGTCAAGCAATTAACCTACACATGCAAGTCTAAGAGTATAGCAGCGGAATGTAAAACATTTGTATATGAAGGTAAAGGGAGGAGTTTGGAGGGAGCAAACACAATGTAGACACGAAGATTTTTGGCGTGGTTCCGATAGGTGGTGCTATCGTACATGCACGTTGATGGAGACTTCAACCCACGAAGGGTAACGGTTGCGCGAGTCCACGGAGGGCTCCACCCACAAAGGGTCCACGAAGAAGCAATCTTGTCTATCCCACCATGGCCATCACCCACGAAGGACTTACACTACTGCAGGATGCTGCTAATGCGACACTACAATCAGAGACCCTTCAGGATGCTGCTAATGCTGTCAAAAATGATGCGAAACGTTTGCGATGAATGATACATCAAACATGGTTCAGATTATAGTTGCGTGTGCAATGAGGGGCATATGGTTGATCTGTACGAACTATTTGTGATGAGACGGAACAACAGAAACGGGCAGCCAGATCAAGGTGTGTGCAATATACGACATATAGTTCACTTTGATGAATCGTTTGTGATGAGTGAGGTGAACACAAACGATTCGGCGTACAAAGATGTGTGTGATACCCGGCAAACAGGTCAGTAATCATAATTGTGTGTGATCATTATAGACAGCCCATGCGGTCTTTTTTGTGAATGGTGTGCTCGTCAGGGCACACAGTTTAACAAACCAACCTGTTGGTGATAATGTAGAAGATCTCTGTCGAATACATATTACTAACCATCTGTGATGAGATTGATAGGATAAACAAAGATATATACATTCTCCTTAATTTAGTCCTTCTTCTTCCTATTGTTATTGCTGGATGGCCCCGCGACATCGTCTTGGCGAGGACGCTTCTTGCCGCTGACCATTGGCTTTTCATCGCCGTCGCCGTCGTCATCGTCATCGTCGTTGTTGTCGTCCTCCTCCTCCTCCTCTTTCGACCATTCCTCCTCCTCATCGTCGCCGTCCTCTTCTTCGTCCTCCGACAGCTCCTCGTCCGTCTAGTTGTCGTCTGATGTCTCCGGAGGCGGCGTCCCTTCCATGAACCGGATAGAATGGATGTCTGGGCTCGACGCCGGACTCATGGAAGACGAGCGGGATGATTCTGATGTTGACCTATCATTGGGCGCCAGATTGCCGGCCGAACTATCGTCCTCGGTATCGCTCGACATGGCTGCAGAGTGTGTGCCAGTGTGTAGCACGGTCTGTCGGGGACGATGAAGATGGTGGACACTTAAGCAGGGTATGCAGAGAAGGGGAACTGCCAATGGAAGCGGGGGTTGACGTATTATCTAACCGCTGATATAATCAACCGCAATTATTTATACCCAGTCGCTCCAAATTCCCGGGGTTGCGCAGGACTCCTATTGGCTATTTGGCTGGTTTCCTCTTTCAGGACAAAAACAAGGAACGAGTTTTGGGATTATGCACTGGTACCGGTACGAACAGAGTAGGACAGTTGGCAAGCAATACACTGAGCTCTTCTTATTGATAAAGCTAGTAATAATCAAACTAGAAAGGAAAAGAAAAAAGACAAAGAAAAATATCTGCACAAATCTTTGCGTAACATCAATGGCATAGGACCTAGATGTGCATTACTTAGAGCACATCTAGATGTGCTTTAGCAATACTGTCAAACAAAAGCCTTAATCATCATTCCAAACAGTGCATAGAACATGGCTAATGCGACAACCACAACTACACATGCTAGTTCCTTCTTGTCTCATGCTTTCATATGTTGCCTGTGATTGATTCTTTATTGCTTCATCGCACCGATTGTACATTCCAGATCAACCAGTTTCTTCTTCAGCTTTACGTTATCTTCTGCGAGGTTGGTGATAACACTTCGAGCCCTGCCATGACATTCTTCATCCAGCCAGTTAACAAAGGCACAAGTCTCATATCCCTGCCAATGTTAAATAGTATTCTGGATGAGCGACGACATTAACTGAAGTAAAATGATGAACTTAATTAGCACTAATCTCTAAGGGGCAACTAAGAAACTGCCTGCCAATGTCGAATCCCTCCGTGCATACACATCGAGCGGGAGTGTGCCCGTGCACACAACTCAGCTTTTGGTACTTCTCGGTGGCGCAAAACTCGAAGTTGAACTCGTGTTGCGGGAGTCTGGAGTCAAGCTCCGAATCCGGCGGCAGATCGGTTTCCTAGGGGGGGGTCATTCAAGACAGATTCAGCAATGATCTATACTTTGGACATGCTAAAGAAGATCGGGATAGATTGGAACCTGACAGGACGATTCGGATCCATAGTACACCTTCCTTCTAATGACCTTAGGCAAGTGCTCGGCGGCAATATGAGCAGGAGCAGCCGCACCGAGACCATCAGCACCACTCGTCCGCATTCCCCCAATGTCAGCGCCACACGATGGAATTTGGAGGCTATGTAGGGATTTGGGGAAAATGGGGAAACTATGGATATAAGCTAACGGTCAAGAACTAATAATGGCACTATATATATGTTGTATACAACACACTGTTTTACATGTCGTTTGTGTTGGGTATTACAACGTCACACACGATTTCCGCACCAAACCGTGTGAGAAGATAACGTAGGTTAGACACGATTTCCGTTACATAACCGTATGTGATGTACTACCATGTCCATATAATTGAGTTATGGTGAGATACCGTGTAAACAGCCGCTCCGTGGATATCCATAAGAAAAACAGCCGCTCTGCATATAGAGATGGCGGCGGCAGCCTAGGCAGCGGCTACCGGAGAAGAGGTCAATCCTCGGTCGGTGGGCGGTGGCGGCGTCATAGTAGGTCAACCCTCGGTCTGCGGCAGGAGATAGGAGGAGCTCAACCATCGAGGTCGGCGGCAGCGTGATTCAAGCACATCCATCGCGGTCGATGGCGGGATAGTGGAGGTAAAACTTCAGGCGGCAGCCGCACTAAGCTTTGCTCCTCGACCCTGCTGCCTCGGCATGTCGCCGCATCGCACTTATCTGTCTGCTGGGTGGAGGTTGCCACGTGGGTAATTCATTAAGGTATTCTTTTTGTGAGTGGCTTAATTAAGGTATTCAATTCCTAAGTGTAGTCTTGTACTAGTACTCTGCGTGTAAATTGACTGACCATTAATTTTTGTCATTGCACGTCTGGATAACAACATGGAGCGCCCTTAGTAATTATTAAAATAAAACCTTGTGATTTATGCACGCATCTCTGGGCAGCAGTTAATCCATGTATTAATATTGTTTATTTGTTTCTAATTACCATTCGTCTGCTGCAGATGGATCGATCTCGATGGATGAAGAATCAGAAAATCGCAGATTTTATCAGTGGCATGACAGAGTTCATGAATTTGGCTGAAAGTACAAAGAGGAGAATTGGTGATGCGGGTTACATCCCGTGTCCATGTACTGATTGTGCCAATATAGAGTCACATGAAGTTGCAGATGTCTAGATGCATTTAGTCTCTAGGGGATTCATGGATGGATATACACGTTGACCAAACATGGTGAAGAGGAGGTCATGGATGAAGATACCCAGGGCAGCAAGATGCCAAACCCCGATCAGTGTCACATGGATGTTGAATCTAACATCGTGGCAGAGGCACCAAGCTACCAATGGAATACCGGAAAGCCGAAACACCCACTAGAAAACCAAGACGTCCACGCAGATGACGACGATCTTGATATGCTAGATTTTGCTGCTATGATTGCAGATTTCGAGGGCCCAAAAAAGGATATGATTGGGTACAAGGATCCGCCAACCATTGATGCAGACTCCAAGAAAGAATTATATCCAGGTTGCAAAAAGAAATATTCTAGGTTGAGTGCCACCCTGGCGCTTCTCAGATTTAAAGCAGCAAACGGTCTATCAAACAAGGGCTTCACAGAGATGTTAGGTCTTTTGAAAGAAATTCTTCTGGAAGATAATGTGCTCCCTAGAAGCATGAATGAAACGAAGAAAATTGTTTGCCCATTGGAACTTGAAGTGCAGAAGATACACACTTGTGTGAATGATTGTATATTGTACCATGGTGAGTACAAAGATTTTCGTGCATGTCCCACATGCAAGCATGCACCATACAAGCGCAGGAGTGCAAAGGACAAGTACAAATTGGACGACGAGGTGAAGACTGGAATCCTGTTCAAGGTTGTTTGGTACTTGCCTTAAATTCCAAGGTTGAGGCGTTTGTTTGCAAACCCTAGAGAGGTAAAGAGGTTGCGGTGGCACCATGATGAGAGAATTGCGGATAGGTTTATGAGGCAACTGAAAGATGGGGCTCAGTGGGAATTAATCGACAACAAGTTTGAAAATTTTGCCAAGGATCCTAGAAGTATAAGGCTCGGGGAGTGTACTGACGGGATGAATCGTTTTGGTGATATGAGCACCAATCACAACACATGGCCAGTGCTTCTGTGCATATATAACCTAGCTCCTTGGTTGTGTATGAAGAAAAAATACGCTATGATGTCAATGATTATCCAAGGACCGAAGCAACCTGGAAATGACATCGACATTTACTTTAAGCTACTGGTAGAAGAACTGCTGACAGTGTGGATAGATGCGCCTGCTGTAAAATGTTATGATGCTTACAGAAAGGAGATTTTCGATCTACATGTGATGCTGGTGCACACCATTCAAGCTATGGCAGCATTAGGCAACACATCGGGGCAGAAAACAGGGGAAGATGTAGGGTGTGTCACATGCATGGATAGGACAGCTACCAGAAGACTTCCCAACTCGTGCAAAACATTGTATTTGCGTCATCGTAGGTTCTTACGGAAAAATCACCCATACCGAAAGATGAAAGCTGAATTTGATGGTACGGCAGAGGCAGCTGAGGGCCCAAGCCCTATGAAGGGGAGGTGGTCCACAACATAGCTAAAAAAATTAATGTTGTGCTTGGCAATAACCACCCTTTGACGGTGAAACTAACACCCAAGGATCAAGTGTTTAAGAAGAAATTTGTGTTCTTGAAATTACCTTACTGGGAGATTCTACGTGTACGTCACTTCATCGATGTCATGCACGTAGAGAAGAACGTCTGTGAAAGCATCCTTGGTACTCTGCTCAAGATTAAAGGTAAAAGAAAGGATGGTCACGGTTCACGGCTCGATATGCTTGCTGATCAATCACAACGCAAGAGTGAAGCAGAAGATGATGACAATTTTATCAAAGCTCGCCAGAGTTACAATTTTAGTACAAAAGAAGCAACATGGTTCTTCACCTATTTGTTGTCAGTTAAGACACCCTCTTCCTACTACGCAAACATCAGAAGTCTCGTGGATGTGAGCTCATGTAAAATGAAGTTGGGACACATGAAGTCACATGATTGCCACGTAATGTTGACACAAATCCTCCTGGTGGCCATCAAGAATCTAATGGACAAAGATATAATAAACACACGCATTGACCTTTGTGATTTCTTCAACAAACTATGGCAGAAAGTTGTAGATCCTGAAGAGTTGGATAATATGCAAGATGATATTGCAAGAATACTTTCCAACCTAGAGATGTTTTCCCAACATCATTCTTTGATGTCATGGTCAATCTCATTGTGCACCTTGTCAACGAGATAAAGTATTATGGTCCTGTGTTTCTTCGCAACATGTATCCCTTCGAGCGGTTCATGGGAATACTGAAGCACTTTTGTCGGAACCGAAACCATCTAGAGGCAAGCATCCTACAAGGTTATACCACAGAGGAGGTGGTTGAGTTTTGCACGGAATACAAGAAACAAAGACCTATAGATTTGCCCCTCTCTCGCCACGAGGGAAGGATGAAAGGTAAGCCGGTCCTTGATGGCACGCAAATGGCTGCACCCGGAGAATTGGCAGAGAAAGCCCATTTGACGGAACTTCTTAACAACCCAGTTCTCATCGATTATGCCAAAGAACACTTGGCGGAGATATGCCAAAGCTTCTTACCTATGGTGTCTTTATCAGAAGTGGAGATGAAGGAGCACACTAAGAAGTATGCCGAATGGCTGAAGAATCGTTTGGCACAAGGATCCATCGATGACACTGCTACATGGTTGGCGCAAAAGCCATCACCTACGGTGTTGATGTACCAACCATATGACATAAATGGATACACGTTCTACACTAAGGAACGTGATAAGAAGACCTCATATCAGAACAACTCTGTTCGAATAGAATGCATGACTATTAATGAAGGTGATAAAAGGGTATACTATGGAACCATCAAAGAGATTTTGGAGTTTGACTATGTGAAATTTAAGGTGGCATTATTCAGGTGCGCATTTATCCCTCTTGGTCAGGTAAGGATTGATGAGTACAGGAAGACCTGATGTAACAGGACAACGATGGCATATCACGCGGACCCATTCATTCTTGGCAGCGATGCTACCCAAATTTTCTTTGTGGAAGACCCCTTGCATAAGAACGGCCATTTAGCGATGCATGGGAAGAGACGGGTACTAGGTATCGACGATGTTGCCGATCAGGACGAGTACGATGAATTGATGAGTTCCCAGCCAAGGGATCGCACACCAGTCCTACAGAGAAGCGTAAAATCATCAAAAACCCCAAGTTCATTCGAGTCAACTTAATGATCCCAGTTCTCCCATGTACATGGGAATTAAGCCGTAAGAGTAGTCTTTATGCCTACCCTACAACTTAATTCGTTCAATTTAGAACTGTCGCATGTACTGAATTTGTGAGTTATGCTCGATTTCTGTTGATGTAAGAACCGTTAATATGTTGATCTTGATATGCTGTCAGCTCAGGCAATGAATATGAACTATTTTTTGTTATTATTATTATTATTATATCATAGAGGTATAGCACACTGAATCGACCTCACTATAGTATGTGTGAACAAAAATATGAAATCTGGTTTGTGAATAGCACACAGTTCGTTGATGAAAGCCATGTGCCGACCAAACCCCGCCACCCCGCCCACGATCTGAGTCGTGCTTTTTGATTGGCCAGAACCCAAACCCCATGGATCGTACGTCTGCACTGTTGGATGCTCCTAGATCGAACGACGATCCTCATCCCTTTCGACAGCACATGCAATTCCGGGTGTAATTTTGTTTTTATGCACAAAATGCACGTTAATCTCAAAAAATATCTTAAATATAGCTAATGATACCTGAAATGCGCCAGAAAATCAAACCCGTGGTATAATGGTGATTGCGTACCATGGAAATTTTTATGAGGCCAAACGATGAAGTCACCGACCAGAGGAGTTTGAATTGACACGTCTCCTTTTGGAAAACCATGATCCTTCATGCGAGATGCTCCGGTTTGGAAGGAGCGGTCATCAAAACTTGTGCCAAACTTTACCAATTTTTTGCACGGGGTCGTGAGAGCACACCACAGGAACAAATCGATTTTGATGATGTCTGAACTCCATCTGAATTTTCTGTAATTAAAATACCAACTAGGCCTATGCCAGTGGCCGCACCCCGCGGCCGAAATGTTTGAAACTTCTGCCCGCTTCTCGAACAAACGGATGAAAAGTTACAAAGCGACGCACAAATGATATGTACACCTTTGCTAGGCTGATAGTAAGGGGGTATCATAGCTAGTATCATGCATGACAACTAGGCAATTTTGATGAGTTGTCATAGAATTAATTAAATGAAGAAAGAGAGGGTTAAGTATCATATCATGAAACTGTATCATAATAAATGTTATGCTACTGTATGTCATGCATGACAATATAAATAAAGTACTACATATGATACTGGCTACTCTATGATACTATGCATTAGAGAAAGTAAGTACATAATAGAAGTGACATAAGACTAGCGACGATGGGTAGTAACATAGAATGTTACTATTCTATGTTTCTACCTCTATAGTGGGGAGTAACATATGTGTAGTAACATGCAACACTTCATTTATTAGGCTATAGACTCATCTTGCCTTGAGATGTGTGATGTTACTCAGACTAGCCACAATGGGTAGTAACATAGACTAGTAACATGCCCATGTGTTACTAGTCTATGTTACTATCTCTATAGTGGGGAGTAACATATATGTGTGGTAACATGCGACACTTCATTTATTAGGCTATAGACACATCTTGCCTTGATATGTACATGTGATGTTACTCATAGTACTAGTAACTAGCTATGTTACTACTTTCCTCTCTTTCTTCATTTATTGCTTGCCACATCATCTACTTAATTTATCTAGATATGTGTGATGTTACTACCTATGTTACTCCCATTGTGTGTAGTCTCATACTATAGTAAGACCAGACTACCCATAGTGGGAGTAACATAGGTAGTAACATCACACATATCCACTTTCCTCCATTTCTTCATTTATTGCTTGCCACATCATCTATTTATCTAGATATGTGTGATGTTACTACCTATGTTACTCCCACTGTGGGTAGTCTGGCTATAAGGAATAGAATAATATATATGTGCTTATTAGTTGGAGGAAATAGAAGAGAAGCATGCTCTTGGTTAGTAGATCCAGCTGCAACACGAGACCCAAGACACTTTGTGAGGATGTAAGGTGAGCCAACTATTGATAAACTAGTACGTATATAAAACTTATTATTGTGCATGCCCACTAAGAGGTTGGCTGTATATGAAATGGCAACTTCTTATAGCCGACCCTTGGCAGTATTATTAACCATGCATTCTCTTAGTGAGGTAGCTAGTATATCTTAGACGACTAGCTAGTATCAGACTAGCCACAATGGGAGTAACTTCAGAAGTAACACCGACTCCAACTCAGCAAACTTGCTTATGTGGCAATAAGTTAATGAGGAGAGAGATAGTTTCAGTAACTTAGCTAGTTACTGTAGCATCACATGTCCCAATGCAATATGAGTCTGTAACCTAAGAAATGAAAATTTGCATGACACTACACTTATGTTACTACCCACTATGAAGGTAGTAACATATATAGTCTAGGGATATGTGTATGTTACCACTGTACTACTCTCCATTGTGGCTAGTCTCATACTCCCTCCTTTCCGGTTTAGGCTGGTTGTAATGGTATTATCATAAGAGGTACGTACTTAGATTGTAACAAACCCGAATTGCAAGTACCATGCATTGAACCTCGGTGGGTGGGAAGTAATCTAAACACTCTTATATTAGTTAACAAAGGGAGCTAGTACTACTCTATGATATTATATATGCACTATGAAGGTACGTACGTAGTATCATACACTAGTATCATATGCATGATACTATATATACAGTACATGATACTCCCCACTATATAAGGCTGGCCATAGTGGCCGATGATGTCATGCACTCGGAAATAGCAAGTATGCTGATGTGGCAAAGAACTAAATATATATAAAGAGTGTTAGAGTAACATATAGTAGGTAGATACCGTATCATGTTAAATGTGATGCTAATTTGTGTCATGCATGGCAATAAATATGATCTATATGTGATACTATACTCTATGTATTATATTATGTGTTATAATTAATTAAAGGTAGTATCATACACTAGTATCAAATAGCACACGGTTCACACACGAAAGCCGTGTTCCTACCAAACCGTGGTCGATGCCCCCCTCGCTGCGCGCGTGATCTGAGTCATGCGTTCTAATTAGCCAGAACCCAAACCCCACGGATCGTATGTCTGCACCGTTGGGTGCTCCTAGATCGGACGGCAATCCTCATCCCGTTCGACAGGAAATGCAGTCCGGCTATGAATTGATTTATATGCCAGCATGCACGGTAAATGCCGAAAAATGTCTTACATATAGCACACGAGACTTGAAATGCGCGAGCAAATCAAACCCGTGGTAAAATTGTGATTGGTTTACGTGCGAAAAATTTAGAGGTGAAACGATGAACTCACGTCTTCATTTCAAGATTAGTAAGTCTTCATTTCAAACAAAATTATTCTATTTGTGCACACGAGCGCTTAGAGGCAACGGTTTGCATAGGCCTTTCCGCGGCGCGGCGACCGGGGATATTTTTCACCCTTTTCACCTAGGCCACCAACACCCCCCACCGTCCGCCTGTGTTTCACTCAACTAGTCCGCCCAATCACCTTCGCCAGCTCCCCCTCCCCCCAATCCACAGCAGAACCCTCTCCGGCGCCGCCGTGCTCACCCCGGCCATGTGCCCGCTCTTCAGCGTCAAGCCTACCTCCACTGCCGTTCACAACACACGGCGGCTCGTGCCTCGCCGTCCTCGTTTGCTCGCCAGCCACCCTTGAGTATATCGATGTAGTAACCCTCGCCTCTCCTGTGGTCCGGGTGGGTTTGCATTAACAAGCCTGTTAGTTACTGCTCTCCATCGCGGTGAGGCATATTTCCTCGCAGTCCCCCTTCCAATTTCGTTCCATATGTTCCCAAATTGGTTATAAATAATGGAGAGCGTATATATGTTCATTATCGACCTTCCTTACTACATATAAGTTGTATTTGTTCCAATAAGTTACTACCTATTTACAGATCGCAGGCGCCCGAGTCACACAAACTTAACAAATTAGCCGTACATTTTCTAAATTATTGCATGACATGTTTAGAAAGCTTGATACCAAGTTGTTAGTTTTATGCTTATCCTTCTTTCCTGAGTTTTGCATGTGTTCTCTGTAGATGCCGAGTAGCAGCGACAACACTCATTCAGGCCATGTATCTTCATCTGATTCGGACAACCCTAGGTCTTCAGCAGATTGTGAGGGATGAAGTAGTCTTGAACGGGATAGAGCTGCAGCAATTACCCTTCCGGTCAGGACACGGAGGAATGCTCCAAGGAAGCCCACACACCAGCCTAAAGGTGTATATGAAGTAACCGAGATTGATTTAAAGTCCTGGGCTCCAACTAAACCAGATAAAGCATGCATGAGGTTCAGTAGTGTGTGTGGATTTGTTGGCAGGGCAAGGCTCAATATTAATCTACCAGGGTTTAGGAAGGCTGACACAAAAACACGGCGAAGGATAGTTTGGGAGATCATGGATCACTTCAACGTTCCAAAGCAGTGGAGAATGCAGGTGGAACACGCTGCACTTAAGAAGGCTAGGGATGCTTGGAGAAACTAGAAGCACGTGTTTTACAAGAAGTACTTGAGTGAAGGCAAGGAACCAATCCCCGCATACCCCCAAATTACAAAGGCAGACAGGGCAGAATTCAAAAGGGTCAGGGAAACTCCAAAGTTTGCTGCGAAGAGTTTCAAGCAATTAGAACTTCAGAAGAAGAGCATACACCCCAATGTATGGGTGTGGCAGGATACTACGGCATGAAACTGGTATGGGAACAGGAGGACAAAGAAGTAGTAGCGGCGGGTGGGAATCCGACCTTTAGTGAAATCAAGGGCGAACGCGCCACAGACTACTTGAGGGCACGTGCAAAGAGGCGTGATGACAGAACTTATTACTTTGAAAACACACGTGATGCCAAACTGTATGAAGTGATGGTAGAGCCTTCCAAGATCCCTGGAAGGTTCTACAGGAATTCAGGGCCATGTGACATTCTGTCCATTGCTCTGGACACAAAAGAGCCCCCTGGCCGTCGAAGGGGTATAGGTGTTAATGTCCCGCACAAGAGGGCTTTCACACTCAGAAAAGAAGAGAGGCTCAGCATGAAAAAAGTGAGGAGTGAAATGACGTAGAATGCATTGTTTGAAAAGTCGAAGAAGGAGATTTATCCGGCTGTTCGAAAGGATGTTGAGGAGTCAATGATGATGCAGAAGACTAACACTAACAGGTAGCCAACAGATGGGAGGGGAGGCGGGCATGGATGATGCTGCTTATTGTGCGACAACACTGCACAAGAGTAGCTGTGCATTAGTTGACCCTAGTGACACTAAGACTACATCTGCTTGTTATGATGCTATATCTGATCTATCTGGAATGAAAGACAGACTAAAGGTCATGCTTACACATTATGAAGGTACATTAAAATGTGCAACAGCCTAGGTTTGCCCACCCTTCTAGGAAGGTGGCCTCTTCTTGGACAATGTGCCATTGAAGCCGGGCTGTGTGAAGTGCTACGTAACTGAATTCAAGCTTGGATTCAATGAATTTGCCCTGAAGAATGTCCTAGGAGACTTTAATGAGCAATGGACCTTGGGAGAAACACTGTTACATCACATCCAGTGGCCACGAAAGGAAATAGAGTTCATCGATAAAATTCCTGAAGCCCCGCCAAGAGAAACCACTGTCGCCCCTCAATTAGTGACGCTCTCCTTGCCACAGCAGCTCTCGTGGCCTGATGCATCAACCTATGATCAGCCGGCCCGACTTCATGGCGTACATGCCATGTCATCCTCCACCCCAAAGTAGCCAATGGAAAGGCCTACAACTGCTGATGATGCACCACCGGTTCAGATGCCGGCCACTGAAGCTGCGGAGGGAGACCCAGCTGCAGCACATGCTCAGCAGACCAACCTGGTGGAAGAGACTGCTAAGCAATATGATGCTTCAGAACCGCTTGCTAAGCAGTCTATATGTCCAGAACCGACTGCTCATCAGTTCGTCGGTTCGCAGGCACGTTATCAGCATACCAATGCGTCAACACTTCCTGCTCAGCAAACCAACGCGTTGGTATGACCTCCTCGGCACACCAACAAGTTGGCACCAACTGCGCAGAAACCCGACATAGCTTCAACGCATGGTCAACAATCCGATGCCTCTGCTCCTACAGCCCAACATTCTGTCACAGTAGCACCGCTAGCTCAGCGGTCTGGCATACATAAACCATCTGCTAAGAAGTCTATCCAAGCTTCACCATCTGCTCGGTAGTCTACCTTGTTGGAAACCAGACGTTCTGCCAGAAATGCTTCAAGTACTAAGAACAAAGTGGCCAAAAAGGCTACAACCACGACCACGAGGAAGCGCAGCGGGAGAGTGAAGAGGAAAGAGAACGATTGCCTCTTACTCAAAGCACTCATCGCACATAACCAAATTAACAATAGCTTGTTTGAATCGGGGAGTAATATTATTTCTGACGCCATGGGTGATGAAAAAGTAGAATTGTTGCTTGCTAAAAGGAAAGCAGGCATACTTGAAGGACGCAATTACGTCCATGGCCAGCCATTTCTTGTTGGCGAATACTTTGATGAGTGCAGCTCTAGTTGCCGCGATTACATGAATATTGCTTGGATCAAATGTCAGCAAGTTATCATGCTTTGCTAGTCCACTACAATAGAGATCATTTCCAACACAATGCTGGTTCCATCAATGTGAGTTTCGAGGACTTACATATCTTCTTCAACTTCAACGTGCTCGATGCCACTCTTGTTAGATGCCTGATTTTGTAAGTACTTAACAAACTCTGATCAACTTCTCCATACAATGTTGTAAATGATAAACAGCTAACTGCATTTTATTCCTCTCAGGGGATTAAATGCGTGGAGAAGAATAAGGGAAGTGTGTATTTCATAGATAATGCATTAGCAAATGGCACAACATTAGATGGTAAGGACCGACGAGACTGGGTCGTTAACACGGTCCTCCGTATCTTTGGAAACACGTCCCATGCATAATCATTTCTCTGGCCATGTCATGAACGGTAAGTCAAGTAAACAACCACGCATACACTAATTGTCTTTTAGATTTCGACATCATTCGTAAGTTCTTGTCTTTCTTAATATGTAGCAATCACTGGATATTGGTATTCATTGTTCCAAACAAGAACACAATTTACTAAATTGATTCTCTCAGAGATTCAACAAACGCTCAGGATCTGACGCATGTTCAACAATTCTTGGATAGGTATTGAATTCTATGATGGTGAAATTAATTTGCATTCATATCTGGTTTAATAATTGATGTTGTCAAAATTCATCATCATCTGTATTGTGCTCGCATTGTGGAAAACTAAACCAGGGAACCTGTTCAAGACGGAACAACCCGTGCAGCACGAGATCGTTTCTCTGGTAACACACCAAAATCCGTGATTTTTGAAAATTTATCCAACAGTCTGCAAATACCTTTCCTTACGCTAGTCAAATGTTCAAGCTTCTAAATAAAACTGTTTCTATTTTGTCCAAAGAAAAAATAATACATCTAACACGGGTTAGGTTGTTCCTAACAAGACAAATACATGACTAATTTGGCACAAAAAAAATTAGTGTCCTCAGCAAGAAGCAGGGATCAACCTTTGTGGATACTATATTTGCAGACACATGGTCTCCATCTGCAAATCTGCTGATAGTTTTGATGATCCTCGCGAATTAGTACCAGTAAGTCTATCTTAATTAATATCTTCTACTCCACTCATATGGCACATTCTGATCTTAAAAATATTGCAACTCATCTTAAAACCAAGGACCCCTGAACCGCTCCTGGCTGGTGAATTGCTGATGATTCGGAGATTTATCAATGACTTCTTCCTGGATCACTACATCAATCCCACTTGTGATAATGAAGATTTCAGCATACCTTCTCCTGAAACATTCAGTAAGAGTTAGCCGCTAAACATATAACACATGGATCCATTGTTTTCCATCTGATGAGGTCTTCGTATTTCGTACACTATGATTAATTATGTAATGCATATATGTGTGGACAAATCATTGGAATTTAGCTACCATATGTTTAATTGCAATTGCTGCGAAATCTGATGAATGTTCTTCCTGTGGAAACTATTTGTTCAATTGAATATTGTGGCGAATTTGCTTTTTGCATGCCGATTCAAAATGGGATAATTTTGTTTATTTGTTCAATTAAATATTGTGGCGAATTTGCTTTTTGCGTGTCGATTCAAAATGGGATATTTTTGTTTCAACCTGGCAATTGCTCCGCACACGGTTCAACTAAATGAGTGTGTGCGATCCACATCGGAAAGCATACGTCAATCGTAGCGGAACCATCGGTGATACATAGCAGATCGCAAAAGATTTGCAGCGCTACTTCGTGTTCATAGGTTCTCCGGAACCATTTGTGATATCGCGTTATCGCACACAAGAACTGGGAGTAAACCTTGCCCAATGCAGAATACAAAGTCATATTTTTTTTCAGGAAACGTGTGGGATCCGAAACAAAAAGCACACGTCACTCTTGCGGCAACCGTCGGAGATACCTAACAAATGACAAACGGTCTGCAGCGCTTGTATGTCTGCGAAGGGGCTCCTGAACCGTTTGTGATAGAAAATTATCGCAGACGGTAATTGTTGGAAAACATGTGCGATGGGGTCTAGCATGGCAGACGGGTTATGCGGAAAACTCGTGTGCGATAGGGCACAAATCGCACACAGTTCATATGTTGGCCCCTGTGCCTTACATACTGTTTCCCAAACAGTTCGTTACGACAGACCGTATGGTTTCACTGCGCCATTATCGTAATTTGATTGATTTATTTCTTCCTTTTCTCTTAAGAGATCTCAAATAAGGGACATACTTTTGCGTATTTCCGAATGGAGCAGAATAGTCATTCAACTGATGCTACCACCCAGGCACAGAATTCGAAATAACAATCAGGAATAGGACTATAACAATTTTTTCCAGCAATAATATAATATCTTATATTATCTTATTTTCATTTAATAGAAATTAGAAATTCTCTATAGCAAATTACTATGGAGTCCCTAATTCTGAATCAAGAGATTTGTTGTGGAATTTCTCTTTGTACTGTGCTTGCTTTTGTGTCTTTGAATAAAAAAGAAAGAAGGGGGTCGATTTAGGCTCCTTCCCTTCCACACAATTGAAATCTTTGAGAAAGAGATATGAGAAGCCCTGGTACTCTCTACTTGAATTCAGGAAGATTTAGTGTGTGCTGCATCGCACATGATTACATTTTGGAAGGCCTCTGGATCAGTGTTCCATATCCCCGATGGTTTCTGGGTCATGTGGGAAGGACCCACTATCGCATACGCCCTCTTGGCGATGGTTCTGAGGGCCGTCGTGGGAAGGGGTTAAAAACCGTTTGTTTAGGACTGACGCGAACCAGTGTTGCCTCATTTGGGTAGATCTTCATGAAGTAGGCGATCTCCTTGCCCATACAAACTCCTTGGTTCAACTCCACAATCTTAATGGAGGCTCCCAGGTGACGCCTAACCAATCTAGGAGACACCACTCTCCAAAAGGTAATAGACGGTGTGTTGATGATGAACTACTTGCTCTTGTGCTTCAAATGACAGTCTCCCCAACACTCAACTCTCTCTCTCATATTTGGATTTGGTGGAAAGATTAATTGAGTGGAAAGCAACTTGGGGAAGGCTATAGATCAAGATTCAAATGGTTGGATTGGAATATCCTGGTCTCAACACATGACTAGGTGGTTCTCTCGCAGAAAATGAATGTTGAAGTGTAAGAACGTTCTGATGGCTGTCCTTTCTAATGAAGGAAGGGTGGAGGGGTATATATACCCTCCACACAAAATCTAACCATTACACACAATTTACCAAACTCGGTGGGACTGGATCAGAAAACTCGGTAAGACCGATTCAGTTCAAAATGTGAATGTTAGGCTTTTCGGTGGGACTGACATGTCAACTCGGTGGGACCGATTTTATTAGGGTTAGGGCATACCGTAATCTCGGTGAGACAGATTACTCAAACTCGGTGGGACCAATTTTGGTAATAAGCTAACCAGAGAGTTGGTAAGGCAAACTCGGTGGGACCGACTCGCTCATTTCGGTGATACCAAAATGTTACGAAGGGGAAACGGAGAGTTTGCATTGCAGACTCGGTGGGACCGATCGCTCATCTCGGTTGGACTGAAATATTCTGAAGGGAAACAGAGAGTTTGCAATCCCATCTCGGTGAGACCGAAATGACTAGGGTTTCTGGCAGTGGCTATGTCAAGTGAACTTGGTGGCGCCGGATAGAACATTTCAGTGGGGTCGAGTTTGACTTTTGGTTTGGGACATATGTGGATATGAGAAAGTGGTTGAGGGTTTTTGGAGCATATCACTAAGCATTTTGAGCAAGTAAGTCATTAAGCAACACCTCATCCCCTTTTAATAGTATTGGCTTTTCCTATGGACTCATTGTGATCTTGGATCACTAAAATGAAAATTTAGAGTCTTGAGCTTGAGCCAATGTGTCTCCTTAGCAATTTGAGGGGTCCACATTCCTAATCCATTCCATGCCAATCATTGAACTTTCTGAAATGATCATCTTGAAATAGTATTAGTTCAATGAGCTATATGTTGTTAGTAATTACCAAAACCACCCAGGGATAGTTGCACTTTCAGATGCCTATGTAATGATCATTGCCTGGATATCGTCATGAGTATTTGATGTCCTATCAATTGCCCAACAGTAATTTGTTTACCCACCGTTTTCTATCTTTCTCGAGAGAAGTCACTAGTGAAACCTACCACCCCCGGGTCTTCTTTCTCATATATTTGCTTTGCGATCTATTTTATTTGCTCTTTTTATTCAGATCTATTAAACCAAAGATACAAAAATACTTTGCTGCACTTTATTTTATTTGCGATCTATTTATTCCATCTATTACAATCTTATCCTGTCATCACGCAATTTCTGGTGCCGTACCCCGAAAGGGATTGACAATCCCTTTAACACGTCAGGTTGCGAGCTGTTGTTATTTGTGTGCAGGTTTTTTTTACGTTGTGTTGCTTGGTTCTCCTACTGGTTCGATAACCTTGGTTTCATTTCTGAGGGAAATACCTACCTCCACTGTGCTGCATCATCCCTTCCTCTTTGGGGAAATACCGACGTAGCTTCAAGCGACATCAAAAGGAATTTCTGGTGCTGTTGCCGGGGAGGATCTTCAACATATACCAGGTACCTAATCACAAATCCCATCTCCTTGGAATTTACATTATTTGCCAGTTGCCTCTCGTTTACCTCTCCCCCACTTCACAAAATTGTCGTTTATTCACCTCTCTTTTTTCGTTCGCCATTTTCTTGCCGGATCTGTTTTTTGTGCGTTCTTGTTTGCGTAATTATGATGCCTCAAAGAAATTATTGTGATGTTCCTTACCCCAACATTTTGCTTGAAATTGATAAAAGTACTAAGGAATAGATGACTACACAATTTGAGCATAACAAGTACGTTACCGAAGAACTTAAGGACCACTCTGTTGTGTTAGATGATATCACAAAACAACTTGATGATATTAGTAGGGAAGTTTGCAATCTCCAATCTAAGTATGCTTTTGCTGAAATTTTTGCTAGGAAAAATATCTGATGCACAAGCTACCTTAGTAAATAAAATGGTTGTTAAACCAATCTCGTTAGAAGATAAAAATGATGAAGATCTTAAAATGATTGGTCTTTCTTCTATTGATGCCTTGTTTAGTAAAGTTATGGATGATGAAAAAGGGACTGGATAAGAGTCAACTTTAGGTAGAAGGTGTCCCAATATTACGGAGGGTGAATATCTTGTTGAGAAAATTGATGAAAGTAGGTTTGGAGAAGTCAAAACTTTAGCTAGTGATGTGCCCACTCTTTTGGATTACAAAGACTTTAATTATGATAGTTGCTCTTTGATTGATTGTATTTCTTTGTTGAATCCATGCTAATTCACCCCATGCTTACGAACAAAATAAAGATTTTACTAAACATATTGTTGATGCTATGATGAAAGCATTGGAAGAAAAATAGGAATTAGAAGTTTCAATTCCTAGAAAATTGCATGATGTGTGGGAACCTACTATCAAAGTCAAGATTAAAAATCATGAGTGTTTTGCTTTTTGTGACTTGGGTGCCAGTGTTTCTACAATTCCGAAATCTTTATGTGATGTGCTTGGTCCTACCAATCTTGAAGGATGTTCTTTGAATTTGCACATGGCGGATTCTACTATTAAAAAGCCTATCGGAAGAATTAATGATGTTCTTATTCTTGCAAATAGGAACTATGTGACCATAGATTTTATTGTTCTTGATATTGATTGCAATCCGTCTTGTCCAATTATTCTTGGTAGACCGTTTTTACGCACCATTGGTGCAGTGATTGATATGAAAGAATGCAATATTAAGTTCCAATTTCCTTGAAGGAAAGGTATGAAACATTTTCCTAGAACAAAAATCAGGCCACCTTATGAATCAATCATGAGGGCATCTTATGGATCTCGAACCAAAGATGACAAAACTTAGATCCTTGCTTTATGCCAAGCTAAGGGCGTAAAACTATAGCGCTTGTTGGGAGGCAACCAAATGAATAAATTTATTTTTGTTTTTGCTTTCCGTTCTTGAGTGTTTAGACAATTATGCTACCATTAAGATTTTTTAATGTTTTAATTAGTGTTTGTGCCAAGTAAAGCCTTTAGGATCTTCTTGGGCAATAATTGTTTGATCTTGCTGAAAAATCAGAAAGTTTTGCACTCACGAAAACAATTATCATTTTTCAACAACAGAGAGCGACAAAATACCCATTCCAATTGCAGTAGATCAATCTACAAATTACTCAGGTCTTCCTAATTTGGCATAATTTTGGGAGTTACAAAAGTATTCTGAATAGTCAGATTGCTACAAACTGTTCTGTTTTGACATATTCTGTTTTCTTTGTGTTGTGTGCTTATTTTGATGGCTCTATGGTTTTCTTTGTTGAATTTTTGCCATAGAAAAGTTGGAATACATAATACAAAAGCAAAATATGAATTGGTTCTATACAACACTTATAGTGGTGGTTTATTATTCTTATACTAACGAATCTCACGACGGTTTTTGTTGAGTTTTGTGTGATTGAAGTTTTCAAGTTTTGGGTTATCTTACGGTGGATGAAGGAAGGATGTAAGAGCCTAAGCTTGGGGATGCCCCGACATCCCAAGATACTATCCAAGAATGAGCAACCAACTAAGCTTGGGGTTGCCCCCGAGTGGCATCCCCGCTTTCTTCCAAAAACTACCGGTATTTTACTCGAGACTATATTTTTATTCGTCACATGATATGTGTTTTGCTTGGAGCGTCTTGTATGATATGTGTCTTTGCTTGTTTTATTTTGTGTTTTAATTCATCGATCCTTGCTGGACACACCTATTTGAGAGAGCCAAAATTATATCATGACTTGTTAGAATTGCTCTCTTTGCTTCACTTAAATCTTTTATGAGCTAGGACTTGCTCTAGTGCTTCACTTATATATTTTTGGGCACGGTGTGCTTTGTTATTCTTGAATAAATTCTCTCTTGCTTCACTTAGGTTTATTTTAGAGTTAGTAAAATTTTGAAGAAATTTTCTCTTGTTTCACTTAAATTATTTTGAGAGGAAGAAAAAAATTTATGCTCATGATCTTCACTTATATTTTTTTGAGCTTAAGAAAAGCAACACATGAAAATTAGTCCCAAAGTGACAAGATATCCAAGAAAGATAAAGAAAAAAAATGTCACGAAGATCATTGGACAAAATAAACTTGACTCTTAGTAATCATTTTGAGATATGATGATGTGATATGTGAGTTATGTTGATGAGTAATTGTGTTCTAGTAAAAATATTGGTGTTAAGGTTTGTGATTCCCTATGCATGCACAAAAGTCAATAATAATGCAATGAAAATCATATCCTACTTGTGGTGCATTATTCGGTGTTAATTATGCTGAATGCTTCCTTATGAGATTATTATTTTCTTGGTTGGTCGCTTCTCAATCTTTTTGCTAGCCTTCATTTTGCACTAAGTATGACCTCTACTTGTGCATCAAAAATCCTCCAAACCAGTTTTGCCACATGAGTCCACTATATCTACCTATATGCGGTATCCTTTTGCCGTTCTAAGCAAATTTGTATGCGCCATCTCTAATTTTCAAAATAAACTTCTCTTTTGTGTGTTTGTTTCGCTCACGGAACGGTAACGGGTGGCTAATATTTTCCATGCTAGATGTGTTATTCTCAAGATGAGTGTTTATTAGGGATGCCCAGTCCCTAAATGCAAAAACAAATGAATTTACTTTATGTTGTCAAATAATAAATTCCTTGGAAAGTGTTGGTATGGAGGGCACCCGTGGATACGGCTAGCCATGGAAAGTGAAAGTTATGGTGGAAAAAGGAATAAACTTTATTTTCTGTTTGGGAACCGCCTATGATATATGTAGCATGGAAGGTGTTGGGAACTCTAAGTCGTTTTCGTTGGTGGGATGGATACACCTCCCAAAAGTTTTTATCTCTAATTTGTCGCTTTGAGCCCTGACACATCTACAAATCCCTACTTCCCTCTGCGAAGGGCCTTTCTTTTACTTTATGCAATTTTTATTTTTAAAATTTGAGTCTCAACCTTCTCTTATAAAAGCACCAACTAGGAGGCAATATGATCGTGCTTAAGTATTGGGTGTAGTTAATATTCGAGTGTGTTTCATGAATGGATCAATGTTTGAGCATGATGGGCTAGGGATAACTTGTTTTAGGATTGGTATTTTGAAAAACATGGTGGGTTGTTGATATGCTTGAGTATCTAAATTATTATATCAAAACTATACTATTGCTTTGAATCACATAATAGTCCAAATGTCGATGCTATAAGGAAAATAATATGATATGACCTGATGAACAGCACTCCACATCAAAAATTCTGTTTTTATCACTTACCTACTCGAGGACGAGTAGGAGTTAAGCTTGGGGATGATGATACGTCTCCAAAATATCTATAATTTTTTATTGTTCCATGTTGTTTTATTATCAATCTTGGATGTTTTATAATCATTTTAATCATTTTTTGGTACTAACCTATTGACATAGTGCCAAGTGCTAGTTGTTGTTTTTCCATGTTTTTTACATCGCATGAAATCAATATCAAATGGATTCCAAATGCCACGAAACACCAGGATGATTTTTTTGGGCCAGAAGGAAGCAGATGGGCCTTGGTTGCACCTGGGGGGAGTCCGAAGGAGGGGACAACCCACCAGGGCGCGCCAGGAGGCCCTGGCACGCCCTGTGGGTTGCGCCCACCTCGGGTACCCCTAGACCGCCTCTTTGCTCTACAAGTACCCCGAAAATACCAGAGCCCTAAAAGCGTCGACGAAATATTCATCCAGCGGCAGCAGAGTCCAGAACCACCAGATACAATCTAGACACCATCACGGAGGGGTTCACCACTTCCATTAGTGCCTCTCCGATGATGCGTGAGTAGTTCTTTGTAGACCTTCGGGTCCATAGTTAGTAGCTAGATGGATTTCTCTCTCTCGCTGAATTCTCAATACAATGGTCTCTTGGAGATCCATATGATGTAACTCTTTTTGTGGTGTGTTCGTTGGGATCTGGTCAACTTTGAGTTTATGATCAGTTATATATTTTTATACCCATGAAAGTAATTTGAGTTTCTTTGGTCTCTTATAGCCTTGTATTTCTTCTCTGATATTTGGGTTTTGTTTGGCCAACTTGATCTATTTATCTTGCAATGGGAAGAGGTGCCCGGTAGTGGGTTCGATCTTACGGTGCTTGATCCTACTGACAGAAAGGGAACCAGCATGTATGTATCGTTGCTACTAAGGATAACAAGACGAGATCTATATCTACCGCCATATAGATAAATGGATCTTGTCTACATCATGTCATCATTCTTATTGCATTGCTCTGTTTTTCCATGAACTTAATACACTAGATGCATGCTGGATAGCGGTCGATGTGTGGAGTAATAGTAGTAGATGCAGGCAGGAGTCGTCTACTAATCTTGGACATGATGCCTATGTAATGATCATTGCCTGGATATCATCATGAGTATTTGAAGTTCTATCAATTGCCCAACGGTGATTTATTTACCCACTGTTTGCTATCTTTCTTGAGATAAGCCACTAGTGAAACCTACGGCCCCGGGGTCTTCTTTCTCATATATTTGCTTTGCGATCAATTTTATTTGCTCTTTTTATTCAGAACTATTAAACCAAAAATACAAAAATACTTTGCTGCACTTTATTTTATTTGTGATCTATTTATTCCATCTATTACAATTTTATCCCATTATCACGCAATTTCTTACGCCGTACCCCAAAAGGGATTGACAACCCCTTTAACACGTCAGGTTGCGAGGTGTTGTTATTTGTGTGCAGGGGATGTTTACATTGTGTTGTTTGGTTCTCCTACTGGTTCGATAACCTTGGTTTCATTTCTGAGGGAAATACCTACCGCCGCTGTGCTGCATCATCCCTTCCTCTTTGGGGAAATACCAACATAGCTTCAAGCGACATCAAAGCCTCTAGTGAAACCTATGGCCCCTGGTCTATTTTCCATCATATAAGTTCCCGATCTACTATTTTGCAATCTTTTACTTTCCTATCTATAAACCAAAAATACAAAAAATATTTGCTTTATCGTTTGTTTAGTTTCATCTATCTCTATCAGATCTCACTTTTGCAAGTAACCATGAAGGGATTGGCAACCACTTTATTGCGTTGGGTGCAAGTTGTTTGATTGTTTGTGTAGGTATTAAGTGATTTTGTGCGTTGTCTCCTACTGGATTGATACCTTGGTTCTCTAACTGAGGGAAATACTTATCTCTACTTTGTTGCATCACCCTTTCCTCTTCAAGGGAAAAACCAACATAAGCTCAAGAAGTAGAAGTGGAATTAGGTCAAGATGTGCCATGAGGGGCCCACAAGCCCAGGGGCGCCCCCAAGGCATGACTGCTGAGCTTCTTGCTCCCTGATGGCCCATTTGGTCTTCTCCCCAACCTTCTAGGGTCTCTCTTAATCCAGAAAAAAAATTCAAAATATTTTGTAGTCAGTGAAGAAACAACAAGTGGCACTATTGCGTATAGATATATAATTGCGTATAGAACATCCAAGGTTGATACTATAATAGCTTGGAACAATAAAAAATTACAGATATGTTGGAGACGTATCACTCATCTCAAACCCTAGTTCCTATAAAAATACATGTAGCGCCATCGGACATACTATACAATTTAGTTTATTAAGTATCATCACTAATGAAGCAATGGCCTAGTAGTAAACATCCAAATCAATTCTATCTTGAAGCATGAGGTCATGAGTTCATATCCAATGGACTCATTTTTTGTTTAGATTTTCTCCACTAACCCCCGAGCATTTTGTGTGACGTTGAAAACCGTCCCAGAAAATGGAAATGAATTAAGACACTCAAATATGTCACCTAAAATCAAGCCAAATTGTCACCTAAGATGCCAGGCTTGGTCGTCCTGGGGTTCCTTTTTTGGTGACGAACACCGTCACATAAAAGGATTTTCGGTGACAGTTTGTTCTTTGTCACCAAGGTTTTTATCACTGAATGGAGCAAATTTTGTAGTGGCTAGTGGGTCCCATCTTGTATATTTTTTCTCCAGTATTTTTTATATATTCCAAGATGAATATCCATAAAATTTAACTTCATGTTAAGCTCCAAACAATTGCGAGCTCTGTTGTAGCTTTTTCAGGGTAGAGTTCTAGCTGCCGGTAATACCTCTCCTGTGGTGCATCTTGCATTTTAAGAGACAAAATACATTAGAGTTGCATCATAATATGAAATATAACCTCAAAATAAGATAAATAACACTAGAAAATCATGATCCAAATGGATATATCAGGGGCCGAGGGTCCAATGGTCCGATGAATGGGAGTATCTGGAGTGAAAACCTAGACTTCAGGGACTCGAGGGTCCGAACAGCTGTCACCTTTGATTATGGTTTCAATGCACTTTTGATACACCACATGGGATGGCTATGTGTATATGTTTTGAATGATCCACACAATTTCTCAAACACATCAACACCTCTTAATAATTTGATCCAAGAATAAAATAAACCAAGACGAATTTCAAGTCTTTTTTCTAACCAATGACTTTTTCCCATCTTGAAATGGAGGGGGTCAACCATAACTATAATATATCATTGAGACAAATGACATGAGATCAACTTGACAACCAACATTAGTGCCACTAATCATATCATCATCAACACCAAAATACACTAATGAGTGATATTTGTACACTCATCCAACCTGAGGTAAAACCGAGATATTTTATACAAACTGAGATGGTAGCTCCGATATTGCTACTAATGGCTAATGAATGCAAAGGATTCCAAATATCTGATATTTATGTTGCTTCCACAGGAAATGGGATATTTATGGGCGAAATCAAGCCAATGCATGGAAAGGAGTAAAGTGGAGATAGAGGAGATCAAGTGGGAGGCACAGTAGTGGAACCTGAGTAAAAGATGACATTCCATTCGACTACCTCCGCTTGTATGGATGGTTGTATGGCTTGCCAACGGAGCCCCCTAATCCACCTAAACAACCTTTCCGAAAGGCCCGACGCCCAATAAGCAACAAAACATCGCCATACATTTCCATACTTGCAGTAGTCATCTCCATCAACCCTAGCTGCCGCGATTTCGCATCTACATCTCCATATCCACCACCTTCATCACCACCATAGTGCCCAGCCGTCTAGACATACCTTGTAATCACGTATCACATCCGGAATCTATTTTAAGACATATTATCAATCAATCTTCATGATGTACTTCAATAATTTCTTTGTGTCATCCGCTACTAGGGAAAATCCTAGCAGTAGCGCGGGTTAAAGGGCTATCAGCAGCACGTGGTGCCACACTACTGTTATGACACTACAGCTAAACTTTACTAGTAGCATGGGTTTACCCACCCTATTGCTAACATACAGAGTAGTAGCAGTCTTGCTAGACCCGTGCTACTACTAATAGCAGCAGTGCCACTTTGACGAGCGCGCTGCTGCTAAAAGCACACCGCTACTACGTGTATTCCAGCGCTCCTGCTAAATTATCATGTAACTTTTTCCGGCATATTGGCCATGTATTTGTATAGGTTTTATACAGTAGTTTCATCATATGATTTTATGATCATGATGAGTTATTATATATCAGTGGGTGAAAGAGACGTGGATTAGATCCAAGTGGAGGCAACATGGTGTAGATCCAATGTACTACTGATCCAAACTTGATCACTTTAGTCTCCATTATGAGCATTATTTTTATTTGAGTCTCCATCTTCTCTTATAAATCACCAACTAAGGGGCACTATGATCGTACTTGAGCATTAGGTGTAGCTATTATGTGAGTGTGTTTCATGAATGGATAAATGATTGAACATAATGGGCTAGAGATAACTTGCTTTAGTGTTGATATTTTGAAAGACATGGTTGCTTGTTGATATGCTTGAGTATTGGAGTCTTCATGTCAAAACTAGACTATTGCTTTGAATCATATAAAAGTCCAAATGTCCATGCTATAAAGAAAAGAATATGTGATGAACATATTAGGCAGCATTCCACATCAAAAATTCTGTTTTTATCATTTACCTACTCAACGACGAGAAGGAATTAAGCTTGGGGATGCTGATACATCTCCAACGTATCTATAATTTTTTATTTCTCCATGATGTTATATTATCAATCTTGGATGTTTTACAATCATTTTATAGCAACTTTATATCATTTTTTGGGACTAACCTATTGACATAGTGCCCAGTGCCAGTTGCTATTTTTTGCTTGTTTTTACTTTGTAGAAAATCAATATTGTTGTGGATTTGACACATCAAATGTCCTAGCGCAAGGACTTAGTCGTGGAGCCATCGCAACTAGGTTAGCTTGAAGGGGTTAAGCGGGACAAAGGACACAGAGAGTTTACCTAGGTTCGGCCACTCTCAACAAGGTAAAAGCCTACTACTTCTTTGTGTTGTATTGCTAGGGTTTCGATTACCATGGAGCGAATACGCTTGACCTAGCTCTCGATTGTTTGTTACTTGTCCCTAAACCGCCGTCGTGTCGTCCCTTTATATTGACAGGAAGACGCCCGACGGCTCACGGAATCCTGGCCGGCTCATACACAGCGTGTCCGCCTCAGTGACTAACTATGTTTGCCTTACAAAACAAGTTATACACATATGGCGGTTCGTCCTCTTGGGCCTCAAGTGGCCTCTGGGTCTTGGGCCGTCAATGGGCTTGTATGAGCCGCCATCTTCATTGATAAATCGCTAGTGGTATGACCCGGCCCCTCCTGGGTGGTTCATACCCAGTATTTATATCCCCAACATTAGGCCCTAGGTTGATTTGAACTTGTTCATATCAATCTTCAATACCTGACTTGTCAAAATTTTGCATCGCTTGTTTCATAAACTTGCTGTAACCCGCCATGATGCCAGCTCACAGAATCTTCTTAAACCACCATGATGTCATTTCGCATTAATTTTGCACGAGGCCTAGAATATCTTTAACTGGTCCTTATCTTAATGATCATCTTGAAAATCGAGGCGTCCATATAGCCATATGATGATTTTGGCCTCCTCGATTCCCGCGCATGCCTTGTATCCATCCTCTTATAAATAGGGACCGGGGTCTTTTTCATTTCCCCCTTGCCTCATTGCCTTCATCTTCCTCTGCCGCACGAGCTCCGCCGCCGCGACCTCCGACCGCTACACCAACTCAGGCCGCTGCATCGACCTGACCAGACCAGAGAACTCTAGCACGCCACTGCTGTCCCTTGTCGCCTGTAAGTGCTCCTCCCGTTTTACCTTAGATCTGCATTAGGGTTTCATCTATTCATCGGTGTTTGTCGTCGTTCTTCGTTTTCTCCATCAACTCAAGCAGCTTTTAATCTGAACAGGTCATGAACCTGGCGCGGTAATAGTTTAGCATTAATTTTTATCATTAGAATAACTTCTTTCCATAGAAGATCTCGTCGGAGCACCCAAACTTTCTGCTGCTGCCACCTTAGGCTTTACAATTTTACTATATTTTCTGAATTGCTGTAGATCCAAAATCATAGCCTCAGTTTGTGAAATCTGTTTGTCCATCACATAGCAAAATTTTCACTGATAGATTTGAAGTACCATAATTCCCATGGCGACTTATATCGTAAACCGTGACCCATCATACAACACTAGGCCCTATTTAAACCACCATCATATGCTTTATACCTTACATAACCCGGCAATACTTCTCCGGTTTAACCATGCTTATTTATTCATCCTCATAATTCAGTTCTTTGGTTTGACAACTACATACTTTGAACTGTATCTCCATAGCGATTAGTCCTTCACAACGGTTTAAACGATAATTTGTAACCTGCCAGATATGTGCCAGTTTAACAACATCTTGAATTGCATTGTGTAGGCCATGCACCCAATCATGACTAAGACAGTCACATCATGTGACTGGGTCCCATCCATCGTTACCGAAGAAATGCTCCAGGAGTATGTCAAAGTTGGCTTCGTACAGGCAAAAAACGTCATTCACTAGCGTGCTCCAGAACCAGATGAAGTCAGAACTCAGCCGCAGGACGATGAAGTTATTGTTTTCACTGATCACATGAACCGGGGCTTCACACCGCCCAGGTCAAAATTCTTTCGTGACGTTCTGCATTTTTTGCAACTTCATTGTAGTGCCCAAGATGCGATTCTATCCCAATCACGTGATGAACTCATGATTGGGGCACAACCACATTTCGAGCACATAGCAAGGTGAATATCATTACAACATACTATGTATTGAATAGATGAGAATACAAGATAAAGGCTTACACTCGCCACAAGTTACAACATTCATACAACAATACATCAATACATGGCAATCATCATACATAAGATTAGGATCCGACTATGGATGAATTCAAACGAAAAAGAAGAACGGCATCCACCCTGCTAGCGCAGGCTCCCCCGACCTGGAACCTATCCCTTGATCAAAGAAGAAGAACTCCAAAAGCAATCAAGCATCGCTCTCATGTCAGGTCATTGCATTACCTGTACCTGCAACTATTGTTGTAGTAATCTGTGAGCCACAAGCACTTAGCAATCCCATTACCATGGGTTCCAAGACTAGCAAAGATTAATGGGTAGGAAAAGGTAAGTGGTGAGGTTGCAGCAGCGACTCAGCAATGTATTGTGGCTAACTTACGAGTATAAGAATAAGATGTGAAACTACGCAAACGGTCGCAAACTAGTAATGATCAATAAGTGATCCTAAACTACTTACGTTCAAACATAACCCAATCGTGTTCTCCTCTCAAACTTTCCCGAAAGAGACAGTCACGGTTACACAACGTGGTTGGTGTATTTTAAATGAGTTTACTTCAAGTCCTCTACAACTGGATATTAACAAATTCCCATCTGCCACATAACCATGGGCTTGGCTCTCGAAAGTTCAAACCCTGCAGGGGTGTCCCAACTTAGCCAATAACAAGCTCACGATCCGCAGAGACAATTCTCCATCTCGGGACCCTCCGAACAGACTCGCAATCCCGGTGCACAATACATTTCGACAATAGTAAAAAACCAGCAAGACCTCCCGATGCACCGACCTAGCCTGATAGGAGTCGCACGTATCTCGTTCTCGGGGTACACCGGATGGGCCAGATGTCGCGTTGGCTGAGACCCTGGTTGCCCAGGGGGCGCCGGACATCGCCCAATTTGGACCAACACTCATGCGGAGCATTGGCTCGGGGGTTGATTAAGAGTCCTCGGGTGCTAGCCGGTCCCTATGCAAGTTTTGAGTTGCTATTAGGCAAATGGTAAAACCAATGTTGGGCCTTGCTGGAAGAGTTTTATTCAAAGCGAACTGTCAAGAGGGGCCATAAACCCTCACTGTGTTAGGGACGCAAAATCTAGGAACCTAACATCGTATGACGGATACTTCGGCCCAGTCAGTGCAGCGGCTGGGGCAGGCTGGATCTGGAGCGGAAACAGGCGGTGCCGGTGCGTATTGTGGGCGGCTGGGTCTTGGCCCCTAGGGCGGCTTTGGAGGACTAGGCTGCTCCTGGACGCATAGGCATTTGGGATCGGTCAACGCGGGGATGACGCGTCCTCGACGCAGAGGAAGTAGGGGGACTTGGCACGGGACTGCGGGGATGGCAGGAGCGGGAGGCTCGATCCCGATCTTGTTCGAGGGAGTTGCAGTGGTGAGGCAGTCCAGCCGGAAGGGGAGGTCGTGGAGGAGGCTGGCGAAGAGGGCTTGGGGGCGCAGCAGGCGAGCGGGGGACTCCTGGATCGAACGCAGGACTGACCGATCTTGGCCAGACCGTGTCAAAAAATGGGGTGTAGCGGCGCCGGGGTGCTGTGGACGAGGACCGGCGTCGGGGATGCGCTCCTGCTCGTCGCCGGCGGCGGCAAGATAAGCTGGCGTCGGGGTTCGCGGGGGTTCCATGCTGGGCTCCATGGGAACTCCGAATGCCGGGGGAGGCAGATCAACACGGTGGCGAGCTCCTGTCCATGGCAACAGAAGAGAGAGAGGATTGAGAAAAATAAACCAGAGGAAGGAGAAGAAGGGAGAGAGGGGGTGCGGCAGGTGCTCTTGCTGGCTGCTGGTGCTCCGGCGGCATCGGAGGCCTCCGGCAAGGTCGAGGATGGGAGGAAGGAGGTACCCAGGGACGGGCGCTGGTGCACGAGCAGAGGAGCTCCTGCTCCTGTGGTCGCGGTACGAGGCGACTGCACGGCCGAGTGGTAGGGTCAATGAGCAGATACTCGAGCGGCTGGGCGAGGATTCGAGGAGAGGGTGGAGTCTGCAAGCAGATTTGGAGGCTGGCTCGCGATTGGGGGCACGCAGAAATCGAGGAGGAGACAAGGTGGCTGGCGGCAGCAGGAATGGATGGATGGGACATCCTCCCTAGAAGTTAGGGTTGGGTCTATTGTATATAGTAGGTGGCTAGAGTTAGGGGTATTTGGGTCCTCCGGTCGTAATCGGACGGACGGGAAAAATAGGCTAGAGAGTCCAAAAAATAAAACGAAGATATTTTAGGGATGTTTGGAGATGATCCCTACCCATCAGTAACGACTGCCTGGGTCGGGTTCGGCACATATTTCGGACGCACAGGAGGGGTCGATGCGCTGTGCGGAGAGATTATGCGGCCAGACAAGAGGGACTCAAAAAACTCGGTTGGTCCCGGAACGGTCAACGAAGGCAAGGGGCGGCATGGCAATTATGAACGGATGCAAACTATTAAAAAAATGACGGCAACGGAGTGCCGATGCAATGCAAATGATGACATGATGAATGCAACAAACAAACGAAACACATGACAACAACGAAAAACATGGAAGCCATCTACAGTGTTGGTCTCGGGTCATCACAACACTCTTCCACTTACAAGAGATCTCGCCCCGAGATCTAGGGATGGCACCAGAGAGAAACGGAAGAGCAAGATGTAAAACAAAGTTGCTTCTTTGACAAACGAGTGAAACCACGATCCTTGAGAGGTTGAACAAATTGAAAGAAAGAATACAACAAAGATGAATAAAGTTGAAAACACTCTGTTAGAAAAGAGGAACAAGGAACATTACGAGAACCTTGTAGGTTGAAAGACATAAGAAAAGGGTTACAATGGACAAGAAGTACATGCAAGCACTCCGGTTGAAACGAGATGCACAAGGAACGATAAAGATCAATTACAACAACACCCGAGTTGGAAATGAAAGGAATAGAATATGAACTTGGCAAAATGAAAGCACTTGGGTGAGACTCCATTTAAAAGAGGAATGATAGACACAACACTCCGGTTAAAATGCATAAAGCAATAAAAGAACATGATCTTTGAGAAAATGATATGATTGGTCGACGAGAGCAACATCACAATGCCTCCGGAACGAACGAATAGAAGATAGATCATCGGAATAAGAGAACGGAGTAGGAAATGATAACTTCTACCACCATTGAATTTGGAAAGCATCCTTCCAAGAAGGTTAGAACGGAGTTGTTGGAAAACCAACAACGAAAAAAATAAGCTTGTAGTGGACTTATGGAAACATATCGACATTATGAGGAAATGATAACTTCTACCACAATTGAATTCGGAAAGCATCCTTCAAAGAAGGTTAGAATGGAGTTGTGGGAAAACCAACAACGAAAAGAATAAGGTTGTAGTGGGCTTATGGAAACGTATCAACATTATGAGGTGACAAACGGCCACTAACGGAAACCATTGATTTGAGTGAGAGCACCAAAGACATGAAAAACTTCTTTCACTGCGAGAATAGGAGGAAACTTGGATTATTGATAGACACCACAATTAGCAACATTCCTTAGGGAAGGCTTTAAGTGAAATTTATACCATGATGACGCCAACAAAGAGATTGATGGGTTTAAAAGATCTCGTGAACAAATTGAAAATGATGGGTTTAAAATATGTCACTCTTGAAAACTTGTGAATCATTAAACACGAAGGGAAATTATCAAGAATGACATAGCACCACCTAAGAAGATAAAAGGGAAGCAATTGCACTTCGGAATACAGGATGAAGAATGCTTGAAATCCTCAAAACAAGACATGTGTTGAACACCATGTTTATTTTAGAGTATAGCTTGGCGGATCTTAACTTCTAGAGAAATCTTGAAGAACAATTGAAGAATGAAAGGAATCCTTGACGAACCACTATGAAGAAACTCTAGATGAACTCCGAATAAAAACCGACAATTAAGGACGAATTGAAGGTTGAAAAAGAGTTGAACCCTTGCAATGATTTAGATGAAGCTTCGTGATGATACAATTAAGAGAGCTTGGAACTTCGAAAAGAAAAGATGAAGCATTTCAAACCGAGAATGTGATATGATGAACGAACTTTGGAAAGAAGAGATTAACCACCTTGAGGAAATAAAAATAAGATTTATTGTATGCTTATCCTTCATCAAATTAAATTGATGACAAGAAATGGATTTGGCACACTAATTATTCTTGTTGAAAGGATTAAGAGAACTATGCCGCAAACTTGAGAAAAACTTGAACCAACCACCAGTAGGACTTGAAAAGAACAAATGAATTGATACTAACACAAGGGAAGAGAAATATTGAACGAACTACCGTAAGAATTGAAAATGAATGATGAAAAGAGAATGAATCCCCGGGAAGAATTAAAAAATGAACGAAGATACTTGAGTGAATTTAGATACATGAGAATGAACAGATAACAAGTTGACTAGAGAATACTTGAACGTTGCACCGGAAGAATTGAAGAACGATAGCTAAAAGCTGAGAATGAAGAATTATGAAATGATGGCCTTCGGAGTAATAAAATGGAAACAACTCATGAAATGCTTCAGATGGGTATGAAAAGAATTTCTCACAATCAAAAATATTATGAGGACGACATGGAGGGAGAACCATGAATCTTCAAGAGAATGGACAAGATTTAAGAGAAACTCTTCTTTGGTCTTCAAAGCTGAGAATGACGAGGAGAAACACCACCAAATTGTTGAGACACTCCAGGTGAATGAAAAGATAAAATGTTAAGCCAAAGATGAAGATAATTTAAAAGCAGTCTTGGAGAATGCATAATACTAATGGAGATTCATTCTTAAGTCAAACTTTGAAAGGATTTTGATAATACTCTAGAAAAAATTTGAAGAGTCGGGTAAGATCCTGGGAAAAGACCTGTGGGCTAGGGCCCACTCAAAAGAAACACTGTTGGAAAAGATTGCTTAGGAAGCAATAATGCACCAGTTGATTTGAATGGCTTGTATGAGATAACAACCTCAAAATACCTTGAAAGGATTAAGAATGGAAACACGAATCTTCTGAGATATCTTCGACACTCCGGAGCAGAAGAATGGCAAGAGGTGAATGATTAAGAGATGCACCGGTATGGGAAAGCATTTGAAATGAGGAAAGGGATATGATCAACAACGCTTGAATTTAGTCCACCGAAGAAGAAACAAGAACGAAAAATGAAAAAAAAAATTGTAGGTCCTGAGCATCTTCAGGAGAAATCACCAGTTAAGAATATTGAAGGAAAAGAATGACGACTTTTGATGAATAAAAGGATACTTCTGAGTCCTTAAATAAAAGGATGGGAGGGCGGGGAAACAAAGGCAACTTGGAGATGGATGGAATGAACTCCGTTGATAATGCTGATAATTGATCTTGAACATGGTGAAGAAGATTGAATTAGCTTGAAAAGAAGCACATCGGTTGGAAAAGAATTAACATGACAACGTCAATGATCAAGAAGGATTAGTATTCACATAGAAATATGAGAACACTGCTTAGGAATGGTATGAAATCAACACTTGACATCGAAGCAACTCGAATACCAAAAATAAAACAAAAAAAAGGATTGGCTTGCAGAATAAGCCAGAAACAAACAAATGATAGAGATTTCGTTCGAAATTTTCATGGTGGGGCCCGCACGGGCTCGATCATGCAACACCATCATGTACAAGGCAGTGCACATGACGTACGAAGCGTCCCCGAGTCAGCATAGCTAAGGACTCTTTAAGACGCAATGAGACTACTATAAAACCAACCGTGGACAGGTGGACCACTAGACATCTAATCCCAATCTCATATCATGCATTTGTCGAAAAGATATCCTTGGTAACTACTTGAATTCCCACCTATTAACTCCCGAAACTTTCTGGTTATGCAATCTCGTGGTAGGGATACAGGGAGGCACAAATATCTCACACAACTAATACATCCTACACTCCAACTGTATCTATCCATCAACACATAACCAAGAAAACCTCGGAAATCATGTACCTCAGACCTCCGAAAACATCCGATATACTAGATGTGGCAATGCATCTGATCGCTCTCCCCAGTACTGGGTGTCGTCAAACTACTCTCACCACAAAGAGTATAGAAGCGTTTTCGATGTCGGCGAACTCTGGTATTTCGGAACTGAAATGATAAGCACTATGACGAAAACACCTTGGAGGTCAACTCCCCGGGACACTGCCACAACCCCTAAAAGTCAGGAGGCACCAAGACAGAATTCCCGTCACAATGATATCACAACGATCCAATAATACCCGTGTGATCCTAAATTTTTTTTGAGTGAAAATGAGGAGAGTGAAGTCCAAACATCTACATCGGGATTGCTCACCAGAGCGATGAAGGGGCTGAGGAGTAAAAAGAATTCCTACTCTTCGATATATAACTAGACTCAAAATAGATTTTTCTAGACTCAACAACGACAGCGGTTCGATCAATCAAGGGGGCTCCTAAGGATGGTAAGGCTCTGATAGCAACTTGTAGCGCCCAAGATGCAATTCTATCCCAATCATGTGATGAACTCATGATTGGGGCACAACCGCATTTCCAGCGCATAGCAAGGTGGATATCATTACAACATACCATGTACTAAGTAGATGAGAATACAAGATAAAGGCTTACACTCGCCACAAGTTACAACATTCATACAACAATACATCAATACATGGCAATCATCATACAAAAGAGCAGGATCCGACTACAGATGAAATCAAACGAAAAAGAAAAACGACATCCACCCTGCTAGCCGAGGCTCCTCCGACCTGGAACCAATCCCTTGATCAAAGAAGAAGAACTCCAAAAGCAATCAAGCATCGCTCTCATGTCAGGTCATCGCATTACCTGTACCTGCAACTATTGTTGTAGTAATCTGTGAGCCATGAGGACTTAACAATCCCATTACCATGGGTATGAAGACTAGCAAAGCGTAATGGGTAGGAAAAGGTGAGTGGTGAGGTTGCAGCAGCGACTAAGCAATGTATGGTGGTTAACTTATGAGTATAAGAATAAGATTAGAAAATATGCAAATGGTCGCAAACTAGTAATGATCAATAAGTGATCCTGAACTACTTATGTTCAAACATAACCCAACCGTGTTCTCCTCTCGAACTTCCCCGAAAAGAGACAGTCACGGTTACACAACGCGGTTGGTGTATTTTAAATGAGTTTACTTCAAGTCCTCTACAACCGGATATTAACAAATTCCCATCCGCCACATAACCACGGGCATGGCTCTCAAAAGTTTAAATCCTGAAGGGGTGTCCCAACTTAGCCCATGACAAGCTCATGATCCGCGGAGACAATCCTCCATCTCCGAACCATCCGATCAGACTCGGAATCCCGGTGCACAAGACATTTAGACAATGGTAAAACAAAACCAGCAAGACCTCCCAATGCACCAACCTAGCCTGATAGGAGCCACACGTATCCCGTTCTCAGGGTACACCAGATGGGCCATACGTCGGGTTGGCTGAGACCCTGGTTGCCCAGGGGGCGCTGGACATCGCCCAGTTTGGAGCAACACTCATGCGAAGCAATGGCCCGGGGGTTGATTAAGAGTCCTCGGGTGCTAGCCGGTCCCTATGAAAGTTTTTAGTTGTTATTAGGCAAATGGTAAAACCAATGTTGGGCCTTGCTGGAAGAGTTTTATTCAAAGCGAACTATCAAGAGGGGCCCATAAACCCTCACCATGTTAGGGATGCAAAATCAAGGAACATAACACCGGTATGACGGAAACTAGGGCGGCAAGAGTGGAACAAAACACCAGGCATAAGGCCGAGGCTTCCACCCTTTACCAAGTATATAGATGCATTAATGAAATACGAGATATTGTGATATCCCATGATATGCATGTCCCAACATGGAACAACCTGCAACTGCACCTGCAACTAGAAACGCTATAAGTGGGGCTGAGCAAAGCGGTAACATAGCCAAACAACGGTTTGCTAGGAAGGGTGAAAAGGTTAGAGGCTATCATGGCAATTTGGGAGGCTAGATAAACAAGTGGTAGGTAGCGCGACATAGTGTTAGCATCGAGACAACTAGCATAGCAAAGATAGTAGTGGTATCGAAGGTGACGGTCATCTTGCCTGAACTCCCGCTAGGAAGAATATCGAGTCCATGAAGAAGACGAACAAGCGTAGTTAAACGAATCCTCACAATCGCAACGTCACGAGAACTGTCAAGAAGAAGCAACACCGGAAACAAGCAAACAACACGGTAAACACACAACACATAAACATGGCATGATGCACAAACAAGTATGATGCATGTCCATTTTAACGAGGCATGGCATGACAAAGTGCAACAATCAATACAACATATTAAGTGGAGCCCAATATGCAACAAGTTGCATATTGATGAAACAGCACATTCGAAATATTTAGTTCACTCTCGTTTATGTACCCAACAATATTAAATGTTTTTAGACATGACAAGGGGTGAAGCATAAGTAAACTAACTATTTAGGCAAGTTTAAATGAGGCCGGAAACATCAAACAACACTTCCGGTAAATCCCCATGTGCATTTTTTGGTTATGGTACTATTCTGCCCTAAATCATATTTTAAAGTTGTTAAACATGAAAAGTAAAGTCACCATGTTAATATATGCATTTTTCCACCCCATTTACATATAAAGTTTATTAAATTGGGAAATTAATGCAAACATCTATTTTCCACCCCATTTGGTTATGGTTATTTAGTTATTAGATAAAGCATTTTAGCATGTCATTAAGAAAATTAAAGGAAACATCTATTTAAACATTGTAAACATGGATGAAAGATGGTTATTATGAAATTGCATAAAAAACTAAGGATTTTACATATAAAGTTTGTTTTAATCCGATGCAAGGTTATGGAGTTATTATATGCATGATCTAGAGGGACTTCTCTGCAAAACTGTTATCTCAGGATCAATAGCTAAAATCACAGGAACTGGAAAAAACCTACTCGGACTGAATCTGGGATGAGCCCAACAGATGGAAAAAAAGGAGGCGCTAGGGGTGGCCTCACCATGGGCTTCGGCCCAGTCAGTGCAGTGGCTGGGGAAGGCTGGATCTGGAGGGGAAACAGGCGGCGCCTATGCGTATTGCGGGCGGCTGGGCCTTGGCCCCTGGGCCGGCCTTAGAGGACTCGGCTGCTCCTGGACACAGAGTTGTTTGGGATCGATCAACGTGGGGACAATGCGTCCTCGACGCAGAGGAAGCAGGGGGACTTGGCGCGGGACTACGAGGACGGCGGGAGCAGGAGTCTTGACCCTGATCTTGTTCGAGGGAGTTGCAGCGGCGAGGGACTCCGGCCAGAAGGGGAGGTTGCAGAGGAGGCTGGTGAAGAGGGCTTGGTGGTGCAGCAGGCGAGCTGGGGACTCCTGGATAAAATGCAGGATGAACCGATGTCGGCCAGATCAGGTCAAAAATGGGGCGCAGCGCCGTCGGGGTGCTGCGGACGAGGACCAACGTCAGGGATGCGCTCCTGCTGGTCGCCGGTGGCGGCATGATGAAGTGGAGTTGGGGTTCGCAGGGGTTCCAGGCCAGGCTCCAAGGGAACTTCAAACGGCGGCGGAGGCAGATCAACACGGCGGCGAGCTCCT
>NC_041382.1:256288805-256316623 GCF_002162155.2 Triticum dicoccoides
AGAGAGAGAGAGAGAGGATTGAGAGAAAGAAACCATAGGAAGGAGAATAAGGGAGATAGGGGGCGCGGTAGGTGCTCAACTTGTTGGCTACTGGTGCTCCAGCGGCATCGGAGGCCTCCGGCAAGCTCGAGGACAGGAGGAAGGAGGTACCCAGGGACGTGGGCTGGTGCGCGAGCAGAGGAGCTCCTCCTCATGCGATCGCGGTACGAGGCGGCTGCATAGCCGAGCGGCAGGGTCAATGAGTAGAGACTCGAGCGTCTGGGCGACGATTCGAGGAGAGGGTGGAGTCTGCGGGTGGATCTGGAGGTTGGCTCGCGATTGGGGGCACACGGAAACAGGAAGGAGACCAGGTGGCTGGCGGTGATAGGAATGGATGGATGGGACATCCCCCCTAGAAGTTAGGGTTGGGTCTATTGTATATAGTTGGTGGCTAGAGTTAGGGGTATTTGGTTCCTCTGATCGTAATCGGACGGACGGGAAAAATGGCTAGAGAGTCCAAAAATAAAACGAAGATATTTTCGGTATGTCTGGGGATGATCCGGACCCATCGGTAAAGAATGCCTAGGTCGAGTTCGGGACAGGTTTCAGACGCACGGGCGGGGTCGATGCACTGTGCAGAGAGATTATGGCGGCCAGACAAGACGGACTCGAAAAACTTGGTTGGTCTTGGAACGGTCAACGAAGGCAAGGGGGGCACGACAATTACGAATGGATGCAAACTATTAAAACATGACGGCAACAGAGTGTCGATGCAATGCAAATGATGACATGTTGAATGCAACAAACAAACAAAACACGCGACAACAACGAAAAACATGGAGGCCGTTTGGAGTGTCGGTCTCGAGTCGTTACATTCATCCTCAAGACATCGGACCCACTTCCGTTTCCAATATCTGCAATTTCCAAGTCTTTTGTGAAGTATACCTTCAAGAAGAACCCAGTGTTCAACTCTTTAGAGAGTATTTTTATTTGAACCACCAAAATGAATTCACTGACGGGCCCAGCCAGGAGCTTGGAGGGATCTCAATTCAGCAACGAAGAGATGGCATTTTTCCTGATGCTCAGCTTCCAAGTCATTCCAAGGATTGGAATCAAACCTGGTTCTATTGCAAAGATACTTCTCCTGCTGATGAAAACCCCTTGCCAGGCTTCCGTGACCAACAACTTAACCCGAAGCACCCTCTCCCCGAACGGCTTACCACTGCTGAATGAGCCAAACTTATGCCTACCTTTTCAAAGGTTAGAGCATTATTGGCCAATGGATTGACTGGGGTTAACCTGGTTCGATGCTGGGTAGCTTGGAGGATCATACCTTTAAGCCGTCGGTCCGGTTTAATGTGCACATATACTAGCGATGCCAAAGATCCACTGCATTATAGCTCAGCACGTTTGACTGATAAAGCCATTAATGATATGACAAAAACTCTTCTCAATGAAAGCTTGGATAGCTGCAGCAAAGTGGGGTTGAATCCCTTCTGCACACTCAACCCGGCACCGGATGTAAGTCTGTCTGGTTTATATACTTCACTTCATTGTTCATATAACTTGCCAATCCCCAAATTTTATTGTAATTTTTGCAGGCTAGAGCCAACTTTTGGAAAAGGAAATATGATGAAAAAGCCACCAAGAAAGCCAGGGCTAAGACCAAAGCCGTCAAAAAGAATAAAAGGAAATCCACTGCCTCTGACATGTTGAACTTGGACGAAGATGATGAGTCGGATGTAGACCTTGATTCCCTTGGCTCTTTTTTCTACTATCTTATTGACACAAATTGCTATCAGGATGACGCAGAAACCAGCCAGGCAGGTGATGAAGAAGTAACTATGATTTCCTCCGACTCAGAGCCTTTGCCAAGACAGAAAATTCGACGAGTGACCTAGGAAGTAAGGTTTTCTCACCCTTTATCTCACTTGGATCCCAACTTTATTTTCAAGCAACAACATCATGAGAACCGACGCAGAACTCGGACCAGTGGAGGAAGAGAGCTTTACTCCGGTTTACCTAACACACCAGCCCCACGCAAACACCAGAATGAGGTGCTTAAAAATTCCAACTCTATTTATCCCAAGGTCGGTCTTAATCGTCAACCACTTAATCCTTCCGACTCAAATTATCAGGGGACCTCTCACTCTTCGTTTGGCGATTCATCTCAGACTCAGCTTCCGGGTTTCAAGACTGGTCCTAGGTACAAACTTTACCTGTGCTCTTTCACATTTCTGTACGTATACTGACTTTTTGAATCCTCTTACAGTGGAATAGAAAAGCCTAGAAAAAAGGCTAAAATAAACAAGCCAACAGAAGACCCCAGGACTCATGAACTGGAAAAGAAAGCACCCATATCTGAAGCCTCCGTGCAACCCCAGAGGAACTTGCTGATGACCCGCCACCCGAAAATCCTGGCACCTCTGCTAAACATATAATTGTCGATCCTTTGGGTGCCGAACTGCCATGCCCATTCAAGCCTTCAGAACCAATCACTGAAGTTCTGATCACCGGCACTGGTTTTCAAGAACCGGGGAATCCTGTTGCTCTAGCAAAACATTCTACCAAGTAAGAATTGATCGAGAAGTGCAAGGTCAAATTTGACAGGGCCAATTATTCTCATCTGAACATTAGTGAAATCCTCTCCAGCTATCTCAGCCAAGTGCACAACAGCCGTGATTTGGAGATTGACATGGTCAAACACATGCACCAGAACTATGAGGTATCAACTTCTGCCTTCTCTATAAGATACATTCCTTCAGCCCCCAAGTCTACTGAATATGATAGAATTGAATATATTGTATACTTTTAGATAGTCATAAATATGTGAAGATCAAACTAGTAGTTCCCAAGGGCTGGCTTAAACTATCAAGTTGAGCCGAGACTTCAATTAATAGTGATCAACTTTGCACCTGTAGCCCCCAAGTGCCAGTTTAATCAATATTAATAAACCGGGACTTATCACTGCCACTGAAAATCTCATCTAATCACCCTTACAAATCGGGTTAACTTGGAAAAGATGAACCGGAGTTGTCTGCCACTGCTTCATAAAAGAAACTTTCTGCATCCATTAGCCCCAATGTGTCAAGTGTTATTGCTTGCGAGGGGCTTGGGACTTATCACTATCACTATTTCATAAAGAAACTTTTTGCACCCATTAGCCCCCAAGTGCCAAGTGCTATTGCTTGCAAAGGGCTTCGGACTTATTACTGTCACTGATTCATAAAGAAACTTTCTGCACCCATTGGCCCCCAAGTGCCAAGTGCTTTTGCTTGCAAAGGGCTTGGTACTTTTCTTTGTATAAGACCATATCATAACTGTGCATACTTGTTTCGACCTTCTTGGAGGAAGCATCCAATCAATTTCAATCTCGGTTGACCGATTTAAAAACCCAGCTTGAAGCATAAGAAACTGAGACCCGGAAGGCTGACTCCAAGTTCAAGTTTAGCTTGGATGAGAAAGAAAAGCTTAAAACAGAGTTTAATGCTAAGAAAGCAACCTAGGCTAAAGAGAAGGTTGCACTGGTATAGAGGGCTAAAAAAGCTGAAGCCTCTTTGGAGGAAGTCACCACAGAACTCACTGGCTTGAAGCGTCATATCACACAGATGGCCTCTGGTGTTTTTGGTAAGACCTTAACATTGTAAAGACTTTCCACCCTCCATTTTGTAAGCCGCTTGGTAACTTAATCATAATATGTTATGCAGGCCCCAGGAGCAACAATCTTGGCAAAGAGGTGTTGATAAAACTCAAGGCGATTTACATGCTAGTAGAGCAGCTATATACTGGTGCCCAGTGCACACTAGCCACCATCTCCCCAACCAGTGAAGCACCATCTCTTCTCAGCGATGTCTTAAGCAAACTTTCTGTCCTGTGTGCCAGAATTGACGAGATCAAGCGGTCGGCCGCTAGAGCCGGTGCCATTACGACTTTAAGCCGGGTGAAGGCATGTTATGTTGAATTAGATCCGGCCGAGCTAGCCACTGGCTGCCCCAGCTCCAAAGTGGACGGGTCTCCCTTTGACAAGAAAGATTTTGCTGCTTGTGTGAAGGAGATGTGTCCATTAGCGAGTCTGATTGCTGAAGCAACAAATCTGACCAAATATCAGGCGGCTTATATCACGGAAAACCAGAATATGCCCATGCCAGCTTAGAAGATTGCGAGCCTTATCCCTCCAATTCGTAAGAATACTTTTGCCCCTGAAATCAACTCGTCTGAACTTATCAATGATGAAGCTAAATTCCAAGCCTTGACTGGCATCAATTGGTCATCTCCTAACTTCCGGACAATGGAGGGAGAAGAAGAACCGGCACGGGATGACCCGGAAGCCTCAAGTCGCCAAGAGCAGGAGAATTGATCCGCTGGACGGCTCATAATCTGCATCAATAGATACTGCCTGAAAAACACTTAATCATTTGGGCTCACGGAGCCTTGTAATAGGCTAGTTAAACAGTGATCCCCCTTGCCATCGTGCACATTTTGTTTGCATAACATTGTCAATCCGTCATTTGAAGATCTGTCACTTATTCTTATAATATCATCAATTATGCAGACCATGCTTATCATTTTTCCCTGCACATAAGCAGATAACAAGTGCCATGGCGGTTTACCCTTGGGCGGGTCACAATACCCCATATAAAAAACCACTAATGACTAAATAGTCCATAACCAGGGTCGGTTTATCAAAAACCCTCATATAACTACAACAAAATAAATATCATACGTGTGATATTTGTTTATATTGCCAGCTTATCATACGTCATGTAGCAAGGGTAACAACCCAAAGATTGAGAGCACAATGCCATGTTCAATTTATTCATACTGCCAGCTTATAATGCCATACGCAGCAAGGGGTAACATCCCAAAGCTTAGTATCAATACTCCAAGCACATAATCATCATACACTGGTGACTTAAAGTCCAAAGCCTGGCTGGATAGATTCATATTAAGGCAACATGGCCCTAATCAGTTTTTTCAACCATACATCAATGTGGCAACAAAAGATGAATCTCGAAAAAAATGTAAAGCAAATATAAATCTGAAAAACAAGGCATTCATAGGCTGCCAAGCCTCAATGTCAAGTACTAATCAAGGGTCGCACTGCCGCTGAGTTAAACCTTAATTCAAACCCGTAAGCAGGACCTCACATGACCAATCGCCGTTTTAACCTTGACAAACTCAGGGTCTTTATAAGATTGATTGTCAAGAGTACGGCGAGTAATTCCAGGATTACCTGGTCGGAGTGGCACGCAAACAAAGGTAGGATAACCCGGATTTTTGGTGAATACACCTGGCGTCCAAGCTTATTACAAGGGACAACAAAGCTCTTGTTCATTAACAGGTGCCCCCAAGTAATATTTTATTCTAGACATATAAGCCGATTATAGGATAATCATAGTTATGCTCAATGAGCAGGAAGCCCTCAAGTATTTTGTAATCATGGTGTACAAGCCGGATCAAGAGGGTAGTCATAGCTATGCTCAATAAGCAGGAAGCCCCCAACTAATCGTATGAAGGGACAATAAAGACCCGTATTCTCATAAATGAAACGACAGAGGCCCTGAATTATCAGGGATGCTGTATTTATTATATTCATCATAATATATACATGGACGAAGTATGTACATCACAAGAGCTGGTGGCTTAGGTGTAATAAGGCCGAAGATGAGCAATATTCCATGGCCTGCGGGTCTCCTCCTCCGACGTGCATGAGTCCTTGTGGTCTTGAACATCGATAAGGTAGTATGACCCGTTGTTCAGATTCTTGCTGACCACAAAGGGTCCTTCCCAAGGTGGGGATAGCTTGTGCATGTCGGTTTGACCCTGGATGAGCTGGAGCACCAAATCTCCTTCTTGAAATTTCCTGGTTTTAACCCGGCGGCTGTGATAACGACACAGGTCTTGCTGGTAAATCGCCGAACGAGCCGCGGCACGGTCACGCTCCTCATCCAACAGGTCAAGAGCATCCTGACGTGGTTTTTCATTATCATTTTCAACATAAGCCGCCACACGGGGCAAGTCGTGACAAATGTCACTACGGAGAACCGCCTCTGCTCCGTAAACCATGAAGAAAGGCGTGTAACCCGTATATCTATTGGGGTAGTATTGATGCTCCATAACACCGAAGGCAATTCCTCCACCCAACAACCCAACATCCTTTGCAAAGGGACCATAAGCCGGGGCTTAATGCCTCTCAAGATTTCTTGATTGGCTCTTTCAGCTTGGCCATTGGACTGGGGGTGAGCCATTGATGATACATCAAGACGAATATGCTCCCGTTCACAAAACTCTTTCATAGCACCTTTGGAAAAATTAGTGCCATTATCGGTTATAATGCATGAGGATAGCCAAACCAGAAAATCACCTTTTTGATGAGCTGAACCGTTGTTGTAGCGTCACACTTACTAACTGGCTCTGCCTCAACCCACTTTGTGAATTTGTCAACCGCCACCAAAAGGTGCGTATTTTATCCTTGGACTGTTTGAAAGATTCAACCATATCCAGCCCCCAGACTGCAAACGACCAAGTAATTGGAATCATCCGCAATTCTTGAGCCGGCACATGAGCTCGTCTTGAAAATTTCTGACAGCCATCACATTTACTGACCAAATCCTCTACATCAGCATGAGCTGCCAGCCAATAAAACCCATGACGGAAAGCCTTGGCTACAAGAGACTTAGTGCCGACATGATGACCACAATCTCCTTCATGAATCTCTCATACGATATCACGACCTTCTTCAGGAGAAACACAACATTGAAATGCCCTTGAGACACTGCAATGATGCAACTGTCCATTGACAATAGTCATTGAGTTAGATCGACGTGTTATCTGCCTGGCTAATGTTTCATCTTCGGGTGACTCACCCCAGGTCATATAAGCCAAATATGGAACTAGCCAGTCAGGAATAGCATGAAGAGCTGCCACCAATTGTGCCTCCGGGTCATGAATAGCAAGATCTTCCTCCATAGGCAATTTGACTGAAGAGTTATGCATAATATCAAGGAAAATGTTAGGTGGCACCGGCTTACGCCGAGACCCTAACCGGCTCAAAGCATCAGCCGCCTCATTCTTACTGCGATCAACATGTTCCACTTGATAACCTTTGAAATGACCAGCAATAGCATCAACCTCGCGGCGGTAAGCCGCCATGAGTGGGTCCTTAGAATCCCATGTGCCTGAAACTTGCTGAGCCAGCAAATCTGTGTCACCAAAACACCTACCCGGCTTAGATTCATCTCTTTAGCCATCCGAAGACCATGGAGTAAGGCTTCCTACTTGGCTACATTGTTAGTACAAGGGAACATCAACCTTAAAACATAACAAAATTTATCACCTCGTGGGGAAGTCAAAACAACTCCAGCCCCCGAGCCCTCCAATTGCCTGGATCCATCAAAGTGAACAGTCCAATATGTGCTATCTAGCTTCTCCTCAGGGATCTGTAGCTCACTCCAGTCATTGATAAAATCCACAAGTGCTTGAGACTTAATAGTTATCCGAGGCATATACTTCAAACCACGGGGTCCAAGCTCAATGGCCCATTTGGCTACCCGACCTGTGGCTTCCCTGTTTTGAATAATATCCCCTAAAGGAGCAGAACTAACCACAGTGATGGGATGACCAAGGAAATATTGCTTGAGCTTTCGACTAGCCATGAACAACCCGTATACCAGCTTTTGCCAATGCGTATATCTCTGCTTGGACTCAATGAGCACCTCACTAATATATTAAACTGGCCACTGAACCAGATGTGCCTTGCCAGCTTCCTTCCGTTCCACCATAATGGCCATGCTGACGGCTCGGCTACTAGCAGCCACATATAACAACAAGGGCTCCTTCTCACCAGGAGCGGCAAGTATCAGCGGCTCAGCTAACTATTTCTTCAGGGCTTCAAACGCTTGATCAGCAGCATCACTCCACACAAAGTGATCTGTTTTCTTCATGATCTGGTACAGAGGGATAGCTTTTTCTCCCAACCGTCTTATGAACCGGCTTAAGACCGCAATACGACCCACTAAACGCTGAACATCATTAATGCACGCCGGTTTAGCCAAAGAAGTAATAGCCTTGATTTTCTCCGGGTTAGCTTCAATGCCTCGTTCAGAAACCAAAAACCCAAGAGCTTGCCCGCTGGCACACCAAAAACACACTTGGCCGGGTTAAGCATCATCTTGTAGACCCGGAGATTGTCAAAGGTCTCTTTCAAATCATCTATCAAGGTTTCCTTCTTCCTGGATTTCACAACAATATCATCCTCATAAGCATGAACATTGCGTCCAATCTGGCCGTGAAGGGAATTTTGAACACACCTTTGGTAAGTCGCCTGGGCACTCTTGAGCCCAAAGGGCATAGACAGATAGAAGAAGGCTCCAAAAGGACTGATGAAGGTTGCCTTCTCCTGGTCCTTAACTGCCATCTTGATCTAATGATACCAAGAATAAGCATCCAAAAAACTCAAACGCTCAGAACCCGCCGTAGCATCAATAATCTGATCAATACGAGGGAGAGCGAAAGGATCAGCCGGATAGGCTTTATTAATGCCTGTGTAATCCACACACATGTGCCAAGTACCATTTTTCTTAAGTACCAACACCGGATGAAAAACTTCAATAATGAACCCAACTGCCAAGAGCCATGCTACTTATTCACCAATGGCCTTACGCCTCTCCTCATTAAAGCGACGAACGAGTTGTTTGACCGGTTTAAACTTTGGATCAATATTGAGAGTGTGCTCAGCGAGTTCCCTCGGTACACCTAGGATGTCTGAAGGCTTCCATGCAAAGATGTCCTGGTTCTCACGGATGAACTCAATGAGCGCACTTTCCTATTTTGGATCCAGATTAGCACTGATACTGAATTTCTTGGATGAATCGCCAGGGACAAAATCAATCAACTTAGTGTCATCTGCCGATTTAAACTTCAATAGGGGGTCATGCTCTGTAGTTGGCTTCTTCAAAGGTGTCATATCTGTTGGGTCAACATTATCTTTGTAAAACTTCAACTCTTCTATTACACAAACAGACTCAGCGTAAGCAGCATCGCCCTCTTCACATTCCAAAGCTATCTTCCAGTTCCCATGCACTGGGATGGTACCCTTGTAACCTGGCATCTTGAGCTGTAGATAAACATAATAGGGTCTTGCCATGAACTTAGCATAAGCCGACCTCCCAAATAAAGCATGATAAGGTCTCTTAATCTTAACCACCTCAAAGGTCAATGTCTCAACTCTGGAATCATGATCATCACCAAAAGCCACTTCCAAAGCTATTTTGCCCACTGGATATGCTGACTTACCAGGAACCACACCATGAAATACATTGTTAGACGGCTTAAGGTCCTTGTCAATCAAACTCATACGACGGAAAGTTTTGTAGTAAAGGATATTGATACTGCTACCTCCATCCATGAGCACCTTAGGTGAACTTGTAGCCTCCAATCTGAGGCGCAACCACCAAAGCCAAATGACCCAAATTGTCAACCCGGGGTGGGTGATCCTCACGGCTCCAAAGGATAGGATGTTCAGACCATCGTAAGTAATGGGGAATCTCCAGCTCAACTGTGTTCACCGCCCTTCAATGAATCTTCTGGTCTTGCTTACACAAACTCATAGTGAACACATGATACTGTCCACTATTCAACTGCTTCATATTACTCTAATAACCAGATTGTTGTTGCTGATTCCCTTGACGAGACTTCTGATTAAAACCACCTTGATTGCATTGGCCTTGGAAACTAGAGTTTGAACCTCCACCGCCAAAGCCAGGCCCATGAGACCCAGATACTGAACCGCCATTCGGGCCATGATTATTCTGGAAAAAATTGGAATTCCTATACTCCCTCATAATGAAGCAATACTTCCACAGATGATTCGCCGGCTTCTCTTGCATGCCATGCTTTGGGCAAGGCTGGTTCATCATCGCTTCAAGGTTAATCTTTGGCCCTCCAAACCGGGGTGGCTTTCCCTTGCGATGCTAATTATTATTCTGCGTATTGGCACTGGCCACAAAGTCTAAACTGCTCTCCACCTTGCGCTTACCGTTGCCACCATGACCCGCCATGTTATGCTGCTGCCCTTCGCACTACCACTCTTCTTTACCTTACTCGCCTTCTCTTCATCAGAGTTGGGGTCCTTGGTACTATCAGAATCGACATATTTGACGAGAGCCGCCATGAGCTCCCCCATGTCATTGCAGTGGTGCTTAAGCCGCCCCAGTTTCTGCTTATGGGGAAGGAAACGACAATTCTTCTCCAACATTAGGACTGCTGAACCGGCATTGATACTATCTGATGAGTGTATAACAGTTGAGATCCGGCGCACCCAATTGGTTGTTGACTCGCCCTCACCTTGCACACAAGAATCCAAATCCAGGATCGACAGGGACCGCTTGCATGTGTCTTTAGAATTTGGGATGAAACGGGCTTTCAACTCTGCCCATGATCTTATGGAGTTAGCGTGCAACCCTTTCAACAAAGTATGAGCCTGCCCATCCAACATCATGGTGAAATATTTAGCACATGCAGCATCATTGACGTCCAACATCTCCATGGAAATCTCATAGCTTTCAATCCAAGCCTCAGGGGGCTGATCCGCCATGTAATTAGGCACCTTACGAGGGCCCTTGAAATCCTTAGGAAAACTGTCAGCATCCTGGGAACGGGGGTACCCAGACTTGCCTGCCTACAGCCCATGGCGTGGCTCCACCAACAGCCCGATACGGCCCATCTTCAGCAGCAACAACTCAAGACCGTCGCGAGGGGCCAAGCCTCGCGAGGCGGGTGACGCCAAGACCTCCCTGGGGGCGGCCTCCCAGGTCAGCTCCCAAGGAGCGGTGATATCTATGCAAGGGGTACTTCGCGAGGTTCATGTGACATGATCCATGAAGACCAAGGCCAGACGGGCGCCAGCTGGCGCAGAGTACTAGTTTCCTCTTTGGTGCTGAAGAGGCAGGCACAGGCGAGGAGTCCTGAAGCATCAGGAAAAGGTTTCCATATCGGTGCAACAATACCAAGACCAGCAGGATGGCAGGACGGAGGTCACCAATCAGCACACAGCAGGGTCACCACCAGTACCTTTGGCAGGCGAAGACCACCTTTTTGTCAGGATAGCTTGTACTAGTTGTCCCCCTTCAAACATGGTCGTTGTGGGATCCCTTCCCGCCTAATATTTGGGAAGAGGTCCAGGGCCTCTAAAAATAGGGCTAGCCACCACCATGGGAAGGGGACGGATCATTTCAGATCTCCCTCACACACATCAGCTCATCGAGCTCAAGAACACCTCTCCTCAGGAGGTAGTTCATCCATTTTACTAGTTCATCCCTAGCCCTAGAGGCAATCCACCACCACCACACTAGAGTAGGGTATTACACTACAATGGTGGCCCGAACAGGTATAGACCTCTGTGTCTCGTGTTCTTCGGGTTCGTCGAGCTAAGCCGCAAGATAGTTGAGCGAGCGAACTAGCGAGAGTGAGAGTACTTCATGCACCCCCCAGTGTTCGAACCTCAAGGGTTTGCCGGAACCCAGAATCCGACATTTGGCGCGCCAGGTAGGGGTGCGCTGAAGCTTTCCCTCCATCAATCCATGCTCCACCGCTCCGCCAGCTCCATGGCCGACACTCACTGAGCCCGCGCTGAGCGCCGGGCCGCTCTCAACGCTCGCGGCGCCCAAACGGCACCTGTCGCTCTCCATCGCCCGTTGTGAATGGCACCACCGGCCCGATAGCAAACGAGCATCAGGCTTCATCGATGCACCCCTCTGTGCGGCGGGACGGACCCACCGCCACCCCGTCGCTGACCTCGGCCAGTTCGTCAGCCCACGCTCGTCGCGCGCCCACGGACGCACATGCTGCGTTGCTCATGGCGCATGAGCTCCTGCGCTACCGCCCCATCGACGACCTCTACGACGACTGGCTAGACCACATCGCCGAGCTCATCAGCGCCGCTGGGGGCTCTCCTGCCCCATCGCTCTCGCTGCCTCGTCCACCTCCTGCTGCGGGCGACGTGGCCCATGGAGCGCGTCCACCGCCCCCACATCAAGACAGCGCCCTCGAAAAGACGCGCAGCCCCGCGGCGCGGCCCACTGTGCAGGGCGCCTGTGCATGAGGAAGGAAGTTGCCAAGAAGTCCCTAGTCCCTCGGCCGCAACAAGAAAACGCTCCTGCACTCCCAGCACCACCATGTCAGGACCATGCACTGCCCGTGGCAGCAGCGCATGGATACCAGGACCAGGCTCCGCCCCCACGACAGGCTCTGGTGACTACAACAGGGTGCCGAGCCTTCACCCCCGAGCTACGCAGTGTCTTCTGCCCCGGGAAGTTCAAGCCAGACCTGGCTCTATGTTACGACGGCACCCCCGACCCTACTGATTTCCTGCAGCTCGACGAGCTGAGCATCGAGGCGGCCAATGGCGACGAGAAAGTCATGGTGAACTGGCTCCCGATGGCCCTCAATGATGGCGCACGCTCATGGCTCCTGAACCTGCCGACACGATCGGTCTCCTCCTGGGGAGAGATGCGTGAGCGTTTCGTCGCCAACTTCCAGGGCACTCGCGACCACCCGCTGGCCGCGGGTGACCCGCGACACATCAAGCAGCAGCCAAGGGAAACCCTGCAAAACTACATCCAGCGCTTCAACAACACCCGCCTCAAGATCCCCAAGGTGACGGACGAGGCCATCATCTCCGCATTCTTTGATGGCGTCCACAATGTCAAGATGAAGGAGGAGCTCGCCATCCACAAGAACCTATGCACAGCCCTGGAGATGTTCAACATGGCAACCAAGTGCGCAAGAGCTGAGGAGGGGCGCCTCTCCCTCCTCAAACTCCCTACTACTGACCCAGAAGACAAGAAGGCCAAGGCCAAGGATGTGAAGCGCAAGGGAGCGGCCGTGCTCGCGGCCGAGCTAGAGATGAAGCAAGGTCGCGACCACCTGGAGTCTTCGAAGGGCAGCCGTCCGTTCTGTGCCTTCCGCAACATGCACAGCCACAACACCAATGACTGTCAGGAGCTCAGGGCCATCCGCGATGGGTGTTTCTGTCGACGCCCCAAGCACAAGGACCGAGGCTACGACTGAGGAGGAGGATGAAGCGGAGGACGCTGGGACGACCGAGGCCCTCGCCTGGAGTGGTGTGACCAGCCTCGTGAGGACTGCTGGCAGGACCAGCCTCATGAGGGCGCCTAGAGGGAGCAGCCTCATGGGGACCGTCCTTAGGGTAAGGCTGGACTCCCTCCGCTGCAGCCACCATCAAGGAGGAATGACGACCATCATCAGGACGAGGGGGCTAGGGCTTCCAGGAGCCGCGCGCCATCGCCTACATCTTTGGTGGTGCTCAGGTCCCAGCCTCCCAGCGCGTCTTCAAGTAGTTTGCCCGCAAGGTGAATGCGGCTCTTCCCAGGCTTGAGGGCACGCGCTTGCTCAGGTGGTCCAAGTGCGCCATTACCTTCAGCTCATCAGACTAGCTCAGGTGCGCAGCGACTGCTAGCACCCTTCTGATGCTCTTCTCACCCGTCATCAGCAATGTCCAAGTCACCAAGACCCTCATCCACGGCGGTGCGGGGCTGAATGTCCTGTCTGTGAAGACATTCGACCGCATCCAAGTGCCATATGATCAGCTGCAGCCTACCAAGCCCATCTCATCAGTGACCGACGGCTCCACCACTCCGATAGGGAAGATTCGCCTCCCTGTCACCTTCAGCAAGCATGACAACTACCGCACCGAGCTCATTGACTTTGACGTCGCCCACATCCGCCTGTCATACAATGCCATCCTTGGGTATCCAGCCCTGGCCAAGTTCATGGCAGTGACCCATCATGGATACAATATCCTCAAGATGCCAGGAAGCGGCGGCGTCATCGTGGTTGCATGCGAAGAGAAGGACGCGGTGTGCTCCCTCGAGCGCACCAACCAGGCTGCAGTGACCGAAGACCCAAACAACAAAGGCACCCCATACCCTCCTGAGGCGGTCCCCAAGAAGAAGAAGCAACTACTCCACCAAGGGCCACAGGAGAGCAGCGTCTCCAGCGGCACCACCTCAGGACCAGCGCCGCCGGACAGGGCGCCTCCCTCCCTCGCATAGGAAGGCATGCTCGGCGCCCTCCTCAGGCTGGGCTCGGGGGCTCTGTTCTGGAGGGCCTCAGACCTATCCAATGTCACGAGGGAGGCACTCGGGCACCACGTGGAGGCGTGCTTCACCGCGCGCTTCCCTCATGAGGGCATAAGGGGTGGAGTGTGTAGTGCTCAGGAGTTAATCACCAAGGCGACAGAGGAGCTTCAAGAAGCAAGGACCATGCACGGCGACCGCCGCCCACCACCTGGCGTAGCTCCACGTCCTGGCGAGGACGACGAGCTGCGTGCCTGCATCTACGTTCCAGGGCTCAACGGGCCGCATCTCAGGGGCGCTTCTGGCCATTGAGAGTTGGTCGGTGCGAGCGCCCACCGCACAGGTACGTTCGCATGCCCTTCGGCTTACCAAACGTGGTTGTCGCCTTCCACTAGTTCATGCAGGGCACCCTGGTGGCTTGCAAGGCCAGGCGCCAGGCCGTCCAAGGGGAGGAGGAGCCGGAACCTCCGGGGTCCCCGGGAAACCGGCCGCCGGACGACTCGTGAGGAGTGACTTCTCCAGCATGCATCTTCAGCTACTCCAACACCTCTTCAGCAACGGTACCAGGTGACTCTTTCCGGTTCATTCAGCTGGGTGCGCCCCTCGGGCTGCATCATCCCCAGGTCGCAATGGCTTGTCCCTGCGACATGTATCCTTTTTGCACCTTTAGATTACTCTGTTGGGGGCGCCCCTAGGGCCGCATCATCTCCAGGCCGCTCGGGTCCGTCCTAGTGGCATGTATCGTTCTTACATTTATCTGAACTAGCTTGCCTCCTTCCATGATTTACCTTATGACTATCACGTGCCTGTCCGGTACTTCGATACCACGAACGTTGTGCGCCCTTGCGAGCCCACCCATGACCGCCTCATGGTTAAGTACTGGCACGACATCTGAGCTCGGGTCCGTCCCTACAGCGTCGCCAAACCCAAGAAGCTGAGCTCAGGCTCACGGGCAAGCTCCCGTGTATGTCATCTCCCATGGCCCTTGGTGCCTTATTCTCGCTCATACGTCTCCAACGTATCTATAATTTTTGATTGTTCCATGCTATTATATTATCAACCTTGGATGTTTTATATGCATTTATATGCTATATTTTATATGATTTTTGGGACTAACCTATTAACCTAGAGCCCAGTGCGAGTTTCTGATTTTTCGTTGTTTTTGAGTATCGCAGAAAAGGAAAATCAAACGGAGTCCAATTGACCTGAAACTACACGGAACTTATTTTTGGACCAAAAGAAGGCCATGGAGTAAAAGAGTTGGGCTAGAAGAGTCTAGGGCTTCCCACGAGGGTGGGGGGCGCGCCCACCCCCAGGGCGCGCCTCCCTACCTCGTGGACAGCCCGAAGACCCCCCCTGACTTGTTCTCGACGCCAAAACCTCTTATATATACTGAAACTTCCAGAAAGAAACCTAGATCGGGAGTTCTGCCACCGCAAGCCTCTGTAGCCCCCGAAAACCAATCTAGACCCATTCTAGCACCCTGCTGGAGGGGGGAATCCCTCTCCGGTGGCCATCTTCATCATCCTGGGGCTCTCCATGATGAGGAGGGAGTAGTTCTCCCTCAGGGATGAGGGTATGTACTAGTAGCTATGTGTTTGATCTCTCTCTCTCTCATGTTCTTGATTCGGCACAATCTTGATGTATCGCGAGCTTTGCTATTATAGTTGGATCTTATGATGTTTCTCCCCTTCTAATCTCTTGTAATGGATGGAGTTTTCCCTTTGAAGTTATCTTATCGGATTGAGTATTTAAGGATTTGAGAACACTTGATGTATGTCTTGCATGTGCTTATCTGTGGTGACAATGGGATATCACGTGATCCACTTGATGTATGTTTTGGTGATCAACTTGCGAGTTTCGTGACCTCGTGAACTTATGCATATGGGTTGGCACACATTTTTGTCTTGACTCTCCGGTAGAAACTTTGGGGCACTCAACTACTAGGAAAATGCTTATACATAGAAGTTTACCAGTAGCGTGCTTTTTGGAGCCCATGCTACTGATAATTAGCAGTAGCGTGTGTTACAAAACGCGCTACTGGTAGAACTTAGCAGCAGCGTTGGTTTCTAGAAGGCATGCTACTGGTAAGTTCGCCACACCACACCCCCCGGCCAAAAAATAGTAGCAGCATTGGTACCCTAACAAGAGCTACTGTTAAGAAAATAGCAGTAGCGCGGTGCCACCAAGAAGCGCTACTGCTACGTCTTCTATGTGTAATCTTTTAGCAGTAGCATGTTTTTTGGGCAAGTGCTATAGCTAGTTTTATGTACCAGTAGATATTTTGGCTGGCACATATAGCAGTAGTGCGCTTTGGTGCCCAGTGCTACTATTATGGTCTCTAGCCAAAATATCTGCCACCTTCCCCCCCCTCTTCTTCCTCCCCCTTTCTTTCTCCCCCCTCCCTCTTGCACTTGCTTGTCCTTCAATGCTTCCCCCTCTTCTTTGCCCCTCCTCTCCCCCTCCATTAATGCCCTCCCTCCTTTCTCTTACTTGTTTTTGCCACTTCTCTCCTTCTCTTCTTTGCCCCTCCACCACCCCCTCCATTAATGCCCTCCCTCCTTCCTCTTCCTTTCTTTTGCCCCTTCTCCCCTTATCTTCTTTGCCCCTCCACCACCCCTCCATTAATGCCCTCCCTACTCCCTCTCATAGCTCTATCTAGAGCTACTAGCTAATTATAAGAAGGTGCTCGATATTCCTCTCGACAAATTGGTGAGCAAAAAAAGGGTTGTGCAAGAATGGAAATATGTGTGTTTGCGATTAGGACCGAAACTATGTGCGATATGAATATACCAAATTGTGTGTGGCATGTGAGTGACATGAGTTGCCTATGTTTTGCCAAAATGTCGATTCAATTCCGTTTCGGCGAATTTTGGGCATGCAAACTCAATATGTCCTATATTTAGGGAAGGTCATGCCGAATTTTTGTATGAATTCGATCCATGCATGCATGTATACATGTTTAAAATAATTGCTTCGCGCGGAGGTGATCATGAAGGTTAATGGAAGGAAGGTGGAAAGATACTGGCAATCTGCTGTGGATGACATGTATGAAAAAAGACTGAAGGATGTTTTATGTCCGTGTCGAAAATGCAAAGGAAGAGTCAGGTTCGACCCCTTTGACGGTGGTAAATTCAAGGCGCACCTGCTCATGCATGGTTTCATGCATGGCCATACTCGGTGGATAAGTGATGATGATGATGATGATGATGATGATGATGATGATGATGATGACGTCGACGGGACAGGAAATAACGACATGGGGGCACCAGACGAAGATATGGCCGATTTTGTGCCCGAAGAGGAAGACGGCCTCGGAAATGTGGATGGCGAAGAGGCAGTTCAAGGCGGAGAAGACGCGGACACGCCACCGTCTTCATTGCTACTAAGTTCAGCCATGCGGGACCCGCATGTTCGAGACCTGCTTCGCAAGAAGACGACTAGCGACGGAGCTGCTTCTAGAGAGGAGGCCAAACTGGCGCAATTGGAGGTAGACTCGATGAATCCTTTGTATGATGGTTTCAATAATCCCGAGGTGACCCTCTTGAGTTTCACACTAGAACTTCTAAAGATGAAGGCAAAAAACAAATAGACAGATGCAAGCCTGGATGAGCTTCTGAAGTACCTAAAGAAGGTTCTTCCCGCGGGAAGCCTGTGTCCTACTAGTGTCGAGGAGGCAAAGAAAATCATGTGCCCTCTTGATCTGCCACATATTAGATATCACGCATGCATCAATGATTGCATCATATATCGGAACCAGCACACTGAAAAAATGATCTGTCCAAAGTGCAATGCTTCACGATATAAAAATGCCGGAAAGAAAGCTCCACAGAAAGTTGTATGGTACTTTCCGATCACTCCGCGTCTACAGCGGTATTTCGTACATCCTAAGGAAGCAAAGCTTATGCGCTGGCACGCAGAGAGGGTGAAGCCAGATGACGGAGATGAGCTGAAGCTGAGACACCTCGTAGATGCTAGCCAGTGGAGAGCATTAAATGTTGAAGTTGATTTTTTCACAAATGATCCAAGGAACTCGTGCTTGGCGCTATTAATGATGGCATCGATCCATTTGGAAACCAGAACACCAATCATAGCACATGGCCCGTGTTTGTATGGATGTACAACCTCCCCCCTAGTTGTGCATGAAGGAAAAATACATACACATGGCTATGCTTATTCAAGGGCCGAGACAACCGGGAAATGATATAAATCTGTATCTCGGGTTACTGAAAGAGGAGTTACAGACCTTATGGACAACGCTGGCCAAGACATGTGATGCAAGCAAAGGAGAGTATTTCTACATGAGAGCCGCGCTGATCACGACGGTGCAGGACTATCTCGGTTACGGCTATCTCTCCGGCCAGGTGTGCCGCGGATATTGCGGATGCACAAGGTGCATGGATGATACAACTTCTCTGTAGCTATCGAAAGATGGCGGGTCTTCAAAAATCGTGTACATGGGGCATCAAAGATGGCTCGAGAAGGATGACCTATGGAGAAAGCGTGGAGATCTATTCAATGGTAAGGCTGAGCGTAAGCGTAAGCGCAGCGGTGCAGAAAAGTAAACAAGAAGGAAGAACAAAGAGTGCATCTCTTTCTGTGAGAGTTATCTGACCAAAGACCGATAAAAGGTCATCAGAGGAGACCGAGATGGAGACAGAGACAGAGACGGAAGATAGGGGCAAAAAAGTAAACAAGAAGGAAGAACAATATTGCCCCCCCTCTTGCTTCACCTTAAATCCGAAGGAGGTCGATCAATTGTTCAAGTGCCTTGCCGGAATCAAAGTTAGTTCCGGATACTGTGGGAAGATAAGTAGATATCTGGACACTAAGAAAAAAAAAGGTTCAGTGGGATGAGTCTCACGATTGTCATGTGATGATGACGTAGTTACTCCCGGTTGCACTTAGAGGATTATGGACACACATGTGCGTGAGACGCTTACTGAGCTATGCCACTTTTTTGATGCTATCTATCGAAAGTCGATCAGTGTGAAGCAACTCCACAGGCTACAGGAAGAGATCGTTGTCATACTGAATGAGCTAGAGATGTACTTCCCGCCCGCGTTCTTTGATGTCATGGTGCATCTATGTGTCCACATCGTGGACGACATCATCGACCTAGGGCCAACATTCCTGCATAGCATGATGACTTTCGAGAGGATGAATGGGGTCATCAAAAGATTCGTTCGTAACATGTCCCGTCCAGATGGAAGCATAGCCCAGGGATATCTGACCAAAGAGTGCATCTCTTTCTGTGAGAGTTATCTGACCAAAGACCGTGTTGTTGGTTTGCCCATCAACAAGCACTGTGGAAGGCTCGAAGGCGAAGGTCACACCAACGGTCATAGGGATTTGAATGTGTTATGCTCGGGCCGACAAAACGACATTGACAGGGCAAACTTAGTAGTGCTACAACAACTAGATGTGCTAGAAGATTTTGTGATGTTGCACAAAGAGACCATCGCAAATAAATACCGTGACCGTGGGGTGCACAGGACGGACGCTGAAGTTATTAGAGAGCACAACTCCACTTTCTTGCGTTGTTTCAAAGAGCGAGTTCTGGCTAATCCCCCGGAAGAGGGTTGTCCGAACGGAACACTCATATACGCCTTAGAACATGGCTCCTCGACCAACCTCACGACTTATCAAGCATATGATATCAACGGATACACGTTCTACACAAAGGAGAAAGATATAAACAGTGATGACCAAAACTCAGGGTGACAATGGAAGCCATGACCGGGATGTAATTGAAAGATATTACGGAAGGGTCGAAGAGATATGGGATCTTAACTACTCTGGATTGCATAGCGCGATGATGTTCCGTGTCAGATGGGCTAAAAATGTACACAGAGAAAACCGACATTTCACTACCATGTGTATTCCCGACAACGATGATAGCGGTACCGTCAATGCCATCGCCAAAAATGAGCCATGGGTACATGCTAAACACGTGACACAATGTTTCTTCATAACTGATCTGATCAATCCCAACCGTGTTGTCATGAGGAGAAGCAAAAGGAGCATCGCTGGAATGGATGGAGTCGCTAACGAGGAAGACTATGACCAGTACGGTGATCCAATGAGGGAAGATGATGCTGATGATGACGAAACATATGTCAAAAGAAGAATGAAGACTACATTACCTACGAAAGATCGTAATCCCTGGAGAAGGAAAAGTCACGACCATGGGCTCAATTATTCGACAATGAACAAAAGAGGAAAGAAGATCAGTCTAAAGTGTCGTCGTCGCCCAAGCTGACAAACTAATCCCCAAAGATTGCGTGTGTCTTTTTTGTATACTGGTGTTAGCGATCAAATCATTTAATATATATTATACTAATTATTATCCGGAGGTAACAATGGTATTGCTCTAACGACAGACCAAATTAAAGGAAGGAAAGTGCAAAAGAAAGATAAGAAAAAGAAAAGTGCAAATGAAAGAAAAAGAAAAAGAAGAAGAAAAAGAAAAAGATAGGAAGTTTTAAAAATGAAATGAAAAAAAAAGGAAAAAGAACTAATAAGTTGTGGAAACTGAAATGAAAGAAAAATAAAAAATAAAAAGGAAGGAAGTTTGTGGAATATGAAAAAGAAAAAGAAAAAGAAAAAGTAAAAGAATAATAAATATAAAAAGAGAAATATAAATAAAATAAAAAGGAAGAAAGTTTGTGGAATATGAAAAATAAAAATAAAAACAAAAATAAAAAAAATAAAAAATTAGCAGTAGCGCGTTTTGGCCTGGGCAGCGCTATAGCTAAGAAAAATAAAAATAATAACAGTAGCGCGTTTTGGCCTGGGCAGCACCATAGCTGATGAAGCTATGTACCTAGGATAGGGGCATGGACCTGTCCTAACTACCCTACCCAAGGACATCCCTAGAAGAAGTCACCTTTCAATCGACTTGGAGGTATCCCACTCGATAGATTCAAGACACTCGACCACGAAGCAATCACTCAACCAAATTCCAGCCACTCGACTGCCAGGAGATCTAAAGTCACCCTGCACGCAAACGGTCGGTCATTAAGTAGCTTTTATGGTCATCATAGCACTTTATTAGGGGCGTTACCAGTAACCCCCGTTCTTAATGTACTTTAAACCTTGCATTACTGAGGGCTGGAGGGGCCTGGCGAACTCTATATAAGCCACCCCCCTCCTCAGTATCAAGGGTTGGCACCCCTGTTATTCATACACACATAATTCAGTCGACCGCCTCTGGGCACCGAGACGTAGGGCTGTTACTTCCTCCGAGAAGGGCCTGAACTCGTAATCCTCGTGTGCTCACAACTCCTCCATAGCTAAGATCTAGCCTCTCCATACGTACCCCCCTACATCACTGTCAGAGTTAGAACCACGACAGTTGGTGCCCACCGTGGGGCTAGGGGTCTTAGCGCTTAGTTTGAGAAGTTGCGATTTTTTCCGATCTCCTTGATCATGGTTTCGAGCTGAGCTTTGGTGGAGGGCCGCGAGATCCGCCTCGGCGCGCTCATGTTCATCGCCGACGACTCCGCTTGGCTTCAGGAGGCTCCACTCGACGTCGACGAGCTCCCCGTCCGCGGGGCGACGCACTTTCGCGCATGCGTCCGTGGTGTCCTCCTGCGGCAGCCGTCGACCCGGTATCGGTCGGCTCCCGTGGCTTCTCCCCGCCCTGTTTCTCGCCGCCGCAAGTGCTCCGGTTGGTCGAGGCTTCAGAGGTGGGCGAGGCATGCGGTAGCCCACCAGTCGGCCACCCCAAAAGTCGCGGCAATCAAGCCCGACAAATCCCTCTACGGCCTGTTCGACCTGTCGACTGGCTTCGCAAAGACCGCATCCGAATGCGACAGCAGTGACCCGGCTGCAGAGGTTCTGGTGATCGATGGGCCACACAGTCCTCCCGGTTTTCCCCGCGCTGACGGAGGCGCGGATGGGGGCGACCCATCGCGTCCTCACCAGGAGTATCTCCCCGAGCCTCTCACGTCGTTGCAGCGGGAGGAACTTCGCCGCCAGAACATGGATGCACTCCACACTCCTATCGTTGGAGAAACCCCCGAGGCCTGAGCCTTGGAGGACGTGCGCTTGGCTAACTTGGCCGAGCACACTCGATTGGAGAATCTCCAGCGAATACTCGACGGGCGAGCGCGTCAACGGGCTCCAGAATCTAGTCGACGTCAACTCTTTCTGCCCCCGCAGGTATATCGTACTCCGATTCAGAATTTGGCAGCTGCGGCCCGTATAGCAGAGTCGATTCAGCCCTCCCAGTCAGAGGCTGGCAGAGGCTTGTTGCAAATCAGAGCGTTGCTCCGGGCAGCGGGAGACCAGAATTCCGCTGTTTCTCAGTCGCGGAACAAGATCCACAGTCGATCCGTTGCAGCAGATACAGTCCAGTCGGCTCACAGTCCAAGATTGCCTCCGAGGCGTGAGGGACGTGGAGACCGGCGTGATCAGTACAGAAGGAATGAGCAGTATGATCACCGATTCGATCGTGATGATCGACATCGAGTGCCAACCCCTCCCCCGAGGAGTGGATCATATGTGCCTCGACAGCAGGTGGATAGACGCCCTCATAGTGTTGGGCGGAGAATTCCAGTCGACCCCAGGGAACCAGGCATTGATGCGAGATCCATTCTAGTTCAAGGTTTGGTCAACAGGAATAGAGCTCACCGAGAAGGCCACGACAGAGATGCGCCTACCAGTAGCAGAGTACATGTTTCAGGGCCGGAGTGTTTCAGTCAAGCCATCAGAGCCGCTGTAATTCCTCCCAACTTCAGGTTGGCGACTGGAGTTAGTAAGTTCACCGGTGAGTCCAAGCCCGATAAATGGCTCGAAGATTACCGAGTGGCTGTCCAGATTGGCGGTGGGAACGATGAGGTAGGCATGAAGCACCTGCCTCTCATGTTAGAAGGCTCGGCCAGAGCGTGGCTGAATCAGTTAGCACCCAGCAGCATTTACACTTGGGAGGATCTCTCCCGAGTGTTTGTCACCACATTTGAAGGAACATGCAAGCGACCTGCAGGCCTTACGGAATTGCGGTCTTGCATGCAGAAACCGAATGAAACTCTAAGGGATTACATCTAGAGGTGGATCACATTGCATCACATAGTTGAAAATGTACCAGATCATCAAGCAGTTGGTGCCTTTAAAGAAGACGTTAAGTACAGAGAATTGAATCTGAAGTTCGGTGGAACCGGAGAGATGTCTCTGAATCAGATGATGGAGATTGCCACCAAATACGCTAATGGTGAAGATGAGGATCGACTCCAGAGTGGCAAGCATAAAGCGGTCGCCCAGGAAACCGGAGGAAATTCCAGTCAGAAACAGAAGCGGGAAGCCGAGCCAGCCGCTCCTGGGGAGGCCCTGGCCGTAACCCAGGGAAAATTTAAGGGAAAACCCAAAGGACCTTGGAACCCCAAGAAGGTTAAAGACCAAGATGGAAATGATGTTTTGGATCTACCGTGTCACATCCACACCAAGAAAGATGAAGAGGGTAAACTCATTTACCCAAAGCATACCACTCGACAATGTCGGCTTCTGATCCAGCAGTTTCAGGGCAAGCAGTCCAAAGATAAGGAAAAGGAGTCGGACAAAGTTGAGGACAAGGAAGATAGTGACGATGGGTACCCCCAGGTCAATTCCACCTTGATGATTTTTGCTGATGTTGAGAGCAAAAGTCGACTGAAGGTTATTAACCGTGAGGTAAATATGGTTGCTCCGGCAACACCCAATTATCTGAAATGGTCCCAGACTGCCATCACATTCGACTAGTCTGATCACCCTACGCACATTGCCACCCCTGGGAGGCAAGCTCTGGTGGTCGACCCAGTTGTCGAAGGCACTCGACTGACCAAAGTCCTGATGGATGGAGGCAGCGGTTTGAACATACTATATGCAGAAACATTGAAAGGGATGGGCATTCCGATGTCCAGGCTCAGCACTAGTAACATGAGTTTCCATGGAGTCATTCATGAGAAGAAAGCTGAGTCACTCAGCCAAATTGCTCTTGATGTGGTTTTCGGTGATTCCAAGAATTACCACAAGGAAAAATTGACATTCGAAGTTGTGGATTTCCAAAGTGCTTATCACGCTATTTTGGGCAGGCCAGCTTATGCACACTTCATGGCTCGACCATGTTATGTGTATCTCAAATTGAAGATGCCTCGTCCCAAAGGTGTGATCACTATTACAGGCAATCGGAAGAAAGCAGAAGAGTGTTTTCAGAAAGGCTCAAAGATTCCTGACGCTCAGATGGCGGTGGTCGAGCTGCAAGAGTATCAGAAGACTACAGATCCGAGTGAGTTGCTACGAGCTAAGAAGCCTGCTTCAGAATCAGCTTTTCAGTCGTCCGGTGAAACGAAGGTAGTTCACATTCACCCGACCGATCCAAACGCTGCTCCGACTCACATCTCAACGACGGTCAACTCCAAATAGGAAGAAGCGCTCATCCAGTTCCTCCGTGAGAACTGGGACATCTTCGCATGGAAGCCTGCTGACATGCCTGGAGTTCCCAGGGGGCTGGCTGAGCACCGTCTACGAGTCGACCGAAAATTTAAACCTGTGAAAGAAAATCTTCGACGGTCCGCCGTCCAGAAGAGGAAGGCCATTGGCGAGGAGGTGGCTCGGCTCTTAGCAGCGGAGTTCATCCGAGAAATTTACCACTCCGAGTGGCTCGCCAATGTTGTCATGGTCCCCAAGAAGGACAAGTCACTTCGCATGTGCATTGATTTCAAGCATATCAATCGGGCCTGCCCGAAAGATCATTTTCCTCTCCCCCGCATCGACCAGGTAGTCGACTCGACTGCAGGATGTGAGCGTTGGTCTTTCCTAGATGCCTATTCCGGGTACCATCAGATCCGTCTGTACGGGCCCGACGAGAACAAAACAACTTTCATCACTCCATTCGGGTGCTTTTGTTATGTCACCATGCCGTTCATGAGGATGATTCAGAAGTGTTTGCTCACTCAAATCAGTCGGAATGTGGAAGCATACATGGATGATATTGTGGTCAAGTCACGGAAGGGTTCCGACCTGCTGACTGACCTTGCTGAAACCTTTGCCAACCTCAGGAGGTACGATATCAAGCTCAATCCGTCAAAGTGCACGTTCGGAGTTCCTGGTGGGAAGTTACCTCGTTTTCTCGTTTCCGAACGGGGAATCGACGCCAATCCTGAAAAAATTGGTACTATACTCCGGATGAAACGTCATGTGCGTGTGCATGACGTCCAGAAGCTTGTATATGGGATTTATATGACCACGAAGAAGGTTGCACATTACTTCTCTGATCATTCCATTACAGTCGTCAGCGACGCTCCACTATCAGAGATTTTGCACAACAAAGATGCAACTGGTCGAGTGGCCAAATGGGCGATTGAACTTATTCCCCTAGATATCAAGTTTGAGGCAAAGAAAGCTATCAAGTCCCAAGCAATTGCAGATTTCGTCGCCGAGTGGATCGAACAGCAACTTCCGACTCAAGTTCACTCGGAGCACTGGACCATGTTCTTTGATGGATCTAAGATGCTGAATGGTTCCGGTGCTGGGGTAATATTGGTTTCCCCCCGAGGAGATAAGCTCAGATATGTTCTCCAAATTCACTTAGATTCCTCCAATAACGAAGCAGAATATGAAGCACTTTTGTATGGGTTGCGCATGGCCATTTCACTCAGCGTCCGTCGCCTCATGGTCTATGGCGACTCAGATTTGGTGGTTAATCAGGTGATGAAAGAATGGGACGTCAGAAGTCCAGCTATGACTGGTTATTGCAATGCAGTGAGAAAGTTAGAGAAGAGGGTTAGAGCTCCATCACATCCCCCGACTGAAAAATCAAGCGGCTGATGATTTGGCAAAGATAGGCTCCAAGAGAGAAGCCATCCCCAGCAATGTGTTTTTGGAACACATCCACTTGCCATCAGTCCAAGAAGATCCTTTTACAGATGAAGCCCTGCAGCCAAAGAGTGCCACAGATCCAACTGAAGTTGAAATTCCGGCAGTGGTCGACCTAATCATGGAAGTTTTGGCAATCACCCCTGACTGGACGATACCGTACATCGCGTATATCCTGCGAAAGGAACTCTCGGAGGACGAAGAAGAGGCTCGACAGATCATTCGTCGATCCAAGGCCTTTACAGTCATAAAGGGACAGTTGTATAGAGAAAGCGCGACTGGAGTCGGTCAGAAGTGTATAACACCAGAAGAAGGTCAGATAATCCTTGATGATATCTACTCGGGGACCTGTGGTCATCATGTGTCCTCTCGGACCATTGTGGCTAAAGCATACCGAGCGGGATTTTACTGGCCAAGAGCGAATGAAATGGCAAAAGAGATAGTCGACAAGTGTGAAGGGTGCCAGTTCTACTCCAACATGTCGCACAAGCCTGCATCAGCCCTGAAAACCATTCCACTCGTCTGGCCCTTCGTTGTTTGGGGACTGGACATCGTTGGCCCATTGAGAACAGGCAGGAGCGGTTTCACACATGTGCTTGTGGCAGTCGACAAGTTTACCAAATAGATTGAAGCTAAGCCTATCAAGAATCTTGATGCTTGCACTGCTATCAGTTTCGTCAGAGAGTTAACATTCAGATACGGAGTCCCGCATAGCATCATCACCGACAATGGGTCAAACTTTGATTTAGACAAGTTCAGAGCTTTTTGCGCCCCTCAAGGCACACGAGTCGACTACGCATCGGTCGCCCACCCCCAGTCGAATGGACAAGTAGAAAGGGCAAATGGTATGATTCTCAAAGGACTAAAGCCTTGGCTGATGCGTGATCTCAAGCACGCGGCAGGCGCTTGGGTCGACAAGCTTCCGTCGGTTCTGTGGGGATTGAGGACTACCCCGAATCGGTCGACTGGAAGAACTCCGTTCTTTCTGGTTTACGGAGCGGAAGCAGTCCTGCCGAGTGATCTACTTCACAATGCACCCCGAGTTGAGCTTTATACCAAAGATGAAGCAGAACAAGCCCAGCAAAACGCAGTCGACCTCCTGGAAGAAGAAAGAGAAATGGCTATGATCCGATCGACCATTTATCAGCAAGACTTGCATCGATTCCATGCCAGAAATGTGAAGAGTCGAGCCTTCCAAGAAGGAGATTTGGCCCTTCGAGTGGATCAACAGAAACCACACAAGCTCGCTCCTACTTGGGAAGGTCCCTTCATCGTTACCAGAGTCCTCCACAATGGAGCGTATCACCTTTACAATGTCGATCGCCTGATCGATGAGCCACGAGCTTGGAATGCAGAACTGATCCGCCCCTTTCACACTTGAATTCTCACTCGAATGAGATGTAATAAGAAAAACTTCTGTAGTCTATTTATCAAAGACAAGAGTGTTGCAAATTTTCCTATAATTGTTGTTTCTTTTGTTTGCGTGTGAAATCCCCCAGTGGGTGGCTTAGCTACGAATCCGTTTCGCCTAAGTTTGTAAAAAAAAATCCTACCAGGTGGCGAGCCAGACTCCCACTCAGAGGCTTAGCTGCAGCTCAATGCTCGCCTAAGTGTTTAAAAATCCTACCGAGTGGCGAGCCAGACTCCCACTCGGAGGCTTAGCTGCAGCCTAGTGCTCGCCTAAGTGTTTAAAAATCCTACCGAGTGGTGAGCCAGACTCCCACTCAGAGGCTTAGCTGCAGCCCAGTGCTCGCCTAAGTGTTTAAAAAATCCTACCGAGTGGTGAGCCAGACTTCCACTCGGAGGCTTAGCTGCAGCCCAGTGCTCGCCTAAGTGTTTAAAAATCCTACCGAGTGGAGAGCAAACCTCCCACTCGGAGGCTTAGCTACA
>NC_041382.1:256317015-256322741 GCF_002162155.2 Triticum dicoccoides
TTTAAAAATCCTACCGAGTGGTGAGCAGACTTCCCACTCGGGGGGCTTAGCTGCAGTCCAGTACTCGCCTAAGTTTGAAAAAATCCTACCGAGTGGAGAGCAAACCTCCCACTCGGGGGCTTAGCTGCAGTCCAGTACTCGCCTAAGTTTGAAAAAATCCTACCGAGTGGATAGCAGACCTCCCACTCGGGGGCTTAGCTGCAGTCCAGTACTCGCCTAAGTTTGAAAAAATCCTACCGAGTGGATAGCAGACCTCCCACTCGGGGGCTTAGCTGCAGTCTAGTACTCACCTAAGTTTGAAAAAATCCTACCGAGTGGAGAGCAGACCTCCCACTCGGGGGCTTAGCTGTAGTCCAATACTTGCCTAAGTTTTTAAAATCCTACCGAGTGGAGAGCAAACCTTCCACTCGGAGGCTTAGCTGCAGCCCAGTGCTCGCCTAAGTACGGAACACATCCCAATCCACAAGGACGACAAGGTGCAAATCGACTGCTACCTTCTCCTTCGGAGTTGCACCACAAATACAAAGTTATTTCGAGTGAAGAACAAGTTCCACTCGACAGATAATTCATGAAGATATTCAACGATAAATCAAGTTCAGATAAGATCCAAAGGTTCTAGACCGCAGATCAAAGTACTCGAGCCTCCAGCTCGACAGAGTTTAACGGTTACAAAATCCACTCGGCATTCCGAGGCAAATTTAAAGTGAAGCATAAAAGTTTTTATTCCTCATGTGGAGGACTAGAAGGGGCGACGAACTCGTCCAAGTCGATCCCGTCTGCAATGCGAGTGGCAGCAGCAATGAAAATCTCCATGAAGTCTTGAAAGTTGTGCTTCCTGGTATTGGCAACTTGGATGGCGGCCAACTTTTCTTCTCGCGCCTCCTTGCAGTGGATGCGGACCAGAGACAGAGCGACGTCAGCGCCACATCTAGCAGAAGATTTCTTCCATTCCGCCACTCGACCTGGGACTTCATTCAGTCGAGTCATCAGGGACTCGAGGTCATTCTGAAGCGTCGTCCTAGGCCAGAGCGACGTGTCGATCTGTGACATCGCAACCTTCAACCGAGCAAGATAGTCAACAACGCCGGCAACACGAGATTCCTGTCGGAGCACGTTCATAGCAGCCTCGTCCTTCACTGGAGAATTGATGGGGTCCAAGTCTGTCTCCACTCGACTGGTCTCCTCTTCGAAGTTCTGGCAGAATTCTGTAAACACAATTCAAGGATAAGTCAGTGGCTCTACGCAGATTTGGTAACTGCAAGTCAGTCGGGCCGGAGTAATTACCCTCGAGCATGACGAACAGCTTCTTGGCGAGTCCACCGAGATAAGCCTCCAGATCGTTCCTCTTCCCCGCCAGTTCACTGGCCTTGTCATTCAGAGCTATATTTCCATTCTTCAGATGGCTGGCCTCTCGATTAGCCGCGTTGAGAGCAGTTTTCAGCCTGGAGTTTTCCTTTTCAAGAGTACCGACTAAAGCCAGTTTTTCTTTAGCAAGCTTCGTTTTGTTCAGGGCCTCCTTCTGCGCTTAGGCAAGGTCTTGATCCTTCTTCTTCAGAGCCTCCTCCATTTTGTCTGCGAAACAGCAATTGAGATCAACATCGAGGACGGCCAGAAAGAAAGGACAGTCGACAAAAGCTCACCAGCCATACCTTTTGCTTCGTCCCTCGCCTTCTGCAAGTTCTCCTGAGCAAGCTTCAAGGCAAGGTTCAGCTGGATCTGTTTGTTCTCCAACTCAGTGTAGTGAGCCACAAGTTTGCAGGATTTCTGCAAAAAATCTGTCGACAGACATCCAAGATAAGTTGCTTCCGAGTAACCAAGAGAGAATGATGGCGTTTCTAAGACTACAGCCGAATCAAAAACATTCGACAATAGTCTTGGGGACTACACCCAGTGGGTGCACTCAGCGTGCCCCCACTGGTTCGACCAAAAAAAATCGACTGCCCGCAGCCGACCGTGTATAGTTCCATTCGACATGGCCTGACCAGACCGAGTGAAGAAGTTCAGCTAAAGCAACACAATATAAGGACTACAGTCGACTGCCAGCAGTCCACCATAGTCTCGGGGACTACACCCAGTGGGTGCACTTAGCGTGCCCCCACTCATCAAAAAGATTAATAGACACACCCAGTGGGCGTACAGATATGAAGATCTTCGGAAAAGAGATTCTTCAGATAGCATATCCTAATAGAACAAACAGTGAATCGACTGACCTGGACGTTGCTCTGAAGAGCTGAGCTCGCGTCATAAGCTGCTTGGCTGGCTTCCCGATCCACCTTCACTTGCTCCATCATGATCCCCGCCTGGCGTATAACCTCTTTAGCGGCACCCACTTGGTCCTCAGGGACGTGGTGTGTGGCAAAAAGCAAAGGCGGATTTGCAGTCGACGTCGAAGGCCAGACACTCGTCAGAGGTTCAGCGAAGGTTACAGAAACCCGAGTGGTATCACCACCCTCCCGGACTGCGGCCTCAGGCGCCGAAGTAGTTTGTGGGATCTTGCAAGCCGGCGCCCTCCTGTTCCTTCACGCACTCAGCGGCACTTTGTCATCATCATCAGGGAGGTCAATGACATGAGGAGGAGCTACAAGAAAAATCCAATCGACCGGAATTGTAAGAAATCGTCAGTCAACTAAAAGCAGAGCATCAGTAATCGTACCGGGGTTGGAGGTAACAGCATCTTGCATCTCTTGATCATCGTCCTTGGCGGAGATCTCCGAGGTGGCAGCACTGCAAATTTCGAAAGTCAGTCAGCTTATTCAATGAGTCGACCAAGAGTCCGTCACGTTCGACAAAGGAAAACAAATTCTACTATTACCCATAAATGGTGGGGACAGTCATCTTCATCTTGGGCAGAGCCTTGGGCGGCTTGGATGGCGTCGCGCGTGGGTGCTTGGGAGCTTTTTCTGTCAGCGCTGGAGATGAGGTCCGAGGGCGCTTCGATGACTGCCCAACAGGAACAGTCGCCTTACCATGTTCCCGCGCAGGGTTGTGTGTAAGCTTGGATCGCCGTTCCGAGCGGGGAGGTTCGACTTCTTCCTCCTCCTCTTCACTGGAGTCGTCGTCATCCCCCTCTCCTTCGCCGTCAGATTCCCACTCTTCTCCCTCATCTCCACTTTCGCCTCCGCTCGCCTCTCCTTCCTCGGCCTGCTCCTGTGCTCCATTGGGTGTCGAGTACATCTCAGTAGTGGCCTAGAGGACAACAAATGAGACAAAAGTCAATCGACTAATCCAAAAAGAACAAATAAAGAAAGCAAGATCACAGTCGGAAACGCAAGGTCAGACCTTGTCCACTTCATATGTTTGATCGAGTGGAGGAATCATCCTGGCTCCTCGGGGGTTGTCCTTGTTCCCTGTGATACTCGACAGCCACCCTTCCAACATCTTGTCAGTGACCTCCTCTGGGTGAATCCGAGTGGTGTCTTCGAGACCCGAGTACAGCCACATCGGGTGGTCACGAGCCTGAACCGGTTGGATGTGCCTCCGAAGGAAGACTTCTAACAAATCCATGCCAGTCACACCCTCGCGGACAAGCCGAACCACTCAACCGACCAGCACCTTGACTTGCGCCTTTTCCTCCGGCGTCACTTTCAGAGAGGCAGGTTTTTGTGCTCGATTCAGAGAAAAAGGGGGAAGCCCAGTCGACTGTCCTGGGGTCACCTGGTCTTTACAGTAAAACCAAGTCGACTGCCACCCACGGACTGACTCGGGAAAAGTGATAGACGGAAAGGAACGTTTTCCCCTCATCTGGATCGCCAGACCCCCGCACAGCTGGATCACCTGCGTCCGCTCGTCACTCGACTTGGCCTTCTTGACCAACTGAGAGCGGCAAGTGAAGATGTGCTTGAAGAGTCCCCAATGGGGGCAGCAACCCAAGAAGTTTTCACACAAGGAAATGAAAGCAGCAAGATACACAATAGAATTGGGAGTAAAGTGATGGAGCTGCGCTCCGAAGAAGTTCAAGAAGCTCCGGAAAAAAGGATGAGGAGGCAGAGAGAATCCACAATCGATATGGGTGGCGAGGACGACGCACTCACCATCAAGAGGCTGGGGTTCGATTTCTTTCCCCAGGAGGCGCGCAGATTCGTGGGGAATGAATCCCCCCTCGACCAGATCATCGAGATCATCCTGCCGAATCACCGACGGCATCCAGTCGCCCTGGATCCAATCCTTGGGCAGAGTAGTCCTCGAGGAAGATCCGCCCTGAGCGGACTTCTTCCCCTTCCCCTGCACCGCCGCCTTCTTCGCGCGCTCCAAAGCCGACGTCTTCTCCTTCACCATCGTCGCCGGCGAAGCTCAACAGACCTACGGCACCAAGGTGGGAGCGGAGGTGGCGGAGGATCTTGTGAAGGAAGGGGGAAAAGTGAAGGCGCACTGTTCGGGGGTCCCGAGCCGGTAGCTTATAAGAGGTCGCTTCCGAGTGGCTGACTGGTAGGCCCAGGCAATCCCGTCAAATCCCGCAACGGGCGCGCGCGCGGTACATGGCGAAAAAGGTGGCGCGGGGATCGAGGAGCTTCCGTCCTATCCCATTCGATTACTGCGGCCGCCCCCGTCCCGCGCGCTTCCCGAAATTCAAATCCCATAAAATCCGTGGGCCGCAGAGCAACTCGTCAAATAGAAGATCCCTTTCACACCGTCACTCGGAACTTCATAAGTAAAGAAATTCACTCGACAAGAGGCCAAGAATGGATCAAGGCGACTGAAAGAAGTTGACGACGTCATCCGTGACAATTGATCCAAAACAAGACGTTCATATAACATGAAGAACCAGTCGGAAAGATCCCCAACTCCTTGCCCACTCGAACCTCGATGCATTCGGGGGCTAATGATGAAGCTATGTACCTAGGATAGGGGCATGGACCTGTCCTAAGTACCCTACGCAAGGACATCCCTAGAAGAAGTCACCTTTCAATCGACTTGGAGGTATCCCACTCGACAGATACAAGACACTCGACCATGAAGCAATCACTCGACCAAATTCCAGCCACCCGACTGCCAGGAGATCTAAAGTCACCCTGCACGCAAACGGTTGGTTATTAAGTAGCTTTTATGGTCATCATAGCACTTTATTAGGGGCGTTACCAGTAACCCCCAGTCTTAATGTACTTTAAACCTTGCATTACTGAGGGCTAGAGGGGCCTGGCGAACTCTATATAAGCCACCCCCTCCTCAGTATCAAGGGTTGGCACCCCTGTTATTCACACACACATAATTCAGTCGACCGCCTCCGGGCACCGAGACATAGGGCTGTTACTTCCTCCGAGAAGGGCCTGAACTCGTAATCCTCGTGTGCTTACAACTCCTCCATAGCTAAGATCTAGCCTCTCCATACGTACCCCCCTACATCACTGTCAGAGTTAGAACCATGACAATAGCTAAGAAAAATAATTAAATAGCAGTAGCGCGTTTTGGCTTGGGCAGCACTATAGCTAACTTAGCTATAGCGCGTTTTGCCAACAAGCGCTATAGCTAAGTTGCCTATAGCACCGTCCGCTAGATCCTATCTCTTTCCTCTCTCTCACTCTTGCTCGAATCCCCTTTCTCTCGCCACCGCCGAAGCCCGCACCCGCCCACGCCGCTGACGCCCGCCCTCCCACACCGCCGCCGACGCCCGCACCCACCCACGCCTGCACTCGCCCACGCCACCGCCAACGCCCGCACCTGCCCACGCCGCCGTCGACGCGCGCCGCACCTGACCTCGACGCAGGCCACCCCGACGCTCCCTCCCCCCG
>NC_041382.1:256323196-256389838 GCF_002162155.2 Triticum dicoccoides
CCCCCCGTGCCGCCCCTGCTCTCTCTCTCTCTGACCAAATTTGGTCTCTCTGCAGATCGACGAGGAGGAGAAGGACCCCGGCCCCTCTGCCCCGGCGACCCCGACCCTGATCCCAACCCCGGCCGAGGTGTGCCACCCCCTCTTCCCTCCCTTTTCATATGCTTGTTTTGTTCAAATGCTTGCTGTCCAAATGTTGAATGCTGTTAAAATGCATGTTGTTAGAGTGTTAAATGTCTGTTGTTAGAGTGTTCAAATGTGTGTTGTTAGAGTGTTCAATTGCTGGTAAAATGCCTATTGTTAGAGTGGTCAAATGCTTGCTGTTAAAATGCCTATTGTTAGAATGCTGTTAATATGCTTGTTTTGGATTTTGTTGCTAGAGTAAATGAAAATGAGTGTTTAGTTTGTTTATAGAGTAAATAAAATGAAAATGAACATTTTATTTGGCAGATTGTAGGTCACAATTGATCTTGTGTGTCTACAATAATTTATCTTGTGTGTCTACAATAATTTATCTTGTGAATGCTTGACGCACAGGTAGATCACCGACGTGCCGCTCGACGACGCCGCTCGAAGATCATCAACACCACACCCTCATCCTTGACAGGCATATAGTGAGCATCCCAAAACCCACACTATATAGAGCTCTGTCCATGCAGATACTAGAGGAGAGTACATGTGCATGTGGTTGTTGTGTTGCTATAGTGAGCATCCTATATTGTTGTGCTGCTGTAGTTCTACCGGACTTTGGTTGTTGATTCATTTCCCGATTGCGAGTGACCTATGTTTTGCCGGAACTGTTGATTCATTTCCATTCCGGCAAATTTTAGGCCCTCTATATGTGCACTTTCTAGCAAAGGTGATTCCGAAATTTTCCGTGAATTTAGGCATGACTTGTGCTAGAAAGTTGGACATATCGAGTGCTTGAGATTCGTCACGACGGGAATGAAACGACATTTCTGGCAAAACAAAGGTCACTTTTTTTCATTGTTCACTTTATATTAAACCACTACGACATTGAACCCTAGGAAACATGACCGACACCGATGAGGCCGGAGGTTCTCAGTCCCAATTAGGTCAAGCACACGCCTACCTCGACTTTCTGGCGGATCAGGAGGGACAGCAAGCTGGGTGTCCGGACCGCCTTGTCATGACGGATGACGACGATGGTGGCGCCGGTGCCGACACTGATGCCAGCAACGACACCGGCACTGAGACTAGCGCTGATGATGTTCCTAACTGCAGCACGGAAGGTGGGACCTCCCAAGCCAGTGAGAGACAGAAGGAAAAGAGGACACGACGCCCAAATGAGCTCGGCACTGGAAGGATGGTGGTCACGGCGGTGCACCCTGGCGAGTTCGAGACAATAGAGCCGCGAGAAGTGGCAGCGTGTTACGACAACCAACTAAGATGCATCCTATGGGATACCGCTAACATCAACAACACAAAAATACGGAAGAATGAACATTTGAAGAAGCTACTTCTAACTAGGTTGCACGCAAGATTCCAGTTCCCCGGTCGAAAAGACGATGTCGACCCATGGGATGATGAGGGCATGAAAAAAATCAACAACAAAGCCCTAGGGTAGTTCCGCAACACATTGAGCGCTTGGAAAACTAGGGTGAAAAGGGCGATTCAAGAGAATGAAAACTACGCCGAGATTGTTGCAGACAATCCAAAAATTACGATAGAGGACTTTGAAAGGTTCAAGGAGACTTGCAATGAAGAAGCTGCCAAGGCCAGGTCGGAGAGAGGCAAGCAGCTGCAGGCAAAGAACATGGGGAACCACTGCCTTGGAAGTCGTGGTTACACGGGAAAGAGGCCCGTGTGGGCTAAGGAGGACGCATAATGTGAACGTCAGGGGATCCCAGACCCATTGGCTGAGTTCACCGACCAGCAGGAGCACGACTTCATCAGGGCCCGATTCTCGTGGGACCCCAAGAAAAAGATTTTTTCACCGACGGGCCTACTAGCCAATTCATGAGATTACTGGTAATTATCCTTTTTACCATCTTACATATTAGGTTCTGATCAACGAAGTCTACTACATTCTAGTCGCATTTGTAAATGATTCACGGTCCATTTTGCAGAGAGAGCAACACAAGCTTGCGGCCGAGAGAGACTCGTCGACTCAGTCGTTGGTGAAGTACAAGTGGGACACTCCTTTCAACCGGGCCATGAACATAATGATGGGACACCCGCCTGGACAGCGGCCGCAATATGGATGTGTGCATGGCGTCGGGGATGGGGCCACTTGGAAGTACTATTATAATGAGGACCCCGAGGCCAAAAGACAGAGAAAGAAGTTCAGTCAAGTGACTATTGACGAGAAGGTGGCGCGGGCGATGGAGAAAGCAAAAGCGGAGACCAAAGCTGAGATAATCGCTGCCTGTAGAGATGATATGGTGGCTGCCTTTACAAGCTTGATTCCGACAGTGGTCACATGGGTGCAACAGAATCCAAACGCGCCACCAAGTGATTTTCCCATGCCCAGCTTCCGCGGGAGTAACTCAATGAACACCGCACCCATACCCGTACCTAGTATGGCAACCGATGCACCTCCTCCAGTGGTACCTACTCCTCCGCCCAGCTCTCACAGCATCCCTAGCTCCGTCTCTGGCGTGAATGTCGGGCCGTCGACATTGGCTGAGCTCAACGCCCTCACGGTAAATACGCGTCGTCGCACCTTCATCAACTCAACTAATTAATTAATCTTCAGTTGCCGTTCTTTTTGGATCTCTGATGCCACACATATATGTCTTTGTAGGCCGACTCCACTCCGTGCACCCTCCTTTACAACATGAAGGGCGGGTTGGTGGATGTGGGGAAGGGTACTATAGTGAAGCCTAAGGATCGATTGTTTCACCGCCGGAAGATGCCTGATAACGCCTTAAGGGTCTCCGTGGCGAGTGTGAAAGCGGGCTATGAGGGTCTTCCTCGTCCGATACAAGCCGATGGAGAGGATGACGAGACCCCCACGCAGCTTGGGCAATGCAAAAATTGGCCGATCTTGTGGCCGAAAAATCTTCTTCGTGTCAAGGTGGCCGGGAGCACACCAACGGGACCTCAGGAAGGTTTGACCACAACACCACCTACACAAGTACAACCATCGTCTGTGCTGCTTGCTGAGATTGAGAGACATGAGGAAGAAGGGCCAACCGTTCTGCCGGCAGATGATGCCATCTGCCCCATGGAAGAGGATAGGGATCATCACATGGAGGAGGCCGACGATGACCCTAACCAGTATTTCAATACTGCCTTTGACAACGATGTAACAATGAGTCAACCATATGAATATGAGATGCATGTACCAGAGCCGGAACGTCCTCGGGAGTGCAAGAAGTCTTTGTTCATGCAATCCTCGCAGGACACACCTCCAGATGCCGGCTCCACCCAAGCTCAACTGATTAGCCAGAGTCGTCCAAAGCTGAGCCTGACAACACTAGGGGTGGTGCTCAAGGAGGTTCTAACAGACCCACCACCACCTGAGCCCAAGAAGAAGCAGAGGAAGAGACCGGCGGCGAGAAAATCCAATAAAGCTGGCAATGTTGGTTCTAGCAGCCAGCCGCCTTCGAAAGGTTGACTGTGTACCAATGAAACATGCGCCATTAATCCATGTCGTGGGACAGCCAATGGTATCGGCGAATGCTCTAGCTGTAATAGAAGGGGATCTCGGGAGACTCCATGACCATGTGCTTTCGACAGAGAGAAGCCTCCTCGCCTCGGATGATCCAGGATACCCACTTTATACGGTTCATGTGCCGAGCAGTTGCAAGATGTATGTCCACACATGCCCCGTGGACCTCTTCTTCCTAAGGTTTGATTATATCTTCCAGATGTTTCAAATGAGGACACTCGATTTTACCTTCGTCCGCCTGTATGCGCTGCACATGAACTACATCGTCAGGAGAGAGCAAGTCACCGGTCTTGCGGTCGTGAACCCATACTACATGCATGAGGGCTTCTTGTCAATCAACGATGCCAACAGTCAATATGCGAGTAAGTACATCAAAGAATTCTTGGTCAGCAATAAGGACAAAGATACGATTCTCGTACCTTATCATCCCAGGTAAGACATCCGTGGATAGCACACATACATCCTTTCGTGCATTTCAATAGTTACTTTGCACGGTGGAGGCTACACTTGATCGTGTATTTTGCGCAGTGGGGGGTGTCGTGCCGTTCTCATTGTTCTTTACCCGCGTTACTCCCGCACTCTATATTTGGACCCGTCGAAGAACATACAGAAGAAAGATTACACACACATTAAGTATGTTCTGGATAGAGCTATACTGGGCTTCAGCATGCGGGGTGGCTACCCCCAATGCAAAAAAACAAATAAGGCTGGGCTTTGTTTCAGCCACAAGACTGACTTCTGTTGCATCCAACAACCGACAAGAAGTGAGAATGATGGATTCTACGTCATCCATCTAATGATGGAGTACAAAAGGGATGTGCAATCACTTTGCATGAAATCTTCATCCGATACGCATATCCAGAGATGGGTCGAAGCCTTTGGAGCCGTGCCACATAATCGACTTCGAATTGATTTCTACCGGATCCAACAGGAAATTGCGTCCATCATCATCAAAGATGTCCTCGAAGAGAATGGGATGTTCTACGGCGGCCCAATATCGCGAGTTGACGTCCGAACCCGCATTGCCCTACAGCGTCAGGACATGAGGCCTTTCACTAAGCTTGGTGACACCCTTCCGGATATGGACAGATGGGAAGAATGCACTGCTTAAAAACAATGTGTCTATTTAGTTACTTGTTACTTTATGTACGACGAAACTTCGAATCTCTCAGTACGACGAAACTATTAGATGTTTGGTGTCGCACTCTAAATTACTTTCGGTACGATGAAATTTGTTAACTATGTTTACTATATATGTTGCTTCTATTTCATAACTGTTTTGTTGAATTCGCTTCATGGTATATATATGTGCATCTCTGACAGGTATATAGATCAACGATGGCGAGGAAGTGGTATGCCATGTATGTAGGGCATGTTCCGGGTGTGTATAAAGAGTGGCCAGAGTGTTAGGCCCAAGTCTCTGGCTTCTCCTGCGGAAGCCAGAAAGGGTTTGATAGCAGAGCGGAAGCCGAAGCTAGTTACTTGAGATTCATAGCACAACAGGGGATTCAGAACTAGCGCCGCCGCAAAAACTACTACATCATACCGCTTTTGATCATCATGATCGCCCTTATTGTTTATGTCTTAGTTTAGGTAGACAATGAAACATGTGTCTACGGTGACGATGTAAGAGACATGTGATCATTAACTTGTATCGCTATTTCGAGATGATGAGATCGACATCATTTGTGTTGAGACTATGTTGATATGATGAGACTATGTTGTACCACTTCGATGATGATGATGAGACATTCCTTTTTCATATAGTTCCAGTGTATGTGTATGTTGTAACTATATAAAACCTGTAAAAATACGAATACATCAACATAAAAAAAGAAAATACTAGCAGTAGCGTGGGGTATTGGAGTAGTCGCAGCGCTGCTTACCAGTAGCGTTTTTTGAAGCCCATGCTACTAGTATTAGCAGTAGCGATGGACAGAGGGGCACTACTCCTACATACAGATAGCAGTAGTGCTAGTTTAAACAAGCGCTACTGCTACAAAATAGCTGTAGCGCCATAGCAGTAGCGCTGGTGCCCGCGCTACTGGTAGCTCAAAAACCAGCGGTACTGGTAAGGGTTTTCCTAGTAGTGCTCTTTGAAGTTCTTTGTGTTCGTTGAATAGATGAATATGAGATCATATAATCATACCCACGGATACTTTAGGTGACATTGGAGTATCTAGGTGACATTAGGGTTTTGGTTGATTTGTGTCTTAAGGTGTTATTCTAGTACGAACTCTATGATAGATCGAACGGAAATAATAGCTTTGTGTTATTTTATTACGGACTCTTGAATAGATCGATTAGAAAGGATAACTTTGAGGTGGTTTCGTACCCTACCATAATCTATTTGTTTGTTCTCCGCTATTAGTGACTTTGGAGTGACTCTTTGTTGCATGTCGAGGGACTGTTATATGATCCAATTATGTTATTATTGTTGAGAGAACTTGCACTAGTGAAAGTATGAACCCTAGGCCTTGTTTCAACGCATTTCAATACCGTTTTCGCTTACTTTTACCACTTGTTACCTTGCTGTTTTTATATTTTCAGATTAAAAAACCTATATCTACCATCCATATTGCACTTTTATCACCATCTCTTCGCCGAACTATTGCACCCACACAATTTACCATTGTATTGGGTGTGTTGGGGACACAAGAGACTATTTGTTATTTGGTTGCAGGGTTGTTTGAGAGAGACCATCTTCATCCTACGCCTCCTGCGGATTGATAATCCTTAGGTCATCCACTTGAGGGAAATTTGCTACTGTCCTACAAACCTCTGCACTTGGAGGCCCAACAACGTCTACAAGAAGAAGGTAGTGCTGTAGACATAAAGATCTTTTCTGGTGTCGTTGCCGGGAAGGTTAGCACTTGAAGGTATATCTTTAGATCTTGCAATCGAATCTTTTTGTTTCTTGTTTTATCACTAGTTTAGTTTATAAAAGAAAAATAAAAAAATGGAATTGAGGATACCTCATATGCTTCATCTTTTTAATGTCTTTCATGAAAATAAGGATTCTGATAATTGTGCCAAAGTGTTAGAAGAAGAATGCATTAGAATGTTTGGCACTAAATCTTTGGATGATGAGAATGATTACAATGTTGTTAGTATGAATTCTTTGAACATCCATGATGCTAATGATATAAAAAGCCACAAGCTTGGGGATGATATGTTTGATGAAGATCATATTTTTTGTCCCCCAAGTTTTGATGAGCAAATTTATTTTGATGATAGCATGCCTCCTATTTATGATGATTATATTGATGAAAGTGGGTTTGGAAGAGTGTCAAATTTAGGAAGTAATGCTCCCACTATTTTGGATGCTGTTGAATCTTATTGTGATAATCATGAAAGTGGGTTTGGAGAGGTCATGACTTCAGTTAATGTTAATCCCACTATTTTGAAAGAGTGTCAACTCTGCATACATGTAGATCATGAAAAGAATGCTTTATGTGATGGTTATATTGATGAATTCATTCATGATGCTACTGAAAATTATTATGAGGGAGGACTATATGGTCGTACGAATTGCAATAATATCAACTTTCCTCTCTATGTGTTGAAAATCTTGAAGATTTGCTTGTTTTACCTTCCTATGCAAGTTGATTCTTGTTGCCACAAGTTGTTTGCTCACAAAATTCCTATTCATAGGAAGTGGGTTAGACTTAAATTTTCTAGTCTTTTTTTTCATGATGCACCCTTTATGTTTCAATTCTTATCTTTTATGTGAGCATCATTGAAATCATCATGCCTAGCTAGGGGCGTTAAATGATAGAGTTTGTTGGGAGGCAACCCAATTTTATTTTTGTTCATTGCTTTTTGCTCTTGTTCCTTAATAAATAATTCATCTAGATTCTGTTTAGATGTGGTTTTATGCTTTTAATTAGTGTTCGTGCCAAGTAGAACCTTTGGGAAGACTTGGGTGAAGTCTTTGTGATCTTGCTGTAAAAAAACAGAAACTTTAGCGCTCAAGAGATTTGCTGCCATTTTTTTACTGGAGAGTGCGATTAGGTTGATTCTTTTTTAAGATGATTAATAGACAAATTCCTCACGTCCACCAATTTATTTCAGAATTTTTGGGGTTACATAAGTATTCGAAACATACAGATTACTACAGATTGTTCTGTTTTTGACAGATTCTGTTTTCTATGTGTTGCTTGCTTATTTTGATGAATCTATGAGTAGTATTGGAGGGTATGAACCATAGAGAAGTTGGAATACAGTAGATATTACACCAATATGAATTTATAATGAGTTCACAACAGTACCTAAGTGGTGATTTATTTTCTTATACTAACGGAGCTTACGAGTTTTCTGTTAAGTTTTGTGTTGTGAAGTTTTCAAGTTTTGTGTAAAGATCCGATGGACTATGGAATAAGGAGTGGAAAGAGCCTAAGCTTGGAGATTCCCAAGGCACCCCAAGGTAATATTAAAGGACAACCAAGAGCCTATGCTTGGGGATGCCCCGGATGGCATCCCCTCTTTCGTCTTCGTTCAACAGTAACTTTACTTGATGCTATATTTTTACTCACCACATGATATGTGTTTGCTTGGAGCGTCATTTTATTTTCTTTTCTTTTGCTTGCTGTTTGAATAAAATACCAAGATCTGAAATTTTTGAATGTTAGAGAGTCTTCACATAGTTGCATAACTATTCGACTACTCATTGATCTTCACATATATCTTTCGGAGTAGTTTGTCATTTGCTCTAGTGCTTCACATATATCTTTTAAGAGCATGGCGTTGGTTTTATTTTCAAGAAATAGATGAACTCTCATGCTTAACTTATATTATTTTGAGAGTCTTTATAACAGCATAGTAATTTGCTTGGGTTATAAAATTAGTCCTACTATGATGGGCATTCAAGATGGGTATGATAAAAAACTTTCATATAGAGTGCATTGAATACTATGAGAAGTTTGATTCCTTATGATTGTTTTGAGATATGAAGATGGTGATATTAGAGTCATTCTAGTTGAGTAGTTGTGAATTTGAGAGATACTTGTGTTAAATTTGTGATTCCCGTAGCATGCACGTATGGTGAATCGTTATGTTATGAAGTCGGAGCATGATTTATTTATTGATTGTCTTCCTTATGAGTGGCGGTCGGGGACGAGCGATGGTCCTTTCCTACCAATCTATCCCCCAAGGAGCATGCTCATAGTACATCATTTCGATAACTAATAAATTTTTTCAATAAGTATGTGAGTTCTTTATGACTAATGTTGGGTCCATGGATTATACACACTCTCACCCTTCCACCATTGCTAGTCTCTCTAATACCGCGCACCTTTCGCCGGTATCATTCACCCACCATATACCTTTCTCAAAACAGCCACCATACCTACCTATTATGGCATTTCCATAGCCATTCTGAGATATATTGCCATGCAAATTTCCACCGTTCTGTTTATTATGACACGCTTCATCATTGTCATATTCCTTTGCATGATCATGTAGTTGACATCGTATTTGTGGCAAAGCCACCATTCATAATTCTTTCATACATGTCACTCATGAGTCATTGCACATCCCGGTACCCGCTGGAGGCATTCACATAGAGTCATATTTTGTTCTAAGTATTGAGTTGTAATTCTTGAGTTGTAAGTAAATAGAAGTGTGATGATCATCATTATTAGAGCATTGTCCCAAGTGAGGAAAGGATGATGGAGACTATGATTCCCCCACAAGTCGGGATGAGACTCGGGACGAAAAGAAAAAAAAAGGAAAAAAAAGAGGCCAAAAAAATAAGAAGGCCCAAATAAAAAAAAAGAAAAATGAGAGAAAAAGAGAGAAGGGGCAATGCTACTATCCTTTTACCAAACTTGTGCTTCGAAGTAGCACCATGATCTTCATGATAGAGAGTCTCCTATGTTGTCACTTTCATATACAAGTGGGAATCTTTAATTATAGAACTTGGCTTGTATATTCCAATGATGGGCTTCCTCAAAATGCCCTAGGTCTTCGTGAGCAAGCGAGCTAGATGCACACCCACTTAGTTTCTTTTTGAGCTTTCATACACTTATAGCTCTAGTGCATCTGTTGCATGGCAATACCTACTCACTCACATTGATATCTATTGATGGGCATCTCCATAGCCCGTTGATACGCCTAGTTGATGTGAGACTATCTTCTCCTTTTTTGTCTTCTCCACAACCACCATTCTATTCCACCTATAGTGCTATGTCCATGGCTCACGCTCATGTATTTCATGAAGATTGAAAAAGTTTGAGAACATCAAAAGTATGAAACAATAGCTTGTCTTGTCATCGGGGTTGTGCATGATTTAAATATTTTGTGTGATGCAGATAGAGCATAGACAGACTATATGATTTTGTAGGGATAGCTTTCTTTGGCCATGTTATTTTGAGAAGACATGATTGATTTGATAGTATGCTTGAATTATTACTATTTTTATGTCAATATTAAACTTTTTTCTTGAATATTTTGGATCTGAACATTCATGCCACAATAAATAAAATTACATTGAGAAATATGCTAGGTAGCATTCCACATCAAAAATTCTGTTTTTATCATTTACCTACTCGAGGACGGGAGGAATTAAGCTTGGGGATGCTTGATTCGTCTCCAACGTATCTATAAATTTTTATTGTTCCATGCTATTATATTATCAACCTTGGATGTTTATATGCAATTTCATATGATTTTTGGGACTAACCTATTAACCTAGAGCCCAGTGCCAGTTTCTGTTTTTTCGTTGTTTTGAGTATCGCAGAAAAGGAAAATCAAACAGAGTCCAATTGAGCTGAAACTTCACGGAACTTATTTTTGGACCAGAAGAAGTCCATGGACTAAAAGAGTTGGGCCAGACGAGTCCCGGGCTGCCCACGAGGGTGGGGGTGCACCCACCCCCCTGGGCGCGCCTCCCTACCTCGTGGACAGCCCGGAGACCCCCGCTGACTTGTTCTTGATGCCAAAATGTCTTATATATACTGAAACTTCCATAAAGAAAACTAGATCGGGAGTTCCACCGCCGCAAGCCTCTGTAGCCACCGAAAACCAATCTAGACCCGTTCTGGCACCCTGCCGGAGGGGGAATCCCTCTCCGGTGGCCATCTTCATCATCCCGGCGCTCTCCATGACGAGGAGGGAGTAGTTCTCCCTCGGGGCCGAGGGTATGTACCAGTAGCTATGTGTTTGATCTCTCTCTCTCTCTCTCTCTCTCTCTCTTGTTCTTGATTCGACACGATCTTGATGTATCACGAGCTTTGCTATTATAGTTGGATCTTATGATGTTTCTCCCCCTCTACTCTCTTGTAATGGATTGAGTTTTCCCTTTGAAGTTATCTTATCAGATTCAGTCTTTAAGGATTTGAGAACACTTGATGCATGTCTTGCATGTGCTTATCTGTGGTGACAATGGGATATCACGTGGTCAACTTGATGTATGTTTTGGTGATCAACTTGTGAGTTCCGTGAACTCGCGAACTAATGCATAGGGGTTGGCACACATTTTCGTCTTGACTCTCCGGTAGAAACTTTGGGGCACTCTTTGAAGTTCTTTGTGTTGGTTGAATATATGAATAAGAGATTCTGTGATGCATATCGTATAATCATACCCACGGATACTTGAGGTGACATTGGAGTATCTAGGTGACATTAGGGTTTTGGTTGATTTGTGTCTTAAGGTGTTATTATAGTACGAACTCTACGATAGATCACATGGAAAGAATAGCTTTGTGTTATTTTACTACGGACTCTTGAATAGATCGATCAGAAAGGATAACTTTGAGGTGGTTTCGTACCCTACCATAATCTCTTCGTTTGTTCTCCGCTATTAGTGACTTTGGAGTGACTCTTTGTTGCATGTTGAGGGACTGCTATATGATCCAATTATGTTATTATTGTTGAGAGAACTTGCACTTGTGAAAGTATGAACCCTAGGCCTTGTTTCAACCATTGCAATACCATTTTCGTGCACTTTTACCACTTGATGCCTTGATGTTTTATATTTTCATATTACAAAAACCTATATCGACCATCCATATTGCACTTGTATCACCATCTCTTCGCCGAACTAGTGCACCCATACAATTTACCATTGTATTGAGTGTTGGGGACACAAGAGACTCTTTGTTATTTGGTTGCAGGGTTGTTTGAGAGAGACCATCTTCATCCTACGCCTCCCAAGGATTAATAAATCTTAGGTCATCCACTTGAGGGAAATTTGCTGCTGTCCTACAAACCTCTGCACTTGGAGGCCCAACAACGTCTACATGAAGAAGGTTGTGTAGTAGACATCACTCGCATGAGCTAATCATGGACGGACAAGCCAGGGCATGCGACCCGGTGCCTCGCCACCACGGGAGCCGCGCGTCGGTCGTCTTTCCTTAGGATTTTTTCGCATGAGAAGACTAGGCGCGGTGTCTGTGCTCGGGTCCGTCTCTGCAGTATCGATAAACCCAACGATTGAGCTCTGTCTGGAGGCCGGCCCCGTTCACGTCATCTCCTAGGGTTGTTGGTGTTTGGCCTTCTCATGTGATCACCTCAGGAGATTCATTGGGCGCAGGTTGCCTAACCATGTCATAGGGCCAGCGCAGCAATCAAGAATGAAGACTAGGTGCAACCCGCCTTGAGGTAGGGCCTCGTGAGTCCCGCGCTGGCTCACGAGTGCCGAGACATACCTCGTCCAGCCCTGTCGTGCAAGCCATGTATCAGGCGGGGCTGTACATGCCCCGGGGTCTCCACTCAGAGGGAACCCTCACCCACGCATAAGTGGAAGCACCATGCTCTGCACTGGCAGTTGACACGGCCGAGGTGTGGCTATGCCCGTGTAAGTGCGGAAGCTCTACGCTCCGCAGAGGTGATAAACAATTGAGGGCAGCCCCATGGTCGTACTAACCTCAGGGAGCCTCCGAGTTTAATGTCTAGCCTCGTCGCAACACTTCCCGTCGGGAGAGTCGTGGAAGGGGCTGGGCATGGGGGGTACGCTCCGGTTGCGCCCGAGCGTACGCCACCCTGCCGTGTCCTAGGACCTAGTCATCGCGTGCCCCTCCCGAGCGGGACCTCAGTGAGGACAGGTATGGAGGTCGTTTGCGCGTCAAGGAGGACTCCTGAGCATCGCGCCTCATGAGCCTAACTGGCCACGTAGCCCCTCACCGCCTGGCCTCGTCCTGGTGATCCGGATGACCCAATGTCGGCTGAGTATGCGCGAGGCTGGGCCCTGCCAATGTAGAACACTAAGGCCTACTTTCACATCTCCTTCCCGCAGGCCGTTTGCACGTCAAGGGGGACTCCTGAGCAGGCGAAGACCACCTTTTGTCAGGATAGCTTGTACTAGTTGTCCCCCTTCAAACTTGGCTGTTGTGGGATTCCTTCCTACCTAACATTTGGGAAGAGGACCAGGGCCTCTACAAATAGGACTAGCCACCACCATGGGAAGGGGATGGAACATTTCAGATCTCCCTCACACACATCAGCTCATCGAGCTCAAGAACACCTCTCCTCAGGAGGTAGTTCATCCATTGTACTAGTTCATCCCTAGCCCACGAGGCAATCCACCACCACCACACTGGAGTAGGGTATTACACCACAACCGTGGCCCGAACAAGTATAAACCTCTGTGTCTCGTGTTCTTCGGGTTCGTCGAGCTAAGCCGCAAGATAGTTGAGCGAGCGAACTAGCGAGAGTGAGAGTACTTCATGTGCCACCCAGTATTCGAACCTCAAGGGTTTGCCGGAACCCAGAATCCAACACAAATGCTCGTTGCGCAGAGCCGGCACTAAACATGGCACACCCAATGTTCTAGATGTCACTCACGCTTGGATAGATGTTGACGGATAAACCAGAGTTTGTTGTTAGCTGAGCCACCAGCTCCGCCTCCTGATGGGCCCTTCCTTGATCCACCAAAGTCTGAGAATCAACACCACCGCGCGTCGGGTCATGCCCACGAGGCTAGTTATGGCGATGTTCACTGCTTGAAACTGCCGGTGAGTCAATCTGCCTGCTATAACTCCAGCTTGGACGAGGGGTTGAGTGAATCCGTTCACGGCTATACGAATAAGCCGCCTGTTGAGCCACGGCCGTCTGAAGAAGTTCCCTGGCCCTCCGCATCTCTATCACAGCTGCAGACTCGCCTTCAACTGGAAGAGCCGCCAATCGTGACGCTGCAGCGATCATGGTATCCAAAGGGTTAGAATAATGACCTGGTGGTGTCGGAACACGCTGCGGCAGAGTCACATCCAAACAAGGCGGATCCATAGTACACGGCTGAACTGGTGGTCCAGTCACAGGCGCCTCAACCGCCCGGTTCACCATGGGTGGGTCATTGGTCCCTGCCCCTGACATGTTGAAAAGGTTTCTTGCATCATACTCTAGAGGTAAGCGACTCTGGTGTCTCCTTCTCATGATTTCATTTGAAGCGTTTTGATTGAAGGTGAGCCAGAAAGAGTCTACCTGAATCCATTGTGCCTGGGCGTCCAAAGCAGCTCGCTCTGTGGCCATCCTAGCGTTCTCAGTCGCCAACTATTCCTTGTCTTGAGTTATCTCATCTCATAACCTCGCAACAACCACCTTATGCTATTCCTGAGTGTCCGAGGTCACCTCTACCCCCATCAAATTCGCCAAAGCCTCCAACAACTCCGTCACCACTAGCACTAGCTGTTGCCGTGGCCGTTGAGCTGGAGGTCATGGCCACAATGGTCATTGAGCCAAGCGAGGGTTGTGTGCCGTCCATGAAGATCGCAACCCTGTCCGGCGGATCGTAGGGGTCCAGAATACTGTCGCTATCGGAACAGCCCCCAAGCCGGCCGTCTTGCACTTGCTACATTGAATTAGTCTCGCCTGTGGACGATTGACCATCAGAGTAGATGGCCATCTCAACACCAGACATGGATCCTTCCGCAAATTCTTCCCCATGGATGAAACCAACAAAGGCGTGCGTCACGGTGGGTTGAACCTGGGTGGGTCATGCACGTTGAGCCGTCTCGATGATGTCGATGGAGGTGTCTGGCTCAGGGCCCAGTTCGCCAATCTTACCGATGAAGACGTGGATTCCATTGAAGGGGACCCGGTACCCATACTCAATTGAGCCGACCTCGGGGCCCCAGCTTGCGTCATCGATGTGGAGCTTGCCGCGACGACTCTTGATCATCTGCCCACAACATATACCTTGATCCCTTCGAAGCTGCCCTTCAAGAACTCAAAACCACCGTGCGCTGGCCCCACGGTGTGCACCAACTGTCGTGGACTTGACACGGCAGATGTCCTAGTGCAAGGACTTAGTCATGGAGCCATCGCAACTAGGTTAGCTTGAAGGGGTTAAGCGGGACAAAGGACATAGAGAGTTTACCCAAGTTTGGCCTTTCTGAGCGATGAAAAGCCCACTCCTGCTTTGTATTGTATTGGTAGGGTTTCGATTACCCGGGATCGAATACGCTTGACCTAAATCTCAACTGTTTGTTACTTGTCCGTAAACCGTCGCCGGGTCGTCCCTTTATATACACAAGAAGACGCCCGGGGGCTCACGGAGTCCCGGCCGTCTCATCGCCAGCGTGTCCAGCTCGGCAACTAACTATGCTTACCTTACAAAACAAGTTATACACATATGGCGGTTCATCCTCTTGGGCCTCAAGTCGCCTCTAGGTCTTGGGCCGTCAATGGGTTTGTATGAGCCGCCATCTTCATTGATAAATCGCCAGTGGTATGACCCGACCCCTCTTGGGCGGTTCATACCCAGTAGTTATATCCCCAACAAATACCAAACTGAGTCCAAACGCTGAAAAACTTTTTGGAGAATTTTTCTGGGCCAAAAGACATATGATGGGCCAAAGAAGTAGTTATATTAGAAATGTTAGTTATATAGAAATGTTAGTTATATAGAAATGTTTTTTAGTTATAGAAATATTAGAAATGTTAGTTTTAGTTATAGAAATATTAGAAATGTTAGTTTTAGTTATAAAATTCAGAATTTGCACATATGAAATCACAATCCATCATTTAAAAAAATGTTACTTTACTTTTGCGGCATATAGTATTTCTTGTCGACGATGCCCGGCTGGCATCCTCGCCGTCGACCCGTTCGCGATGACGTACGGCTTCAGATGACCGCTGTCCGGGACTGGGCTCCGCCAGGCTGGCACTGGGAGGTGCTACCTTCAGGGGCGCGATGCTTGGTGAGGAACCCGGCCCCGGGTCCCGTCGTCGACCCTCACCTCCTTTGGTGGCGTTGTTCGCGTGGGCCACTTTTGGTGCGGAGGCAGCCGGCCCCGTCGGAGGTGGTACGTCACCGTGTCAGGGAGGAGGACGAGCACGTCCATCGCTACATGGCTGATATGGACGTCAGGTTCTCCAATACCTGGCAGTTTCTTTTGGGAGATCACCCGAGCTATGATCCGGTGATGGTTCCTTCTCTTTGGGTGTCCACCACCCGCACCTCAGGAACCGCGAGTGGCCTAGATTACTCTGTAGTATTCGATCTTTATTAGCTTGCTAGCTAGCTAGCTAGTGATGTATTCGATATTATATCTATTATTCGAGACGATGTATTCGAGATTATATCTATTATTCGAGATGATGTATTTGAGATTATATCTATTATCCGAGACGATGTATTCGAGATTATATTCGATGATGCTTATTATGTACTATGATTGATTCAGTTTTTCCTTATTAATTGATTGCATCCATGCATTGTAATTTGAATATATTTCTTTTGGATTAGTTAAACAAAACCTATGGCAGACAATACCGTCAGAGAGGGAGAAGAGGCCCTGTTCAATATCATACGCAATCCTCGCGGGCCAGATGATGATCAGAATGAAGAAGATTATGACGGCTCCAAATATCTAAACAACACCGGGGAGGGTGATAAGATATTTGATCGCGACGACCGAATTGATGAAGTCATGAACTATGAACATGACGAAGAAAATGTTGATCTTGAAACAACAAAGACCGGTGAGGTATGTATATTTATATAAGCAGGCATCTGGTGATCATCACATGTTTTAAATGACTTGAAGGTATATTAACGAATCGATCTTTCTTCTTTCAGCCATCCAGATCGAGCAAATCTTCAGGCAACAGGAAACGAGGCCCGAACAAAAAGTTGAAGGAGGGCGTAAAGTACAATATCAAGGCCATCAAACCTAATGTCGAACCATTTGCGCCTAAGAAGATTGCGTACAAGTTCATTCGTCAGTGCGGAGTTCTTGTGAAGGACCAACTCCCGATCTCCCTTCAAGAATGGAGAGAGCCAGCAAAGCCACATCCAGGAGTTACTTTTGTTGACGACAGACAAAAACTTCTGCTTTGGGAAACGCTCATGGAACATTTCACCCTACTAGATCATTCACAGATGCAGATGTGGAGAAATTCAAGGACGCTGCTCTTAGGAAGATGGCGGTTGCATTCAAGAACCACAAGATTCGTGAATGGGCCAAGTACGTCAAGGGAGGAAGGAAGACTCCAGTATTCGAGGGAACACTAGAGAAGCAAAGTGCTCATGGGGACGATTTCGTGAAATTCAAGGATTCGGAATTATCTATGGAACGGTCAAGAATAAACAAGGCCAATGTCGCAAAAAAGGATAAGTTCCATAAGCTGGGGCCAGGTGGCTATGCGGTGGGAATGCCTAAGTGGGATAAGTCTAAGAAAGAGATGCTGGATGCAGGTGTCACTCCAGAAACATTGAGCTCGCCCCCCAGGTGCAGGACTTGGTTCTATGCGCATGGGGGGAGTTGGACCCGAAGACAGGCAAAGTTTCAAAGAAGGCATGTCTGGACGGAGCCGAAGATAAGCTACTTGTTGCAATAGAAGAGGATCGATCGGGGGTGTTCGAGCCCAACAGAGAGAACGACGATCTTACGCGTGCCCTGGGAAATCCTGAACACCCGAGAAGAACACGAGGCATGGGCGCTATTCCGTGGTATGAGGGGTTTTCGGACTGGAACGCCGACTACAGAACCCGTGCAAGAAAGAAGATTGCGGAGGAGAAGAAGAGGAAGATGGAGGAGGAGTAGAGGAAGCTAGACTATGAACACCTTCAAGGCCAAGAATCAGCGCACGCAGACTTGGCAGTCAAATTCCAGCGGCAGCAGGAGCAGATCGACTCACTTAGCCAGCAAAGGGGGTCTCAGCAGCTAGCAGATGATCCACCATTGGATAGCACCATCCCATCCATGCCGAGAAGCAGCATGGGTTCCGCCCTGGGCGACGCATTGCTAGATAGCTACCTAGTGGATGACATCATGGAGAACACTAACTGCGAGCTACACTTCAAAATGAAGAACATATCCATGAAGGTGGCGGACGCCCTTGCTTTTACAAATCCCCCCGAGGCAACCTTCCATTGCAACCCGATTCCAGCGGGCTATGCTTGTGTCTTGGTTGATGAGGTGGTGGACCAATATTCGGGGCTAGAGCTTGACATTCCTGGAGGTGATGATGAGCACACACTGGGAGAGGCCAACCATCGTATCATCCTATGGAGAAAGGATTGCATCATCTTTTGAAGGCCACCGATACCGGGTCATCCGACTCCTCGTCGAAGTCCGCCATCGAGTCAGCAGACTCCCGCTCGTCCAAGTCCACCAACGCGTCAGGCCACTCCTCCTCCAAGTCCGGCACAGCTTCAGGCCACTCCTCCTCCAAGTCCGGCAAAGCGTCAGGCCACTCCTCCTCCAAGTCCGGCACAGCTTCAGGCCACTCCTCCTCCAAGTCCGGCACAGCTTCGGGCCACTCCTCCTCCTCCAACTCAGCCATGTCAACCGTCTTCGCGGCCTCAGCAATCACGGAAGAGAGCCTCCTTAGCTATGGTGCGTAGCGGTACAAGTCGAGGTAGTACTGGAGGTACAGGCGGAGGCAAGCGATTTCAATATGGTCCAAGCCTCGTGCCTCTTCCGCAAAGGCCTTACGACAAGTCCGAGGAGGAAAACGTAGCCATATCGAAGGCCGAGGTGGAAGCCCATTTTGCACCAAAACCGCCACCGCCACCAAGGGAGAAAGTGCCTGTGGAAAAGATTGACCACTTCATTCGTATGGCTAGAGCACCAGCTCCCAAGCCTGTTGACACAGACTATGAGTGCCACATCAAGAAGTTAAATCGAGCACATCTACAGAAAGAGGCAAGCTCGAGCTCGAGCAAATCAGCTAGGAAAAGGAGCGGTAAAACCGTTCCCCAGCTGGGAGAACAGGCGGCGCAATCAATCCCCCCGCTTGTTGTGCCAACAACACATGAGAGTAGGCGCGCCCAATATTATTGTGGGCAAACTGTTAACGTTCCCGGGGTGGGCGATGTGTTAATAATCAAGGAGCATATTGCGTAGGCTGAAACGATCGGGATCACTGTTGGACAACTCCTCGATATCGAGCCCATGTCTCCGACTAGAGAGGAGGAAATAAAACGGAAATATGTCCGGGGCCAACCTTTGGTCGAGCCAGACGAGGTCAATAAGCTCCCAACGAGAATGTATGAATTGCATCAATGGTACATGGACATTACCAAGATTTCCAATCGAGAGTCCCTCATGGCAAATGTCAAGAAGGATCATTACTACCATGAGAAAGCTGTGACCGTTGAGTATTCAGAACTATTTCAGCTATACAATCAAGACGCACTCGACAAATCTATCGTCGGTTGCTATTGTCTGTAAGTGATTTCTTTCTATAATTTAAGTCTCAAGCTAGCTGTAGTGATCATTTTGATCAATCATTACCTGTAATTATCCTCACTATATTATTTTTTGTGGTATTATGCAGGATGAAGATTTATGAAATGAAAAAAGGTGGACGCTATGGCATTGGGTTCGTTGACCCAAATACCATTAATGAATACACATGGAAAATAGATTCATATTACGAAAAAAAGTGTAGAGGAAAGCATGCTAGAGTTCTTCAAGCACCTCAAATACAATGAAGATATACTACTTCCTTACAACTTCGAGTGAGTCACACTGTCTTGTACTACAAATTCTGTTTTTGCCTACTAGCTAGCTACATGTTTTTGCTTAAATATGCCCGCTTAATTAAGACATGCAACGTGTGTGCATGCAGATTTCACTGGATCTTGTTAATCATTAAAGTTGATGAAGGAACAGTTGAAGTACTAGACTCACTACCTAAGAAAGCAAGTGACTACACCATCATGAAGGGGATAGTCAATAGGTAATTTCAATCATTATTAACTATATCTCGGCCGATTTAATTAGTTCATCATTTCCTGATAACAACTATTTAATAACCCATTTATTCATTTTCTTTGTCAGCGGGCAGGGCTTGGGCAAAGTTCATCAGGGTCACTCCAGGCCCATGGAAACAAAATCTGAAATGGTATCGACCCCAGGTAAGTAATTAAGTAGTACTAGCTAGCTGCCATTTCTTTAATTATCATGCTTGTTTAATTATTATCTGATCAAATTCCATTCTCGTAAAGGCCCTGAAGCAGGCGCCGAGGAATAATCTGTGTGCATACTACGTTTGCGAGAACATTCGCATGATGGCGTCCGAAAGGAGCAAATCTCAAAGACAGGAGTGGGTACGTTTGTCAAAACACTATTCACAATTTTTACACCATTATCAATATCTAGTCACACAACTAATACACAAGCATATTGATCTCCTTCTTAACAGTTCAAAGAGGTGCAGGAGAAGCTCCTAACAGAGGACCGCATAGAAGCAATTCAAGAGGAAATAGCGGGATTTTTGCTCGACCAGGTCATAGATCCCAAAGGAGAATACTATTACCCGCTACCGCCCCCATGAACCACTTCCAATTGTTATCGTGCTCCGAAGGCACCAATTAATTGTATATATATACATGTTTGTATATATGTGTGAATTAATTAATGGTGGTTGTGAGACATTCAATGATATATATATATATATATATATATATATATTATGATCGGTTCTACTAGTAATTCTATTTATATATATGCATAACATGTACAATATATAGTATCATAAAATACCAACAAACGAAAAAGAATTAAATGGAAAACAAAAAATTAAATGAAAAAGAAATCATAAACCCAAAACCCCCCAAACCTTTTAATACTGGTTGGTGACACCAACCGGTACTAAAGGGCTCCCTGCCCCCGAAGCTGGCTCGTGCCACGTGGTCGCCCTTTAGCACCGGTTCGTGCTGAACCGGTACTAAAGGGGGGCCATTAGTGCCTACACTTTAGCGCCGGTTACCAAACCAGCACTAAAGGGCCTTATGAACCGGTGCTATTGCCTGGTTCTACACTAGTGAAGGTAGAACAAATATTCTCTCAAGTTCTATCGACCACCAATACAACTCTACGCACACTTTATAGGTGTGATATGATAGGTTTGCAAGATAATAAAGAGCACGTAAAAAATATAGGGGTTGTTTAGATGAAGAAACAACTAAGTTAGTTTTAGTGGAGAGCTTTTTGTCACAAGAAAGTTATTTGTCCCTACGTAATCGATAACTAGACTAGTAATCATTATTGCAATTTTATATGACGAAGAGGCATAAGCTAACATAATTTCTCTCCTTGGATCATATGCACATATGATTGGAACTCTAGATAACATCTGTAACTACTAAAGATCATTAAGGTAAAACCCAACCATAGCATTAAAGTATCAAGTCCTCTTTACTCCCATACGCAAACAACCTATTTACTCGGGTTTAAGCTTTTGTCACATTAGCAACCCACCATAAACAAACCATGAACATATTGCAAACCCAACAGTGGGGATTCCTCACCCTTGCGCGACACGGAGAGCACCATAGGATAACACGACTAATAAAACATACAACTCAAACCAATCACAATCATCAATTAACCCATAGGACAAAACAGATCTACTCAAACATCATAGGATAGTCATACATCATTGGGAAATAATATATAGCATTGAGCACCATGTTTAAGTAGAGATTATAGGGGGGAGAAGAGGTGTTACATCGCTGCATATAGGGGGAGAGAGTTCGTGATGATGGCGGCGAAGTTTTTGGTGTAGATTTCCGTCACGATGATGGCCCCGACGGCGTTCCGACGCCACCGGGAGGGAGGGGGAGAGAGCCACCCTCCTTCTTCTTCCCTGGCCTCCCTCCTAGATGGGAGGAGGGTTTCCCCTCTGGTCCTTGTCCTCCATGGAGGTGGAGGGGCGAGAGCCCCTTCGATATTGGATCTCTCTCTTTCTCTCTCTCTCTCTCTCTCTCTCTCTCTCTCTCTCTCTCTCTCTGTGTGTGTGTGTGTGTGTGTGTGTGTGTGTTTCCTTCTATTTCTGTGCTCCCAGATTCTCGCCTTTCACCGTTTCTTAAATTCCCGGAGATCCGTAACTCCGATTGGGCTGAAATTTTTAAACAATTTTTATCCGGATATTAGATTCTTGCGGCCAAAGAAGGGCACCAACCAACTTATGGGGTGGACACAAGGGCCCTGGGCGCACCCTACCCCATGGGGCGCGCCCCCCTGCCTTGCTGCCGCCTCGGGCATCATCTCGCGTTGATTCCACTTCCCAGAATTCACATATATTCCAAAAAAATCTCCATAAGTTTTTATCGCGTTTGTACTCCGTTTGATATGGATTTTCTATGAAACAAAAAACACGCAACAAACAGGAACTGGCATTGGGAACTGGATCAATATTTTAGTCCAAGAAAATCATATAAATTGTTGCGAAAAGTATGTAAAACTTGTAGAATAGTGGCATGGAACAATAAAAAATTATAGATACGATGGAGACGTATCACATCCCAAGCTATTATCCAAAAGAGAAGCACGCAACTAAGCTTGGGGATGCCCAAGTGGCATCCCCTCTTTCTTCTAACGACCATCGGTATTTTACTTGGAGCTATATTTTTATTCATCACATATCATGAGTTTTGCTTGGAGCATCTTGTATGATATGAGTCTTCGCATACGACCATCTCCATATGAATAATGGAGCAGTGGAACCTGAGTCAAAGATGACGTTCCATACGACCATCTCCACTCATATGGATGGTTGTATGGCCTGCCAATGTAGCCCCCTAATCCACATGAACAACCTTTATAAAAGGCCCGACGCCCAATGAGCAATAAAACATCGCCACACATTGCCATATTTGCAGTAGTAATCTCCATCAATCCAAGCTACCGCCATTTCCCATCTACATCTCCATATCCACCACCTTCATCACCACCATAGTGCTTAGCTATCTAGACATACCTTGTAATCGCGTATCACATCCGGCATCTATTTTAAGACACGTATTATCAATCAATCTTCATGATGTACGTCAATGATTTATTTGTGTGCACGGGGTGCCGCGCTACTGCTACGGTGCTACAGCTAAACTTTACCAGTAGCATGGGTTTACCCGCGCTATTGCTAACATACAGAGAAGTAGCGGGCTTGCTTGGCCCGCGCTACTGCTAATAGCAGCAGCGCCGCTTTGATGAGCACGCTGCTGCTAAAAGCACACTGCTACTACGTGTATTCCCGCGCTCCTACTAAATTATCCTTTAATTTTTTCCAGCATATTGGCTCTGTATTTGTATAGGTTTTATACAATAGTTTCATCATATGATTTTATCATCATGATGAGTTATTATATATATCAGTGGGTGAAAGAGACATGGATTAGATCTAAGTGGAGGCAACATGGTGTAGATCCAAAGTACTACTAATCCAAACTTGATCACTTTAGTCTCCATTATGAGCATTATTTTTATTTTATTCTCCATCTTCTTTTATAAAGCACCAACTAAGGGGCACTATGATCGTACTTGAGCATTAGGTGTAGCTAATATGGGAGTGTGTTTCATGAATGGATCAATGATTGAGCATAATGGGCTAGGGATAACTTGCTTTAGTGTTGATATTTTGAAAGACATGGTTGCTTGTTGATATGCTTGAGTATTGGAGTCTTCATGTCAAAACTACACTATTGCTTTGAATCATATAAATGTCCAAATGTCCATGCTACAAAGAAAAGAATATGTGATGAACATATTAGGCAACATTCCACATAAAAAATTCTGTTTTTATCATTTACCTACTCGAGGACGAGCAGGAATTAAGCTTGGGGATGCTGATACGTCTCCAACGTATCTATAATTTTTGATAGCTCCATGCTGTTATATTATCGATCTTGGATGTTTTACAATCATTTTATAACAACTTTATATCATTTTTTGGGACTAACCTATTGACATAGTGCCCAGTGCTAGTTGTTGTTCTTTGCTTTTTTTTACTTCACAGAAAATCAATACCAAACTGAGTCCAAACGCAGTGAAACTTTTTGGAGAATTTTTCTGGGCCAGAAGACACGGGATGGGCCAAAGAAGTACCAGAGGGGTGCCCCGAGGGGGCACAACCCACCCGGGCTTGCCTGGGGGCCCAGGCGCACCCTGGTGGTTTGTGCCCACCTCGGTGGCCCCCCGCACCGCCTCTTTCCTCTATAAATACCCCAATATTCCAAAAACCCTAGGGGACTCGACGAAACACAATTCTAGTCACCATAAGTTCCAGAAACCATAGATCCAATCTAGACCCCATCATGGAGGGGTTCATCATCCTCATTGGTGCCTCTCCGATGAAGCGTGAGTAGTTCATTGTAGACCTACAGGTTCGTAGTTAGTAGCTAGAAGGCTTCGTCGCTCTCTTTTGATCTCAATAGAATGGCCTCTTGGAGATCTATTTGATGTAACTCTTTTTGCGATCTGTTTCTTGGGATCCGATGAACTTTGGGTTTACGATCAGATCTATGTTTTTATCCATGAAAGTTATTTGAGTCTTTTGATCTCTTATATGCATGATTACTTATAGCCTCATATTTCTTGTTCGAATATTTGGTTTAATTAGGTCGACTAGATCAATTTTTCTTGCCATGGAAGAGGTGCTTTGTGATGGGTTCGATCTTACGGTGCTCAAACCTAGTGACAGAAGGGGAAATGACACGTATGTACCGTTGCTATTAAGGATAACAAGATGGGGTTTATTCCTATATGAGTAGATCTTGTCTACATCATGTCATTGTTCTTATTGCATTACTCCGTTTCTCCATGAACTTAATACACTAGATGCATGCTAGATAGCGGTTGATGTTTGGAGTAATAGTGGTAGATGCAGGCAGGAGTCGATCTACTAATCTTGGACGTGATGCTTATATAATGATCATTGCCTGGATATTTTGATAATTATTTGAAGTACTATCAATTTCCCAACAGTAATTTTTTTACCCGATGTATGCTATTTTTCTCGAGAGAAGCCACTTGTGAAATCTACGGCCCCCGGGTCTTTTCTTTATCATATTTGCCTTCGAGATCTATTTTTATTTGCTTTTATTTTCAGATCTATTAATCCAAAAGGACAAAAATACCTTGTTGCAATTTTTAATTATTTATTTTTCCTTGCGTTCCCGCGGGATCTATTTAATCAATATACTATAATTTTATCTATCTTTTTACCCAGGAGAGATACACAACCCCTCTTTTACGTCGGGTTGCAAGTATTTGTTCTTTGTGTGTAGGTGCTGTTCACGTAGTGCTGCGTGGTTCTCCTACTGGTTCATAACCTTGGTCTGATCACTGAGGGAAATACATACCGTAGCTGTGCTGCATCATCCCTTCGTCTTTGGGGAAATACTGACGTAGTTCAAGCCGCATCAGCTATCAATGAAAATATATAAGTTGTCAACTATTTTCATAAAAAACTATATAAATTACTTAATAAATATAGTTGAGAAACTCACATAGAGGTAGAAGTGGAAGCGTATCAACATCGACCCAAATGTTGATATTAGCTTCGTCAACATTATCTTCGTCAATGTCATCTTTAGGATAACCTAGATCAAAGGTGACATACATACCCTCGTGAGAAGCATACACCTTGCATAGTGCTGTCCAATCTGAGCAACCAAAATGGGAGTAGGCCACCGCATTGTATAGCTTTACATGAAAAGCATAACCATGATGGGTCCTGAGGTTAACTCTCTTTGTCTCCATATTCTCATGATCTTCAAAATCCAGCTTCTCCAAGACATAACGTCTTGCATAGTAGGGGATGCACTAGTCGAATTATAGAAAACAGAAATTACACGTTGAAGAAGCAGAAGTCATGCTTAATTACGAAAAGACTTGTCATCGTTGCGTATAGTATAAACATCGAAGGTCTCGTAGAGCTTAATACAAAAGTGTCGACCGTCTTGCAAGTGAGGCTTGTCGCACAGACCCCGGTCGTCGCCGTAGTAGTCGCACTCAGGGATCCTATCATCGTCAGACATTTCCTATGTTCATAATTCAATGATTGAACTTCTGAAATTCAATATATGTACCACAAAAACTAAATTAGATTATTATTATTCATGGTGGGTTGAGTCGAATCTTTTATTGAAAACTCTCAGCTCATGTGGTGTATATGGTGGGCGCTCCCTCTCTGATATATTCAACTTTCGGTGATGGTAGCTCCTCCATTCATCCCCAAGTGCATTACACCAAAATGTCTAGCATATGGGAACGAAGGAGAAGCTACCCCCACGACAACAATCGGTATTATTCTTCCTCTCCCATATATGGTGGACACTCCCTCACTGATTTTTTTCTTCGTCGGTGATGGTCGCTACTCCTCCGTCCCCTACTGCATAAGAAAGGTCTACCACAAGGAGAAGAAGGAGAAGCGACCCCCACGACAACAGTTGGCATTGTTCTTCTCTTCTATATGGTGGACACTCTCCCTCACTGTTTTTTGACTGTCATGTATGGAGCCCCGATAGACTTAAAGTCAACCCAAAATGTCATTTAATTCTCTTTCCGACAAATTCAAGGCACTCAATATTTCCTACATTCTACCACAAGCAATGCTAAAATCCACAGAAAAATCCTGCATGACCTTTGCTAAAAAGGACATATCGAGCGCCTAAAATTTGCCGGAACAGAAATTAATCAACACTCCTGCAAAACATAGGCCACTCGGAGGTGTTGTCTGCATTGATAATGAAACCGAAGAGCATATAACAGGGAGTAGCCTCATAGATACTTTCTCAAAAAGCCCTAGCTTCATCGCATTGTCATAGCTACTCATCTACTAGTCTACTACACACCTATGAAAACATGTACATCATCGTCAACGTCAACGACATGGGGATTTGGTTGGTCCCACCTCAAGGTCGGAAGGGGTCGGTAACGAGGACAACGGCAGGGATGATGCAGGGGCTCCTTGATTTATGCAAAAACAAAATAAAAACAAAAACATTATTATGCTTATCTTAGGAATTAGTGAAACCCTATAAGCTATAAACTAAACATTATTATGTTCATTGAAAAGACCTACATTTACTAAAAAAATGTAAAACTAGTGTTTTTACTAAAAATTTGTGTTACCAAATATACCCTAGTTCTAACCCTAACAACTATCCATCCATTCATCTATCTATCCAAAGCATTACTAAAAAAGCTAGTTTAATCCATCTGACTATCCATCTATCTATCCAAGCAATACAAAAGAACCTAATTTCATCCACCCATTTATCTATAAGCTTTGTCCTAGTAGTGGTTCATATATATGAACACATAGGGTTACATATATCTACATTCTATTGTACTCCAAAAACCTATTTAGTGCTCTAATGATGAAATGGACTCATATATATATGAACACTTAGGGTTCATATATCTCTCCCTAATAATAAAGCACGGATTGAGTCTCCGGGTTCACCGTCGCGCATCTTTTGCATAATAGTCCCTAGGTTTTAGCGTATCAAACCCGTAGTACACCGACCAAAAAACGATTCGCCAGGTAATTGACCCCCAATTTCCCCTCTGCGCCGCCACCCCCAATTTCCCCTCTGCGCCTCCATGCACCAGAGATGACCGCGCCGACCACTCGATTCCGCGCCTCTCGCAAGGGACCGCCGCCGACGAGGGCCACGCCGGTGATCTCCCCTCAGCCCGCCTGACTCCTCTTTCCTCTCTGTTCTCCTCCTCTCTCCGCCCCCTGTTCAGTAGCAACCTCCCAAACTCGCCACGATCCATGGCCATCTCCTTCCGCCCAGCTCTGGTCCATCACCGGTCGTCCGTGGCACGAGCGCTGCGCCTCCTCCTCAACCTCCTCATTCCGCTCCACTCCTCCTGGACTGCCCACGTGCGCCTCCCGAGCCCCCATGGACGCCTTCTTCGGAGGTGCGGTATCGATGGTTGACCGCTGCCATGACCGGCCTCGTGCGCAGCTCCATGTCCCCATCCCCTACGCCTCCTCCCGCGTCTCCCCCATCTCGCCTATGCAGCACCGTGGCTGCACGATCGCCAGCGCCATCTGCTGCAGACCCGCTCTCAACCCCCTGTGGTATGGAATTTCTCTTACTGGAGCATTTCAGTGAAAAGGAATTTGGTTCTGAAGCTTACGATCTGAAAAACATAGGAGAATTATTTTGCTCTATGTTGTGTTGTCGTTCCTGCTCAATAGGTGTTTATATTTGTGCCTAAAAGGAAGTATGTGCTTTTCAGAATAAGCTCCATATATGTATATATGCATTGCCTGTTGTTGCCACTAACTGAAAGGAGCTTAGTCAGTTACAACATTACTTATTCCGTGAAGAGTGTATAGTGTATTTCTTTCTTTCCTGCTCCGTCTCAGAGGAAGAATAAAATATCTGAATTATGTGTTTGAGCTATGAGGAACGCCTGTTATATCATTTATTCTCCTACAGGACATCTTAGTAGCTTTTCTTCTTGAAGTTGTATTAGAAATAGGTAACTAGCTTCATTTCGCGTAGGACATTCAAGAGTGAGTTTTTTTCTAAGGCTGGAAGGGAAGGAAGCAATGCAAGTGAGACACTTATATAATTCATTTGACCACTCTTCTTTTCTTCAGGTTCTTATTGGTCTCTTCTTTGGATGAGCTTTCTGAACACAATTTGAAGCTTCCAAGAAGCAAATTCCACTCTACTACTGACTTGCTTTCCGGTGTTCTGGTGAGAGAAAATTTAGAAGCCAAGTTGTGCTATAGGACATAGGTAAACCTGCTTATCTCATTTAACTTATGTTCTTGGAAATTATACTAATATCCTCCTGATAATTCCTATTATGTTGACACATACCACTCTATGGCAACGTGAAGATATACTATGCCAAGGAGCTAAAAAGGCCCTTGTTTTATGAGTGCTATTCCCATAGTCCTGAATATGAATTCTAGAAGCTATGTATTTTAGGCAAGATCCGTCAACGACAAGGTACCTGAGTCTGATGCAATTCAGGAGAAGTTGATGCCTGAAAAGTACACCACAACAAACGTCCAAGTGATTCTCCTGACCACGGCGGGGTACCCAGGACAATGTGATTAAGAGGTATACACGGCAGTAGCAGAGTTGACCAGCTCCAAGAAGCTTTGCAATTGTATACATATATTCTCACCACAATTAATTACACGTAGGCTCTGTCTCCCTCCTCTCCTGGGAATTTGACAAATGTTGTTATCAAGGCATTTTGTTCTTCTAATCGATTCTAGAATAGATAAACATGTACTATGTGTTTCATATGAACTGTTAAGAACCCAACAACGCATGGTTATTTCATCAATCTTATCAACTTTTAGTTAATGGAATTATCTATTGATTGTAGTATTAAGTTTGCTTGCGTTTTCAGCTAAAAGAAAGGAAAAAAGGAACAACATACATTTCTGCATTGCTTCACCCTTACGACTGAGAGAGGCATGCGTTCTCCTATGAAGAGTGCATAAATTTTTTTCATTGGCTTGATATTTATTTATACCAGCTAATTTGCAGGTCTTACAATTAGTACTAATCTTTAGGCACATGACCAGGACCATGTGGATTGCATCATATGGTATATCTAAATGGATTATGCTTTTCTTTTTTCCATGTTACTTGGTGTTACGTTTTGTTTCTTTCCTGACAACCATTTTCTTTTGGCATATCCTAGGTTTATGAAATACTGAATAATGTTGTTGATGAAGCTCAAGCAGGCTATGCTACTGAGATTAATGCAGTCCTTCATGATGACAATTCCTTTAGTGTAACTGACAACTGCCGTGGGGTATGTAGTTCCTAAAACCTATGAAAGACTTCCTGAATGTTCAATGGTTCTATAAATATTGTGGAAAAAGGAACTATTATGTGTTCAGTTTTGTGCTGCTGCACGGTGTTGAACACCCTGAACATGGCAATTTCGGGGCCTATAGGATGGTAGATGTCTGGGCCCATGGCTGTGAGCTCGGCCATATAGGCCCTTGAAAACTGACGGCGACACCTCTCTTCGGGCAGAATGTTATGCATGAGCACAATGCGCGATAATTTTCAGAGTCATAGACACGCTGGGAATTAGTGTTTGCATTTTTGTTTTTATGACGTCTGAACTTTAGCGGACAATGTTCACTCACACATGGCATATGTGCTAAACCAGCCGGCTGTTCATTGGAAAGTTATAAGAAATCCAAAGGAATCCAGCCTTCAAGTGTATCACCCATTATATCTCTACTCTGTTCTTCTTTGCTCTGCTTTTCAGGAAGAAGGTGGATTGGTGGCCATTTCCTGTATGCAGAGGGGATGGCAACGACTGTTCCTTGGTTGAAGGATGCAATGCATCTCGCTGAATTTTAAGCTGTACGATTTTGGGTCTTCCTAGATACCTATGCAGGGGAGAAGAAATCTGCAAGTTGGTTAGAAAGCTAGGCATGATTCTTAGTAATATTCTTTACTTGGTACTTGATGATTACTCTTTACTTGGTACAAGGTACTTGATGATTCTAATATAATCTTACCCTGCTGCAGATAGTAGTTTACATACATACCTAAATGTGTTGGAGATGCATTGCACTGTGTTTCATAGGTGGCCATGACCGTGAAGGGTGACTAAAAGTAATCCATCATCACATCAAGTTTCTGGAATTCCTTGGATCAAAAACAGATCAAGATGCATCTGGTTAAATTTCAGGGATCAAAACCGATACAGATAAAAAATGGCTCAATGAAAGTTGTATTATCTGCATACTCTTTGTTGGTATATAAATCATGGCTCCCCTAATACTTTATTCCCATGTAAAATATCTAATTCCTGCATTACTTTGGAGTGCACACTTCAGTTAAGAAAGGAGACTGCAAGTTATATATAGTGATCTGTATTGCTTACATCTAATATATAATCTATACATGATGGATTCGAATTATGTGCTAATTGTTGTACAATCGTCTTTCAACTGAATTACAGCCAAAGTGTTCATCTTGGCTACTTCTTTACTTCTGCACAAATTAAATGGTGGAGTATGGCAACTACAAGCTACATGGTAAAATGTGGTAGCCTTAAATTGTCTTCGGTTTAGTCTCTTGTGTTTTCTTGTGTTCTACATAAGTCTATGAGCCTTATGTCTCAATAAAATAAAATGTGCGAGAATAGGACTGAAAATCAAAGCTATTCATCATTTCGTGTGGTTGAAACTTGAGTGTACCAACTGGAATTTTGCTATTCGACAATTGGAAAAATAGCCTACTCGACTAAAACCACGATGAGTAATTTGGAACGGAGGGAGTATTAAACAAGAAATTCAGGCATTTGCCATTAACAAAAAATTAGGAAAAATGAATAAAGGTCTAATTTGCCTCCATTCATAGTTTTATCTGGTCCAGTTTGGCAATGTATTAGATATTGTTTTACTGGCCATGAAACAAACCATGTATAGAGCTAGGTCCAGGCGAGGTGGAGGATTCATTAGTATAAGTCAGGAAATGCCCATCAAAGAAATGGAAGCTGCTTGGCCAAAGAAGTTTCAGGGTGGTGCCTTAGAGCATCAAGCGGTGATAATGTCGTCACGTCTTGAAATTTCCAAATGGTCTTCTAAAAATTCTTATCTCATCCTGGACTATTTTCACCAATGAATCTCAAGCACGACCTCATCATCAATGCGGCAGGTATGTGGTTAGCAGAAGAAAAAAACACTAAAAGTGCCTTCCTTCAGGCCATGACCCATGCATGTTACATGTCCCTTATGTCTTTACCAATGGCCAATGAGGGCCATTCAATGCAGTACATAACATACAATGATCTTCCACATTAAGTCTTACACATAAAAAAATCTAGGCAACAGTTCATTATTTATATTGTGCTAGATTTTTTTTGGTTCTGGTTCAATTTTGTTATGAAAAAAGAAATAGTACTCATGGCAACATACTACGTTTTGGCCAAAGAATATTTCAGATGTCCCTTAGGAAATCAAGAGGCGATAACACCATCAAATTTAGGTTTTCCAAATGGCTTTTTAAATGTCCTTATCTCATTCTCACGTATGTTTGCACGATGGATCTCAAGCACAACTCATCGACGATTTTGCAGATAAGCTTGGAACCAATTAAGAATTGCATCGTCTGGACGCACGAGGGAGTCTGTTGTTACGAGAGCACATGAAGACAAGGCAGCTAATGTTCCTGCTCAAGATGTCAATCACATCTTCATAGCCTGATTCTGGTGCCTTTCGTGTTGTGTTCTCCCGTTGCAACGCACAGGCCCTTTTGCTAGTATGAACAAAATTAGTATAAAATCTGAACATATTGCATTTGCTAATTCATCCAACACATTCAGAGATACCTAGCTTTTGGGTGAATTGAGAGGGGAAGGAGGTACTCATGGTAGGCTTCCCGAGGCGTGGGGAGGGCGGCCGCACGTGGTGGAGGGCCAGCGACGGGATGTGCGACCAGAGTGCAAGGGAGGGCCAGTGCGGGGGAGGGCAGGCGCATGTGGGGAGGGCGGGCACGGGGGAGGGCGACGAGGGTGGGAGAAAGAGAGAGTGGAGATGGGGACTGAGGAGGGAGAGTGGGAGGTCAGGCGGGGAGGACGATGATAACATGGGCTTAGTAGTAGTGCGGGTCTCAGCCCAACGCCACTTCTAAGTGGGGCAGACATGTGTCACAATACAAATTTATCTGTAGCGCGTTACCTTGAAAATGCGCTACTCCTATTCTCTTAGCAGTAGCGCCCGATTTCAAACCGCGCTACTACTATACCTAGCCTGTTGGCAACGGTGTGGCCATGATAGGCGTAGCGCGGTATCGTGGACACACGCTACTGCTATCTAGATAGCAGTAGCGCCCTAAGTAACCCCGTGCTACTGTTAATTATCAGTAGGGCCCCTTTATAAGCGGCGCTACTGCTAAGCCTCCATGTATAAGGTTTTCCCTGGTAGTGATCTGATCTCCATGTGTGAGTAGTTTGTTAAGGTTATGGGTTGAGGCATAGCCCTACAACCATATGTATTTGTTGGTGGGATTGATGGTAGTACTTTGAATTAATGTCCCATATGTGTAACATAAAATTTCCTCATAGTTTGTCTCATTCGTATTTTTCATCCCTGCAGGTATCCAAGATCATGGAGAACGAGCCACAGAGAGGATAAGGGCAGGGAGACTGTGATGTGTTATTCTGAACATAGTGATAGAAAGGTTTAGTATAGTCACACGGGACCTATCTCTAGGGATACAAGAGGTGTATTTATTAAACGCCCAATGCATTTCTCTTATTATTACTATCTTCATAATTGGGGCAACCCCATGCGACAGATAGGGCCTTCGTTGGAAAATTGACTCTTGTTGTAGGACACGTGTCGGTCAAGACATAATTGGACACATCCCCCACTTCGATACGTAGCAGGCACATCTCGATCGATGACTTCCATGGCACAAATTAAGATTATAATGGTCCCAACACAAATATATGGTTGTAAGAATAAGTCCTCATACCCATGCCTATTTTTATTATAAGTGTTTCTAGTGTCAACTTGATTCCGATCCAGTCAAAAGTTGGAATTTAATTCTCTTGCAAAAGCTTGTTTGAAACCCTTGACTTAAAGGGCACCGTGCTCTCATGGGTTCAATAACTCAGGGTCACGTCTAGGGAAAAGTGCGAGAATCCTTTCCGCTCCTTTACCGAATCACCAAACATATTAATCATACACTTAGTCTCAATGATGTTTTACTTGTTGCTCAACCGGTCTTATCACTGCACCGGCGGACTCAATGGTATCCCTTGAAGGACATCACCGCCTATGCCGTGCCTCCTCTCTGATTGATAGGGCTGTTGCATCACCTTACCTCATCAGTGCATCACCGCTAGTGATAGTCACCACCTTCCACCGTGCCTTCAACACTAGTGGCCCCTGCCATTGCAGCTTCATCACCCGGATTTCATCCTCGAAAAATTCTATGGAATCAACCTCGCAGCATCTCTCGCTGCATACTATTTGGTCCTCATTAGGTTATTAATGTTATTTGCCATCTACTCCAAGCATTATCGCAGAACATCCGAACCATCTAGCCTCGCACCAGATCATCTGGACCTACCACCTCCTTCTTCATCAAACACAACCTCGTTGGCAACATCATCATATCTTCCTTGACTATGTTCCTCTATTGTGGCAACCACAAGCTGCATTGACACCTCCCCCTCCCACGTCATTTACATCGCAATAGTCATGGATGCCTTCTCTGCTTCTGGATGTGACTGACACATGGTTATCCCTCTCTCTCATACATTTGGTACTGGCAACATCGTTGTGTGCCTTCATCCTCTATGTGTTCCCAGGCTTGACAACCTTTGTCCACACCTCGCACATGATAGCCTCGGTTTTGTCTTTGGCATTGACTTTCTCCTCGATGATTACCTAGGCGTGTAAGCATCTATGTGCCACCATCCTCGTGGAGCCCCTTTGTGCGTGAGTGGTCCTTCATTTGCGGCTGCTTCGTCTTTGGCAACCCGACCTTGACTTTGACCATGGCGTCCTCTCTGTCGGCTTCCTCGACTACGGCTACTCAACTGCGCGCTTGGCTACCTGAACATTAGCTTAATGTATTACAGCATTCTCTTAGTAACCTCGTCGGCATCCAGCATCCACATCATCAGTGACACACCGACTATTATGGCTACAGGTGGTTGTCAACTCGTCAGCTTACAACCTTTGACTTCTGCTTTAGTCTCACCATCCATGCCCCTACCACTGTGACTATTGGGGAATGTCAGAGTATTTTTAGCATACATGTATTTGGTAGTACATGATTTATCATAGGAATAAATATGCGGACGACACTTGATAGCCGATTCCAAGACGATACGATTTGAAGCCGTACGGATTGAAGAAATAAGCCAATCCAATGGTGTGTGTGAAGTGAAGTCCAAAGATCGTCTAGAATTTTTTTCATCTACACAACATTGCTCATTTGTAATCCTACCTTATCTCTACACGAGGCATATTATTCCCCACATGGTCTGGCAATAAAAAACAAGATTATACCAATTTGTCCTCTTAACTAAAAAACGCATGAATGACATACAACTACAATTATAATAACATAAAATTTTGAAGTTGTCATGATGTTTGTTCGTGTTTAAAGATTTTTCCACCACATAATGGAAACCTATAAATCAACATTCCAGCTAGCTGGTGCAAGTACAGTTGCTTCACCCACAGTATAAACAAGAAATCCAGCGAGTATGCAGATATGTATCTTTATTGTTTTCCAATCACAAGCTTGGCTACAGATATAGAATCATATACGTATTAGTGCATCTCCAACACTGACCAGCAAACCTTGTGCATGCGTCCGGACCGCGCTGTCACAACCGTGGAAGCCATCCAACACAGGCATGTACCGGTGCGCAGCATGATCCAGACGTGTTTTCTCCCATAAACCATAGACCAACGTGGGGGAGTGGGCTTTGCGGGAGTCTGGACCGCTCCAAAGCCCTCTCCTAACCGCCCTGGCCCACCAAAAACCCCTTCTCCTCCTGGCCGTTTTGGTCAATGCCGCTCCAGAGCGGCAGCTCTAGTGTTCATGCCCGGCCAGAGCGAACGCAATCTCTGAATGGCACCGACATTGAAGCGACATGTTGGGGAACGAAGCATGAAAATCAAAAAAATTCCTACAAAGACCCAAGATCTATCTAGGAGAAGCATAGCAACGAGATGGGAGAGTGTGTGATAGAGGCAAAGGTGTGCCATCTTTCAATGAGATGGTGGCTATCAATTTGGTGGAGTATACTTTGACGATCGACTACGAACATGCGAGGATGTCGTGCCTTAGCAATCGCTAAACCAACTACGAGAGGTTATTGACCACGCCAGAGCACGACCAACCTGACCAAGAAGGTCAGTTTCCTGTAGGCAAACAAATATAAAGCAAGAATCTGAGATTGCAATCTGAATATTGCGAATTTAAGAGGAAAGCTTTATTGCAATCTGAACACAAATGAAGTACGCGAAATTGCAGCTATGGCGAACTTTAATCTAAACAAAACCCAAAGTCTAAACGATGCCCTAAGGGTTGTATATATGAAAAAATAGGGGGGAATTTCAATACCCCTTGGAGGAGGGGGTCCGAAACCAACCCTAACTCCGTTTCCCCACACATATGGAGTCTAAAAAAATCCTATACTAAAGTATTTCGAAATTACATGGGCCTGGTCCAATAATAAGGTGACACAACACCTATAATAGCCTCTAGACGATATTTATGAAGTAGCATCTTGTATATTTCGTCCAAGCCTTCACGAACTCATTACGGTGGCTTCAAAGCCCTGAAATCATCACTTGAAACTCTGTTCTTATTCCCCTTGTGCATGCCATCATCTCCATGCTTGATCTAGCTCGCTCCAATGTTCATCCTTCTTGTCCAATCTAGGCCCTTCATTTGTAAGCAAAATAAATGTACCCAATTTAGGAAACATCGTATTCTCATGAACACTAGAATTGTTACCAAGAAATGAAAGTACCTGATAATTTAATTGGCCTGCGCGAGTTCTACTAATTGGTCCAGTATATGTACCTGCAGGGATCGTGGGTGTAACTGTAGTATTGATGTCCTCATCATCATTCCCTTCTTGAATTGAAGTCATCCTCGACAGAAGCTCATATTCCTCACCGTAATACGGCTTCAAATATGCAATGTTAAAAGTGGGACTAAACCCAGAATCTGCAAGCAGCTCAAGTTTATATGCATTATAATTTATTTTCTCTAACACCTTAAAAGGACCATCAGCACGTGGCATTAGCTTTAACTTGTGCAAATCGTGAAACCTATCCTTATCTCCATGTGCAAAGACAACATGTTTTCTACCCTTATCTCCAGCAAGTTTATATTTAGCATTCATGCGCTCAATATTTTATTTAGCTAACTCATGCATTTTTAATATCAATTGAGCACATTGTTTAGCATCAAAATTAACCTTCTTTGAAGATGGAAGAGGCAACAAATTAATGGGTGCACGAGGTAGGAAACCATACACAATCTCAAAAGGGCACATGTCAGTAGTACAATGTAGAGGACGATTATAAGAAAATTCAATATGAGGCAAGCATAGTAGACAATGTTCTATTGACTATTTCAGCTTGTCCATCCATTTGGGGGTGACATGTAGTACTAAAAAGCAGTTTAGTTCCCAACTTAGCCCATAAACATCTCCAAAAGTGGCTAAGAAATTTAGTATCACGATCTGAAACAATAGTATTTAGCACACCATGCAAGCGAATAATTTCACAAAAGAACAAATCAATAACATTAGCAGCATCATCGCTTTTATGACATGGTATAAAATGCGCCATTTTCAAAAATGTATCTGTCGGTGTCAAAACCGGCGGATCTCGGGTAGGGGGTCCCGAACTATGCGTCTAGGCCGGATGGTAAAAGGAGGCAAGGGACACGAAGATTTACCCAGGTTCGGGCCCTCTCGATGGAGGTAAAACCCTACGTCCTGCTTGATTAATATTGATGATATGGGTAGTATAAGAGTAGATCTACCACGAGATCAGAGAGGCTAAACCCTAGAAGCTAGCCTATGGTATGATTGTTGATGTGTATGTTGTCCTATGGACTAACACCCTCCGGTTTAAATAGACACCGGAGAGGGTTAGGGTTACACAAAGTCGGTTACAATGGTAGGAGATCTTCATATCCGTATCGCCAAGCTTGCCTTCTACGCCAAGGAAAGTCCCTTCCGGACACAGGACGAAGTCTTCAATCTGGTATCTTCATAGTCCAGGAGTCCGGCTGAAGGTATAGTCCGGCTATCCGAACACCCCCTAATCTAGGACTCCCTCAGTAGCCCCCGAACCAGGCTTCAATGACGATGAGTCCGGCGCGCAGATTGTCTTCGGCATTGCAAGGCGGGTTCTCCTCCAAATTCCGTGTACTTGTTTGAATAAAGTCCAATTTCTTGTAGATGTTGCACTCCTTGGCTTCTACGCCCAATAATGGCCGTTTCCCACGTGTCAAATGAATATGAAAAGTCTGAGTGTTTTTACATTCACACCCCTAGCCGCGTAAATGAGCTGCCCTATTTAAGGGGACGAGGATTTAGATCCAATCCAGACCTTCTCCCCTCCGCGAGTGTTCATCAGAGTGCATCCGACAAAGGTCCATTCCACCATGGCCAGCCACCGCAACTCCTCCCCTTGCCCTTCCAGCCCTAAGCCTGGATATTGGGAGAGATGTTCCACCCCGCATAGCGAGTTAGTGACGCTCTAGACCAAGGGATTTCTCCCCCCGGCCTACATGGTCCCGGTTCGAGCCGGTCTTGCCGTCTACAACGGCGGAGAGCAAGGAGAGAATGCCCCTAATCCCTCCAAAGGAGAGCGGGTGTGCCTTGTCCCTTACTTAATAAGGGGGCTCGGATTTCCCGTCCACCCATTTCTCCGGGGGCTGCTGGAGTTCTACGGCCTCCAGCTACATCATCTCACGCCTGCCTCAGTATTGCATATCGCGGGCTTTGTAGCCCTCTACGAGTTGTTCTTGGGTGTTGAAGCTCATTTCGGACTGTGGAAGGAGCTATTTTGCCTCGTGCCCCGTTCCAAGAAAGGGTCAATGTATCAAGTAGGCGGAGCCAAAGTGTGGCGCATCGCCGGGACCGGATATCTGTCCGGAACCCCAAAGAAGGCGTCTGAAGATTGGCCCTCGGAATGGTTCTATATAGAAGACGTCCTGCTGCCAGATCCTGTCCGGATCAGCCTCCCAGAATTCGATGGTGCTCCCTTAGAGAAGCGCCTAAGCTGGCATCCACGAGGCCCTCAAAGGGAAAGTGATCGGGACATCGTTTACCTGATGGGCCAAATAAAATTGTTGGCCCATTCTGGGCTAACCATGATCGGAGTTATGGCCGAATGCATCATGCGGGGGGTCCAGCCGCTTCAGTATAGAAGCCACCCCATCTGGGATTTCAACGGGGAGGACGACGCCACCCGCTATGGCCGTAAGGGGCCAGATTCAGTTGCCGCTCTATTAAAGATCTTGTCCACTTTGTACAAGGAAGAAGAGGAGGAATTTCTCCGCGTCAACCCACAGGGTGGATTCTCTATGCAAAATCCCCCAAGCTGGGTAAGTGGTCGCATTTACTTGCTCATCCGTTTAGTATTCCCATTGTTAAATATTTAGTCTGATGACTTCAACGCAGGAACTGCGCCGGGCGGTTAAGGAAATAAGCAGCCCGCCTCCACAACCCGAGGACCCAGGACGGTCCTTCGACCCGGCCTCTCAAGAGGATCCGGACATATCTATGGAGCTGATTGATGGAGTGTTCCATCAATTGAGCGAGGACAACACCTTGGTGGCCATTACGGCCGATTACCCAGGGCTAATCCTGACGCCCCAGGTACCTGAGATCGAAGTCCCAGTACCCCGGATAGGTGTACGCCCACTCGTGTTCAGTTTCCTGATTGCAACCGAACTTTGCAGGGGAGGTTTTTAAGGTGGAAGGCCGAACCTGCGGCGATAAGCCAACGAGGGGCCGTGGGGCCCCGTGGGACGAAAAGAAGCACAGTTCGGACCGAGGCGTCAGTGCAAAGGTATGGCTCGCCCCCTTATCCCAGGTGTTATACCTTCGAGGCACATTGACACTCGTGCTCTCTTCAGGACAAAGAGACCTCGCCGGACTATACCCGGAGAGGCTGCAAATTGCGCCTCCACCAGCTAGGCTCCAAAGCCTGGTCCGGAGGCGGAGGCGAACGCAAGGCGTGCGCCAGACGCTCCTCCGACGGAGGATGTGGACGGGTTGTCTTCCACCAACTCTGAGGTGGAGAGTGCCATGAGCCACAGGCGTCGCCAGACAATTCTTCGCGACGCTTGTTTATCCCAATGGGCGTTAAATGCCTTCAACTCGGGAGATGCGCACCTCCGTGCCGCTCAAAATGGTCTAGCCAGAGCCATGGAGCAATATGTAAAAGACATACGGGTAAGAAAATTTTGGTAAATATATATATATAGCAGTAGCCCCCGAGACTTGAAACAGTTAGAATAACTGATTTAAGGATCATTTGATATGCAGGTTCTTGCAGAAAAGAATTCCCTACTACCCAAGGAGCTCGAAGAGTGCAAAGCCCAACTGGAGGCCGCACTAGCCGCGGCAGGGGAGCGTAAGGAGACCCCCTCTGGTAATATACATTTTGAAAGATAAGTACTTTGCGAAGCACGGCTTTGGTGCGAATCTGACAAATGAAATTGCAGATGGCGCCGGATTGAATCTGGAAAGGCAACACCTCCTACGCTAGCTAAAGGCTGGTGAGAGGGTGCTATTAAAGGTGATGGGGGAGAAGAACGTTCTCCAAGATGCCAACACCCGGCTGGGCGTCGAGCTAAAAGATGTTCGTGCCCAGCTGTCAGACTCCATGAAGGAGAATCAGCGGCTTCAGTGCGACATATTTAGTAAGTGCTTGAACGAACCTTTTGAAAGAAAGTTCGGCAGGGAAGTCGACTAACAGAGAAATGTCTGTAGGTGTGCTAACAGGTCGTCCTGCAGAGGAGATGCCCGGTTCTACGGGTGACCTTCTTCCTGAGCTCTCGCAACTGCTCGAAAGAGTTCGGCAGGCGATGCGAGGCGTGGCCCAGGCCCTGTGGCCATCCGTCTCCATGCCCGAAGGTCTTGGAGAGCTTGCGGAGAAGCTAAAGGGAGCACGGCGGCGCTTCCGATTGTGGAAGATATCAGCCTGCCATCAAGGCGCTAGGGAGGCCTGGGCCATGGTGAAGACGTGGTATGCAAAGGCTGACCCCAACCGCATGGCCGAGGTCGGTCCTGTAGGGCCCGATGGGAAGGAGATCCCTGTAAGCTTAGTATACGGCCAAGTAGAGTTGGACGCAAAGTATTCCTAGCAGGACTGTAAATTAGACAGGTTGTTAGATGGTATTGAAGAGGAATACAACCAGTCGAAATGACTATGTAATTTAATTGACATTTATGATGCCTTCTAGGGGGATTGTAGATCATTTGTCATGGCTGACCTTTTCGCTTCAGCCTCGGGACCTGACGGTCCGGAGTGTGTCCGAATTCCCATGCGGTTATATAGGAACCGGGGAATGCATGGAGACCAGGTGTAGGGGTCATTAGGGAGTGAACAGACAAGTGCCTGACTAGGTATGTTATATTACATGGTTAGTAAGAAACATCTTCCAGGGAGAATAGTTCCGTTAGGGGTTCCTTTCCCTGGGAGGCATGCCCTAAGGTGCATGTCCATGTTGCGAAAAGAAACGCAGGAAAAACATCTGGGTGCGTATAGATAAAAATAAAAAAGATCATCTTTAGTTCACCGACCGAATATTCCCTTAAGAATGCTAGCTTTCGACTTCACCCAGTCTGAGGTACACGTCCGGCTGACCCGGCAGTAACAATCGCATAGGTGCTCCCTTTACCACCTAGCCAAACAATCGGGAACGTAGGGGTAAGAACAGGAGCCAGGCAACCCAGCTTGGCCAAAACTTAAGTCATATCGATGCATATAATGGTGAATAAAAGGTACATGCGGAAGTGTGACACATGTGTTGGGCATGAAGCCCGCATGAATAAGCTTCTGTTTTAAAGAAGCCCCCAGGTTTAATAAGCGCGGATAGCGCGTCACTTTATGAGCCTTTAGAGGTTATAAGAGAGAGAGAGAGAGGGAGGGAGAGAAATGTAAGATAGAAAATATACAAAATTGACAGAGGAAGGAGACGAACATAGAGTCCGACGCTAGGCATAGAATCTTCGGAGACGGGCTGCGTTCCACTGGCGGTACGCTCCACCAGTCAGGACTTGGTCAATTATGAAGGGACCTTCCCACTTGGGCTTGAGTTTTTCCTTTTTCTTGTCCGGTAGTCGTAGAACTAATTCGCCAACGTTGTAATTTTTGGCCCGTACTTCTCTGCTTTGGTATCTTCGAGCCTGTTGTTGATAGAATGCGGAACGGGCTTTTGCCATGTCGCGCTCCTCCTCCAATGCGTCCAAGCTGTCCTGCCGATCGAGCTCGGCTTCTCTTTCTTCGTACATGCGCACTCGAGGTGAGTCATGAATTATGTCGCAAGGCAAAACTGCCTCTGCGCCGTACACCATGAAGAATGGTGTGTATCCGGTGGTGCGATTCGGCGTGGTCCGCAGCCCCCAGAGTACGGAGTCGAGCTCCTCTACCCAGTGCGTGTTAGATTCCTTGAGGGACCGCACTAGTCTGGGTTTGATGCCGCTCATGATAAGACCATTTGCCCGTTCGACCTGGCCGTTAGTTTGTGGGTGATAGATGGAAGCATAATCGAGCTTGATGCCCATGTTTTTGCACCAGAGTTTTACCTCATCGGCCATGAAGTTCGTGCCGTTATCAGTGATGATGCTGTGGGGGACGCCGTAACGGTGTACAACCCCGGATATAAAGTCTATCACCGGTCCGGATTCGGCCGTCTTAACAGGCTTGGCTTCTATCCATTTGGTGAACTTATCCACCATGACCAGTAAGTATTTTTGCTTGTGGGTTCCGCCTTTAAGGGGTCCAACCATGTCAAGCCCCCAGACCGTGAAGGGCCAAGTAATGGGGATGGTTTGGAGGGCGGTGGGTGGCATATGGCTTTGGTTTGCAAAGAGCTGGCAACCGGTGCATCGTTGGACTAAGTCCTGAGCGTCTGCCCGGGCCGTCGGCCAATAAAAGCCTGTACGGGAGGCCTTGCTTACAAGGGACTGGGCTGCAGCGTGATGACCGCCGAGTCCAGCATGAATTTCAGCCAGGAGATTTCGCCCCTCCTCTTCGGAGATGCACCTTTGAAGGACTCCGGTATTGCTATTCTTATAAAGCTCTCCCTCGTGGACTCTGTAGGCTTTGGATCACCGCACTATGCAGCGTGCCTCATTTTGGTCCTCGAGGAGTTCCTGTCTAGTAAGGTAGGTGAGGAATGGTTCTGTCCATGGGGCGATGACGGCCATTATTACGTGGGCTGAAGGTGTTATTTCATTGGCAGAGCCTCCGATTGTGTCAGAATGTTCGGTGTCAGGCAGTGCGGTTGGGTCCGGGCTGTTATTGTTCGGCTCCCCTTCCCATGCCACGGATGGCTCGAACAGCCTTTCCAAGAAGATGTTGGGGGGACTACATCGCGTTTTGCGCCGATGCGTGCCAAGACATCTGCCGCCTGATTATTTTCCCGAGCTATATGGTGAAATTCAAGCCCCTCGAACCGAGCTAACATTTTTAGGACGGCGTTGCGGTAAGCTACCATTTTTGGATCCTTGGCATCGAAGTCTCCATTTATTTGGGAGATTGCGAGGTTCGAGTCCCCACGCACCTCTAGGCGTTGGATGCCCATGGATACTGCCATCCGGAGATCATGTAAAAGGGCCTCATATTCGGCTGCATTGTTGGAGTCCATGTACATAATCTGTAGTACGTATTGAACTGTGTCTCCTGTGGGGGACGTCAAAACGACGCCATCCCCCAGTCCGACCAGCATTTTGGAGCTGTCGAAATGCATGATCCAATTTGAATATGTGCCGTACTCTTTAGGGAGTTCGGCCTCCGTCCATTCTGCGATGAAGTTGGCCAAAACTTGTGACTTGATGGCTCGTCATGGCTTATAAGTTATGTCGAACGGGGGGAGCTCGATGGCCCATTTTGCAATCCGGCCCGTTGTGTCACGGTTGTTTATAATATCGTTAAGTGGTACTTCCGAGGCTACTATTATTGAACACTCTTGAAAGTAGTGTCGTAGCTTCCGAGATGCCATGAATACCGCGTACGCAATCTGCGGATACTGTGATTTGCAGGGAGTGAGGACAGCGGACACATAATAGACCGGCTTTTGAAGGGGGAATTTGTGTCCGTCCGCTTCTCGTTCGACGACGAGCACTACACTTACAACCTGATGTGTTGCTGCAATGTATAATAGCATTGGTTCGCCAATGTTTGGCGTGGCCAGGACTGGGTTTGTTGCCAGTATGGCTTTTATTTCGTCGAGTCCGGGAGTGGCTACGTCCGTCCATTTGAAGTGTTCGGTGCACCGAAGGAGGCGGTAAAGGGGTAGGTCCTTTTCTCCCAAGCGGGAGATAAAAGCGGCTTAGAGCCGCCACGCATCCGGTTAACTTTTGTATTTGTTTGAGATCATTTGGGATATCCAGTTGTGATAGAGCTCGGATCTTGGCTGGATTTGCTTCAATTCCTCTACAGGATACAATGAAGCCCAAGAGCTTTCCGGTTGGAACGCCGAAAACGCATTTTTCCGGGTTGAGCTTGATGTTGTATGTTCGGAGATTATCAAATGTGAGCCTCAAGTCGTCTACTAGAGATTCAACATGTCTTGTTTTGACGACCACATCATCTACATATGCCTCCACTGTTTTGCCGATCTGGCTTGCCAGACATGTCTGAATCATGCGCTGATATGTTACACCGGCGTTTTTGAGCCCGAAGGGCATCATGTTGAAGCAGAATGGCCCGTATAGTGTGATAAATGCCATTGCGGCTTGGTCTGGTTCTGCCATCTTGATTTGATGGTAGCCAGAATATGCGTCGAGGAAACACAATGAATCGTGTCCTGCGGTAGCATCGATAATTTGATCGATGCGGGGGAGGGGGAAGGGATCCTTTGGGCAAGCCTTGTTAAGGTCTTTAAAATCAACACACAGGCGCCAGGATTTGTCCTTCTTTGGTACCATCACCAGGTTTGCTAGCCAGTCCGGATGTTTTATATCTCTGATGAATCCGGCCTCCAATAGCTTTGTTCGCTCCTCTCCCATGGCCTGTCTCTTAGGTTCGGAAAAACGCCGAAGAGCCTTTTTGACAGGTTTGAATCCTGTTTGGATGTTTAAGATGTGCTCGGCCAGCCTGCGTGGGATTCCTGGCATGTCTGAAGGGTGCCAGGCGAAAATGTCTCAGTTCTATCGTAGGAACTCTCGCAGTGCGGCATCTACGTCAGGGTTTGATTGTACCCTGATGGAAGCTGTTTTATTGGGGTCCGTTGGATGGACTTGGAATTTGACTATTTCGTCCGCTGGTTTAAAGGAGGTGGACTTGGATCTTTTGTCGAGTATCACGTCGTCCCTATTCACCGTAGAGCGCAGCACAGTCAGTTCCTCAGCCGCTAGGGCTTCGAATAGTGCCTCGAGGGCCAGTGCGGCTGTCTTGTTTTTGGCGCGGAGTGCTATGTCCAGATCACTAGCGAGAGTGATGATCCCGTTGGGCCCGGGCATCTTGAGCTTCATGTACCCGTAATGGGGTATTGCTTGGAAGATTGTAAATGCTTCCCGCCCTAGCAAAGCGTGATAACCGCTGCTGAACGGGGCCACATGAAACGTGACCTCTTTAGACCTATAATTATCCGATGTGCCGAACACCACATCTAGTGTGATTTTTCCTGTACAGCGCGCTTCCCGACTGGGGATTATTCCTCTAAAGGTTGTGCCGCTTCGCATGATGCGGTTCCAGTCTATTTCCATTTTTTGAAGAGGTTCCTCATAAATGAGGTTCAATCCGCTGCCGCCGTCCATCAGTACCTTGGTAAGACGAAAGTCGTCCACTATTGGACTGAGGACCAATGCAGCTGGTGCTCGGGCTGTTCGGAATTTAGGTTCATCACTGGCATTAAAGGTAATAGCTGTGTCACTCCTTGGTTTTATTGTTGCTACTTGGTAGACTTCGGCAAGGCTGCGGAGTGTCCTTTTTCGCATATTATTTGATGCGAAGGTCTCGAAGACTGTTAATACAGTATTGGTGTCTTTGGGGTGGCTTTCTGTGGCCTCCGAAATTAGGAGGTTTTCGCCAATTTTGGCCACCTGCCGGAGTATCCAACATGCTCTAAGGCTGTGAGTTGGTGTGGCATCCTCTGTACTATGAATTTTACAGGGTCCATTATGCCATCCTTCCAATAAGGTTCCATGCCCTGTAGAGGGTTTTTCCCTTTTGGCGTTTGACCCGGGTGTCTGGCGATGATGCACCCTTTTATTTCGGACTGGGTTTGCATTCAGGGCTGGATTGTTCCAAAATTTTGTTTTGGTTTTCCGGGCGCTTTCCATCGCATAGTACTTTCGTACTATGGACGCCAAGTCAGCAAAGCGTGTAATATCACGGCGACTTATGGCGTTGAGGATTCCCTTGTCCGTGCAATTATTGCAGAAGAATGAAATCGCGTCTTCCTCGCAGCATTCCTTTATCCTGTTCATAACCAGGAGGAATCTGGCCCAGTAATGATGTACTATTTCTTCGGGCTCTTGCCTGATTTGGGATAGATCGCTAATGTTCGGGTGGGTGGGTGGAATTAAATCTGAAGCCTCACCCCTTCTGAGGCTCAGAGGCCGAGGTATTTCCGAACTCAAAAATTTGGATTCCTGGATGTCGTCCAATGAATCCAGTCCGTCGCCTGACTCTAGGTTCAGGTCTTGAGTGATGTCCTCCCTTCCGCGACTATACCGCTTGGAGGGATCGGGAATCCGGATGTAACGAGTCCTTAAAATAGATGAGGGGTCGCCGCACTGTCCCTCTACCACGGCAACATGGTGGGTTACTTGGGGAGAGTTAATCTCTCTCAGATCGGGTTTAGGCCCAATCTGGTCGTAATCCGTAGCGACTCCCAGGGCGGCGAAGCGATCCAAGAGCTCGTTTATGGAGGAGAGCTCCATTGGATCTAACTGCTCGGTGAGTTCCGAGCTGACGTGAAGATTGTTTTCGATGGCTCGAGAGGTCATCGTTGGCGTAGAGGCCGAACAGGGGGTCATAAGAAAACCACCTAGCCGGAGGGTTTGGCCGACAGCCAAAGCTCCCTTAGCAATGGTGTCGTCTTTAAAGATGGGGCGAGGCATCCTTCCTGATGGCGATGACAAAGAGGGACTCTCAATGAAAGCACCAATATCGGTGTCAAAACCGGCGGATCTCGGGTAGGGGTTCCCGAACCGTACGTCTAGGCCGGATGGTAACAGGAGGCAAGGGACACGAAGTTTTACCCAGGTTCGGGGCCTCTCGATGGAGGTAAAACCCTACGTCCTGCTTGATTAATATTGATGATATGGGTAGTACAAGAGTAGATCTACCACGAGATCAGAGAGGCTAAACCCTAGAAGCTAGCCTATGGTATGATTGTTGATGTGTATGTTGTCCTACGGACTAAAACCCTCTGGTTTATATAGACACCGGAGAGGGTTAGGGTTACACAAAGTCGGTTACAATGGTAGGAGATCTTCATATCCGTATCGCCAAGCTTGCCTTCTACGCCAAGGAAAGTCCCTTCCGGACACAGGACGAAGTCTTCAATCTGGTATCTTCATAGTCCAGGAGTCCGGCTGAAGGTATAGTCCGGCTATCCGAACACCCCCTAATCCAGGACTCCCTCAGTATCCATGACAAAAAATATGATATCCCTCCACTTCTTTGTTCGAGGTAGACCTAAAACAAAGTCCATAGATATATGTCCTCCCATGGAACACTAGGTAGAGGCAAAGGCATATATAAACCGTGAGGGTTGAGTTCGTGACTTAGCTTTTTGACATGTAGTACAATGAGCAACAAAATGCTCAACATCCCGTCTCATCTTTGGCCACAAGAAATGTGTAGCAAGTACATCCTCCGTCTTCTTAACACCAAAGTGTCCCATTAATCCTCCTCCATGTGCCTCCTGCAACCACAAAAGATGAATGGAGCTAGTTGGAATGCATAGCTTGTTAGCTCGAATTACAAATCCATCATTAACGACGAACTTGTTCCAGGTTGTCCCTTCTTTACAATTTTGCAATACATCTTTAAATTCAGCATCATGCACATACTGATGTTTGATGGTATCCAAACCAAATATCTTGAAGTCAAGTTGTGAAAGCATTGTATAACGATGAGACAAGGCATCAGCAATAACATATTCTTTACCCTTCTTGTGTTTTATGACATAACAGAAAGCCTCAATGAATTCAACCCATTTCGCATGTCTATGGTTTAGTTTTGCTTGACTTTTAATATGTTACGAAGATTCATGATCAGAATGTATAATAAATTCTTTGGGCCATAAATAATGTTGCCATGTTTCTAAAGTCTGAACAAGAGCACATAATTCTTTATCATAAGTAGAATAGTTTAGACTAGGTACACTCATTTTTTTAGAAAAGTATGCAATAGGTTTACCATCTTGTAATAACACCCCTCCTAAACCAATTCCACTAGCATCACATTGAATCTCAAAAGTCTTATTAAAATCAGGAAGTTGGAGTAATGGAGCATGTGTGAACTTATCTCCCAATACTGCGAAGGCTTCTTCCTGTGCGGTACCCCAAACAAAAGGCACATCCTTCTTTGCAAGCTCATTGAGAGGTGCAGCAATGGTGCTGAAATATCTCACAAAACGCCTATAGAAAGTAGCGAGGCCAAAAAACTCCTCACTCGTGTGACCATTTTAGGCTGCGGCCAACTCTCAATAGCTTCAATCTTAGTTTTATCAACTTCAATTCCCTATGGAGTAACAACATAACCAAGAAAAGATACACGGTCGATGCAAAAGGTGCACTTCCCAAGGTGACCAAACAAACATGCATCACACAGTGCAATAAAAACAAAATGTAAATGTTCCAAATGTTGCTCCAAAGATCTGCTATAAATCAGTATATCATCAAAATAGACTACCACATATCATCCAATGAATGCACGTGAAACTTCGTTCATTAATCTCATGAAATACTAGGTGCATTATTTAACCCAAAAGGCATGACTAACCATTCATATAATCCCAACTTAGTTTTAAGTGATGTTTTCCATTCATCTCCCAATTTCATATGAATTTGATGGTATCCACTACACAAATCAAGTTTGGAGAATATTGTAGAGCCACTCAATTCATCAAGCATATCATCAAGCCTAGGAATAGGATGATGATAATGAATAGTAATATTATTAATGCCTCTACAATCAACACATATACATGATGTACCATCCTTTTTTGGAATTAGTACAATAGGAACAACAGAAGGACTAAGAGATTCACGTATATAACCTTTGTTGAGAAGATCCTGTACTTGACGCATAATCTCCTTCGTCTCCTTCGGATTGGCACCATATAGTGCACGGTTGGGTAGAGATGCACCGAGAATTAAATCAATTTGATGCTCAATCTCTCGAATAGGTGGTAATCCCGGTGGCATGTCCTGTGGAAAGACGTCAGCGATTTCCTGCAAATTGTTAGTGATATCAAGAGGCAAAGAGGCAGGCACATCCTCGAAAGAAATGTTGTCTCTTTGCACACAAAAGCATAGCAAACATATTTGCTGAAATCTAAATCATCATTATCAGATTTGGTGGCAAGTAAACATCCACTTTTCAATTTAATTTCAGAGGCAACATGAGATGATGGTTTGTTATTAGGCTTCATTTGTTTCTCAAATTCTTTAGCCACAATCTGATTTTCACTCTTATTTTGCTCATGTTTTGCTTTACCAGCTCTATTAATATCATCTTCCCAAATGGAATCAGGAGACTTAGGAAGTAAAGTAATATGTTTATCCTTATGAACAAGAGTATAATGATGGTTTCTACCATGGTGTACATATTTTTTTTATCAAATTGCCATGGTCTACCAACTAATAAGAAAAATGCTTGCATGGTTAGCACATCACAATCAACATATGTGATACGTCTCCAATGTATCGATAATTTTTTGATTGTTCCATGCTGTTATATTATCATTTTTGGATGTTTTACAATCATTTTATATCATGTTTTGGGACTAACCTATTGACATAGTGCCAAACATTAGTTGTTTTTTTCTATTTGTTTTTTACATCACTGAAAATCAATACCAAATGGAGTCCGAATGCAGCGAAACTCTTTGTGGATTTTTTGGGACTAGAAGACACCAGATGGGCCTGAGAAGCACCTAGGGGTGCCTCACGGGGGGTACAACTCACCAGGGCGCACCTGGGCCCCCGAGCGCGCCCAGGTGGGTTGTGCCCACCTTGGTGGCCTCCCGCACTGCCTCTTCACTCCATAAATACCTCCTTGCCCTAGAAACCCTAGGGGAGTCGACGAAAAACAATTCCAGCCGCCGCAACTTCCAGAAACCACCTATCCAATCTAGACACCATCATGAAGGGCTTCATCATCCTCATTGGTTCCTCTTCGATGATGCGTGAGTAGTTCAACTCAGACCTACGGGTCCGTAAGTAGTAGCTGGATGGATTTCTCTCTCTTTGTATCTCAATACAATGGTCTCTTGGAGATCTATTTGATGTAATGACTCTTTGCGGTGTGTTTGTTGGGATCCGATGAATTGTGAGTTTATTATCAGATTTGCCTTGATTTAATATCCAATCTTGATTGTTATAGCCTCGTATTTCTTCTTCAATATTTGGGTTTTGTTTGGCCAAGTTGATCTATTTATCTTGCAATGTGAAGAGGTGCTTTGTAATGGGTTTGATCTTGCGGTGTCCTTTCCCAGTGACATAAGGGGCAGCAAGGCACGCATATATCGTTGCTATTAAGGATAAAAAGATGGGGTCTATTCCTACATGAATAGAACTTGTCTCAATCATGTCATCGTTCTTATTGCATTACTCAGTTTTTCCATGAACTTAATACACTAGATGCATGCTGGATAATGGTCGATGTGTGGAGTAATAGTAGTAGATGCAAGGCAGGAGTTGGTCTACTAATCTTGGATGTCATGCCTATATACATGATCATTGACTTGGATATCATAATAATTATTTGCTTTTCTATCAATTGCCCAACGTAATTTGTCTTCCCACCGTTGCTATTTTCTCGAGAGAAGCCACTAGTAAAATCTACGGCCCCCGGGTCTATTCTCCATCATATACTTTTAGATCCATATTGCTTATTTTATTTTTAGATCTATATTATCAAAAAACCAAAAAATGCCTTGCTCTATTTTATTTACTTTTATTTGCATCTATCAATCTACTACAATTTTATCCTATCCTTACGTCACTTTTTGGCACCGCTACATGAAAGGGATTGATAACCACTTTAACGCGTCGGGTTGCAAGTATTTGTTATTTGTGTGTAGTTACTGTTTACGTAGTGTTGCGTGGTTCTCCTACTGGTTCGATAACCTTGTTCTCATCACTGAGGGAAATACCTTACCATTGTTGTGCTCCATCCTCCCTTATTCCTTGGGGAAACACCGATGCATCTCAAGCGACATCAACGGAACTTTCTAGCACCGTTGCTGGGGAAACATCATCAACATCTACCAGGTTCCTAATCACAAATCTGATCTCCTTGCAATTTACATTATTTGGCATTTGCCTCTCGTTTTCATCTCGCCCACTTCACAAAAATCCGCCATTTTATTCGCCCTCTTTTTTGTTAGCCATTTTCTCGTCAGATCTCTTGTTTTCTTGTGTGCTAGGTGTCTTCTATTTTCTTGCTAAAATCTCTTGATATGGATCCTCATCCACTTGCTAATCTTTTCAAAGGATCCAATTATGATGAACCAATCAATAGTGAATTGAGTTCACTAGATTATCTTTATGAAGTTTTGCCTGAGATTTATGAATTTGAAAATTGTGATGAAGTGTTAAACGAAGAAATTTATGAAGTGATTCATGATAGCTCCTTTAATGAAAAGCATGATTGCAATGATGTTATTATAAATTCTATTAGTGTCAATTGTGCTAGTAACATGCAAAACCCCAAGCTTGGGGATGCTAATTTTGATATGTCCACTACTTATTGCAATGATCATGTTTGGGGTGATTCTCCTTATGATCTCAATAATTTATTTAAGCCTCATGATGAGTATGTTGTTGATAATAATGTTTGCAATAATATTGAAAGTTGGTTTGGAAGAGTGTAAACTTTAGGTAAGAATAATCCCACATATTTGGAGAGTGTTCATTCTTATGAAATTTTTGATAGAAGTGGGCTTGGAGAGGTCATGACTTTATTCGATGATAATCCCACTACTTCGGAAGAGTGTCAACTTTGCATGCATGTGTATCATGTAGAGAACATGTTATGTGATTGCTATATTGTTGAGTTCTAATATGACCCCACATGTAATTTTTATGAGAGAGGGAAATATGGTTGTATAAATTTTCATGTTACTAAATTACCTCTCTTCATGTTGAGATTACTATTGTTTTCTTGCATGCATATGCTAGATCTTGCTTATCTTGCTAATTTCCTTTTCTATAAAATTCCTATGCATAGGAAGTAAGTTAGACTTAAATGTGTTCGTCACATGTTTTATGATGCTCTCTTTGTGTTTCAATTATTATCATCCTTGTGAGCATCAATAAAAAATATGCCTAGCTAGGGGCATAAAACGATAACACTTGTTGGGAGGCAAACCAATGAATGAAATTTATTTTTGTCTTTTTCTTTCTGGTCTTGAGTGTATGCACAATTATTCTACTGTTATGATTGTGTCTTTTGTGTTTTATTTAGTGTTTGTGCCAAGCAAAGCCTTTGGGATCATGTTGGGTGATAGTTGATTTGATCTTGCTGAAAAATAGAAACTTTTACGCTCACGGAAATAATTTTCGTTCTTAACAGAAGCGCGATAAAATACTTATTATTTTTTTAAATGATTCATACAAAAATTTCCTATGTTGTCCTAATTTTACAGAATTTTTGGAGTTATAGAAGTATTCGAAATATTCGGATTGCTACAGACGTATCTGTTTTTGACAGATTTTGTTTTCGTTGTGTTATGTGCTTGTTTTAATGATTCTATGGTTTCATTTGAAGAGTTTTTGCCTTGGAAAATTTAAAATACAGTAGATATAATACAATAACAAAATATGAATGTGTTTGCAACAATACTTGAAGTAGTGATTTGCTTTCTTATACTAATGGATCTCACAAAGTTTTGTTGAGTTTTGTGTGATTGTAGTTTTCATGTTTTGGGTGAGATCGCAATGGATGACGGAATAACGATTAGCAAAAGGATAAGATTGGGGATGCCCGAGGCACCCCAAGATAATATTCAAGAAGTTCCAAGCAAGTAAGCTTGGGGATGGCCCCGAGTTGCACCCCCTCTTTCTTCTAACAACCATCGGTATTTTACTTGAAACTATATTTATATTCGTCACATATTATGAGTTTTGCTTGGAGCGTCTTGTATGATATGAGTCTTTTCTTGTTTTTATTTTTAATAAGAATCCTTTCTGTACACACCTATTTTGGAGAGCCAAATTTTGCTATGCTCGCTCCTATGCTTCACTTAAAATTTTAGAGCCTTGGAATTGCTCTGGTGCTTCACTTATATCTTTTTGAGCACGGTGTGCTATGTTATCTTTGCAGAAATTCTCTCATGCTTCACTTAGATTAATTTGGGAGAAAGAAATATGATGCTCATGTTCCTCACTTATATTTGTTTGAGCTTATTAAAAGCAAGAAATGAAACTAGTTCCAAAGTGATAGATATCCAAGGAGGATATAATAAAAACTTTCATGAAGATCATTGGACAAAATAAACTTGATTCTTTGTAATAGTTTTTGAGATATGATGATAGTGATATGTGAGTCATGTTGATGAGTAATTATACTTTAGTAAGAATATTGGTGTTAAGGTTTGTTATTCCCTATGCAGCCACGAAAGTCAATAGTTATGCAATGAAATTACATCCTACTTGTGGTGCATTATTCGGGGTTAGTTATGCTTAATTCTCGCTTATGAGATTTTTCGTTTCTTGGTTGGATGCTTCTCAATCTTTTGCTAGCCTTCATTTGCACTAAGTATGATCACTACATGTGCATCCAAAATCCTTTAAACTAGTTTTTGCCACATGAGTCCACTATACCTACCTATATACGATATTCTCTTGCCGTTCTAAGCAAATTTGTATCTGCCACCTCTAATTTTCAAAATAAATTTCTCTTTTATATGATTGTACCACTCATGAAACGGTAGGGGGTGCCTGATATATTTCCATGCTAGATGTGTTATTCTCAAGATGAGTGTTTATTCACTTGTCATTGCACGAGAGTACGACAAAGGTATTAGGGATGCCCAGTCCCGAAATGAAAAATAAATTTACTTTATGTTGTCAAATAATAAATTCCTTGGAAAGTGTTGGTATGGACGACACCCATGGATTCGGTTAGCCGTGGAATGTGAAAGTATGGTGGAAAAATGAATAAACTTTATTTTCTGTTTGGGAACCGCCTATGATATATCTAGCATGGAAATTATTGGGAACTACTCGATCGCTTTCGTTGACAGGAAAAGCATGCCACCCAAAATGTTGTATCCCTATCTTTTTCGCTTTGAGCTCTGGCACCTCTACAAATCCCTACTTCCCTTTATGAAGGGCCTTTCTATTTACTTTTTGCAATTTTTATTTTTACTCGAGTCTCCATCTTCTCTTATAAAGCACCAACTAAGGGGAATGATGATCGTACTTGAGCATTGGGTGTAGCTAATATGCGAGTGTGTTTCATGAATGTATCAATGATTGAGCATAATGGGCTAGGGATAACTTGCTTTAGTGTTGATATTTTGAAATACATAGTTGTTTGTTGATGTGCTTGAGTATTGGAGTCTTTGTGTCAAAACTAGACTATTGCTTTGAATCATATAGAAGTCCAAATGTCCATGCTACAAAGAAAAGAATATGTGATGAAACATATTAGGTAGCATTCCGCATCAAAAATTCTATTTTTATCATTTACCTACTCGAGGACGAGCAGGAATTAGGCTTGGGGATGTTGATACCTCTCCAACATATCTATAATTTTTGATTGTTCCATGTTGTTATATTATCATTCTGGGATGTTCTACAATCATTTTATATCATTTTTTGGGACTAAACTATTGACATAGTGCCAAGTGTCAGTTGCTATTTTCTGCTTGTTTTTTACATCGCATAAAATCAATATCAAACGGAGTCCAAATGCAGTGAAACATTTTGTGGATTTTTTTGGACCAAAAGACACCTGATGGGCCGGAGAAGCACCTGGGGGGCGCCCCGAGGGGGGCACAACTCACCAGGGCGCGCCTGGGCCAGGTGGGTTGTGCCCACCTCGGTGGCCTCCCGCACCGCCTCTTCACTCTATAAATACCTCCTTGCTCCAGAAACCCTAGGGGAGTCGACGAAAAATCATTCCAGCCGCTGCAAGTTCCAGAAAACACAGATCCAGTCTTGACAACATCACAGAGGTGTTCATCATCCTCATTGGTGCCTCTCCGATGATGCGTGAGTAGTTCAACTCAGACCTACAGATTCGTAGGTAGTAGCTAGATGGCTTTTTCTCTCTTTGTATCTCAACACAACGGTCTCTTGGAGATATATTTGATGTATTGACTCTTTGCTGTGTGTTTGTTGGGATTTGATGAATTGTTAGTTTATGATCAGATTTGCTTTGATTTAATATCCAATCTTGATTGTAATAGCCTCGTATTTCTTCTCCGATATTTGGGTTTTGCTTGGCCAACTTGATCTATATATCTTCCAATGTGAAGAGGTTCTTTGTAATGGGTTCGATCTTGCGGTGTCCTTTTCGAGTGATAGAAGGGGTAGCAAGGCACGCATATATCGTTGCTATTAAGGATAAAAAGATGGGGTCTATTCCTACATGAATAGATCTTGTCTACATCATGTCATCGTTCTTATTACATTACTCGATTTTTCCTTAACTTAATACACTAGATGCATGCTGGATAGCGGTCGATGTGTGGAGTAATAGTAGTAGATGCAGGCAGGAGTCGATCTACTAATCTTGGACGTGATGCTTATATACATGATCATTGACTTGGATATCATCATAATTATTTGCTTCTCTATCAATTGCCCAACAGTAATTTGTCTACCCACTGTTGCTATTTTCTCGAGAGAAGCCACTAGTGAAATCTACGGCCCCGGGTCTATTTTCCATCATATACTTTCAGATCCATATTGCCAATTGCCTTTTCTTTTATTTGCTTCTTTTATTTTTAGATCTATATTATCAAAAACCCAAAAATACCTTGCTACGTTTTATTTACTTTTATTTGCATTTATCAGTCTACTACAATTTTATCCTATCCCTATGTCACTTTTTGGCACCGCTACCCGAAAGGGATTGACAACCCCTTTAACGCGCCAGGTTGCAAGTATCTGCTATTTGTGTGTAGGTGCCGTTTACGTAGTGTTGTGTGGTTCTCCTACTGATTCGATAACCTTAGTATCATCACTGAGGGAAATACCTTACCGTTGTTGTGCTGCATCCTCCTTTATTCCTTGGGGAAACACCAACGCATCTCAAGCGACATCAATATGTAGCGATACTAAAATACACACAAATAGTGCATGTTACCTTAACCTTGTCGCTGTTGTTAAACCATTGGATGTAGTAAGGATGGGGATGTGGTCTTGTGGTGAGAGATAGCTTCTCCACCATCTTCATGCTAGCCAAGTTGTTGCATCTCCCTCCATCAATGATGACACGGAGAAAACGTTCCTTCACAACTCCCTTTGTATGGAACAAAGTGTGCCTCTAATTTTGCTTAGTGTGTGTTACCTGCACAATCAAATCACGTCGACCAACTAAAGTTTCAAAACTGTCAGCGTCTTCAGTAGCCATGTATTGTGTCTCTTATTTAGAATCATGTCTGCCCTGCTATTCACTAGCAATAAGAGCTAAAGTCTCCTCATCATAGTCACTAGCGGAGTCATACCCACCATCCTCAGTAGCAATCATCACACCCAGAGATGGACATTTGCTTGCATAGTGACCTCCACCCTTGCAACGACGGCAAATAATATCATGTGTTTACCCTGTTGATGCCATGGATTAAGAAGAGCTCCGTGTGGGAGTAGAAGGTGTGCTCTTGGCAGATGGTGGTGGTACCTATTTTATTGTATCTCGGTTGGAATTGGTGGCTGAAGTCGGCGGCGCTATAGTAGGACGTGTGGAAGTAGAGGATTGACACGTCTCCTACGTATCTATAATTTATGAAGTATGCATGCCATGTTTACAACAATTTTATATGTTTTTGGTATAATTTGATTAGAACTAACCCAGACTAATGTTGTTTTCAGCAGAACTACAGTGGTGTCGTTTTTGTGCAGAAATAGAAGTTCTGGGAAGGGGCTAAAAATTTGCGGTGATTTTTATGGACCAAAAGAGACCCCTGAGGCATCGGAGTTGGGCCAGAAGAGTCCCGATGCGATGGCAAGGTAGGGGGGCACAACCTACCTGTAACACCCCGGATGTAATTTACCTTATCTATACTCCAACTCTTGCCGTTTCCGGCCTAAGTTATTTTATTTTCCTCGGTGTCAGGTTTTTGTCTCCGTGTGTTTTTGCCTTTGTCCTGCATCTCATATCATCTCATCATGTGCATTGCATTTGCATATGTGTTTGTCTCATGCATCCGATCATTTTCCCCGTTGTCCGTTTTGCATTCCGGCGCTCGTATCTCCTCCGATGGTCCTTTCTACCTCTTTTCGTGTGTGGGGGTTAAACATTTCCAGATTGGACCGAGACTTGCCATGCGGCCTTGGTTTACTACCGGTAGACCGCCTGTCAAGTTTCGTGCCATTTGGACTTTATTTGATACTCCAACGGTTAACCGAGGGACCGAAAAGGCCTCATTTGTGTTGCAGCCCAACACCCTTCCAATTTGTCCCAAAACCCACCTAAACCCCTTCTATCGTCTAGAGCGTTCGATCACGATCGCGTGGCCGCAAACCGCACTCCATTTGGAGCTTCCTAGATCTCTCTACCCCTATTTAAAGACCCTCCATGAAATTTTCGGGTCATTCTACCCTAACCCTAGCTAAGATCCACTCTCCGCCGCCGGACATGTCCTCCGCCGACCAGAAACACCGCCGCCTCCAATAGAACGCCGCCACCTATCCCAGCGCCGGCCCTCCCGCCGCCCGACCCGGGCCGAGGCGCCCCGACCGCGCCGCCTCCCGTCTCCCTCACGCGCCGCCTCCACCTTCCACGCCGGCGCCGCCATAGACCCCGCACCGACCGGATCATCTGTCGGCCGCCTCTCCTCGCCGGCGCACCGCTCCTCCGCCGCGCCGCCGCCCGAGAACGCCGTGCCCTCCTTCGCCCGACGCCACCATCTCCTTCTCGGGCGCCGCCCCGCACCGATCCGGGGACAGCACCCCTCTCCGGCGAAGCCCTGGCCCGACTCCGACGAGCACGAACCCGCCTCGGTTCGCGTGCGTTCGTCAGCTACAGTAACTCCAGATCTGGATCGGTTGACTTCCCCAAAAACCCTAGCTATTTTGCATTTTTTCCGCATGCCATAACTCTCTCATCATAGATCCGATTTGTGCGTGTAGCATATCAAAATGTTCGTCTCGACGAGTACATCATTTCATATCATTGCATCATTTTTATTTGAGATCATCTTGATGCCCAAAATGCTATTGGAAGAGGGCTATGTGAGGAATTTGGCAGATTTGTTTCATCAAATAGCTATTTGTCATTTTTGCCATGATGAATGTGTGCATGATATGCTCCTGAGTTCTACATGAGTTTTGTTATATGCCATGCCATCTTTACAGAGGTGCTTACCATGTATTTTGTGATATGTGTGGTGACTAGCACAAACTTGCAAAGTAGTGCATTCGTTAATGCTGATTTCAGGGACATAGAATTTCTCGATATGCCATATGTTCATGTTTGTTTCCTAGTGATCCGTGCCTCTTTTGAGGATGATAAGTAAGGATGATTTGTTAACATTGTGGTGCTCTATCCATCCATGTCTTTTTTTGCAATTATGGAGCACCCTAGCTTGAGTCAATCGAGCTCTACTTTTCCTATAAAGTTAATCCTGGCAGATTGTTGACATGATTAGCGATTTTTCCGAGGATGTTGCTATTGATCCGTGCATGATATGTTGTTGTTCTTTCCTTGTCTAGCTTCTATGCCTTGTATTCTTGATGGGTGTATGCTTAGTTTGTCATGCCATGCTCTGTAGTGAGTGCATCGAGCTCGTAAACATGCCTACTCGTTAATTGAAATCACCTCACCTTTCCAGTGGCACTCTTGGATTTCCAAGTTGAGGCCAGGTTCTATCATTCCTTGCCAAATCTTGCATATGCATATGCATCGCATACCGCACCCCGCATATCATACCATGTTTGCATCATGTTGTTTTAGCATTGCACATGGTTGATTGTGTTCCGTTTTCTTGTTGTCCTTGTTTGGGTAAAGCCGGGAGATGACTTCGTGAACGAGGAGCCCATTGAGTTCGCTTACGAGGATCAAGTCGACTCGACAATGGTAAAACAAGTCCAGCAAGACAGCCCGACGCGCTGACATCCCAATTGGAGCTAAACATATCTCGTTCTTAGGGCAACACCAGATAAGCAATATGTACAACTAAAACCAGCACTCGAGTTTCCCCGTGGTGGCGCTGCAAGGGGCTCTAGTTTGGACTAACACTTAGACAAGCATTGGCCCGGGGGGGTTAAAATAAAGATGACCCTCGGGATGCGTGACTCCCAAGGGAAAAAGGCTAGGTGGCGAATGGTAAAACCAAGGTTGGGCCTTGCTGGAGGAGTTTTATTCAAAGCGAACTGTCAAGGGGTTCCCATTATAACCCAACCATGTAAGGAACGCAAAATCCGGGAACATAACACCGATATGACGGAAACTAGGGCGGCAAGAGTGGAACAAATCACCAGGCATAAGGTCGAGCCTTCCACCCTTTACCAAGTAAATAGATGCATTAATTAAATAAGAGATATTGTGATATCCCAACAAAATCCATGTTCCAAACATAGAACAAACTTCATCTTCACCTGCAACTAGCAACGCTATAAGAGGGGCTGAGCAAAGCGGTAACATAGCTAAACAACGGTTTGCTAGGACAAGGTGGGTTAGAGGCTTGACATGGCAATATGGGAGGCATGATGTAGCAAGTGGTAGGTATCGCGGCATAGCAATAGAGCGAGCAACTAGCAAGCAAAGATAGAAGTGATTTCGAGGGTATGGTCATCTTGCCTCAAATCCCGCAAGGAAGAAGAACTAGTCCATGAAGAAGACAAACGGACGTAGTCGAACGAATCCTCACAAACGCAATGTTATCGGAACCAACCCGAAGAAGCCACACCGGAAAGAGGCCAACAACATAGTAAACAACCACGACATAAGCATGGCATGATGCACAACCAAGTATGATGCATGTCCGGTTTAATGAAGCATGGCATGGCAAAAGTGCACAAGCAATCCTACAAATTAAGTGGAGCTCAATATGCAACGGTGCATATTGACGAAACACCACGACAAGTTATTTAGTTCGATCTCGTTTATGTACCCAACAATATTAAATGTTGATTAACATGGCAAGGGGTGAATCACAACAAAACTACCTATCTAGGCAAGTTTAAATGAGGTCGGAAACAATGAACAACAATTCCGGTAAAACCCCATATGCATATTTTAAGGTTTGGTATTGTTCTGCCCTAAACACAATTTTACAGTTGTTAAACATGCAAAGTAAAGCCACCATGTTAAACTAGGCATTTTTCTACCCCATTTACATATAAAGTTTATTAAATTTGGAGCTACAATTATTTAGTTATGAATTAAAGCATTTTAGCATGGCATAGGAGGAAATTAAAGCAACATCATTTTAAACATCTCAAACATGCATGAAAGTTGGATATTGTGAAAATAGATGAAATTCTAATCAAGCTACATATATATAAATTATTTAGATCCGATGCACGGTTGTGAAGTTATTAAATGAATGATCATGAAGGGGTTTTCTGCAAAACAACCGTCTCAGGAATAATAACTAAATTCGTTCCATGGGGAAAAACATGATTCGGGCCGCATCTAAGATCTGGCCCAACAGGAGGATAACACCAGGGGTGCTGGGGTGTGCCTCACCCATGGGCCAGGCCCAGTTTGCGGAGAGGGAGTGGCCGGCAGGGCGCGCTGGGCCGGCCTGCTGGGTTCGATCGGGGAAAGGTCAACGAAATCGTCCTCTCTCTCGATGGAAGCAGAGGACGCAGCGTTATGGGACTTGCAGGCGAGGCTGGGGTACTTGGCGGCGCCCAGCGATGGTAGGGAGGAGCGGAGGCGGCGCAAAACGACTGGGACTCACCGAAACCGTGAGCGGAGGCGGCGGGGCGGACCGGACTTGAGGAGGCCGGTTCGGGCCAATGCAACCAACGGCACGCGGCGTGGTGAGGGACTTGCAGCGGCGGGGGAGGTCGGTCCTGGTTGTTGTCGCGGAAGGCGGGGTCGCCGGGTCTTCAGCACTGGTGGCGGCGGGAACTTGGAAGAAGAGGATGCCCATGGCGTTGGGGCGAAGCTCCTGCTCGTGACAGAGGAAGAGAGAAGGGAACATCAGAGAGAGATAGAGAAGAACCAGAATGAGGGAGATAGAACGGGAAGGAGAGGGGCAACAAGGACGGCCTGCGGTTTCAGGCGAGGAACAGAGCAGCTTCGGTGGTGGTGCTTGCCGGCATGGTGGTGGCGCGTGGGTCGAGCGAGGCTCTCGGGTAGAGGCGGTTGCCTCGATCCAGATCGGATCGAGCACTGCGGGAGGTGGAGGTATGGGGCCGCTGGCTGTGGAGGGATCCTGATCCAACGGATCGGATCACAGTGGGGCTGATGGATCTGCCCCTGCGATGTGGCAAGAGGCAACTGGGGCGGCACAGAAAACAAAGAGGAAGGTGGCGGCGGCTGCGGGATAGGGTTAGGGGTTAGGCTAGGGTTGGACTGATACATATATAGCATGTGGATATTTGGGTAGGGGCTACCTCGTCCCTCCGATCGTAATCAGGCGGTCGAGAAAAATATGTTAGGAAGTCCAATAAACAAAACGGAGATGTTTTGTAGATGTTAGGGGATGATCGAGACCCGTTGGTAACGACAGAGAGGGTCGGGTTCGGGACAGCTTTCGGACGTGTGCGCGAGGAGGGCCGCGAGTTGACGAGAGAGTTTAGGTAGGGCCTGACGGTATGTAGTGGACTGAGTAGAAGGCCGAGGGCTGCGGGAGAGAAGAGAGAGACCCGGCAGCAGTTTCCGGAAACCGAAAACGTCCGACGATAGACCGACTATAATGTCGCTATAGTTAACCTTTGGGGCATCAAACGGACTCCAAATGTGATGAAACTTGACAGGCAGTCTATCTACACTATAATAAGACCACACGCCAACTTTCATCACATTCCGAGAACATTTTCCAGCCACTTACAAAATACTATTTCGGACCTGTCGTGGGCGCATGCAAGTGTGTCTGGGCTCAGAAGGACAACGGACGGAACGAGGAGACCGGGACGGATGCAAGTTTTCGAAAACATGCAGATGCAATCCACATGATGACATGGAAAGATGCAACACGCGAGCAAAAAACATGGCAACAACAGCGAATAACTAGAAGACACCTGGTGCATCGTTCTCGGGGCGTTACATCCCCGACCACCAAAACAAGCTCGAGGAGCTCTCATTCCTTCCCCTCGTCACCACGGCCGCCACTCTGTCCCGGCTAAATTCGCTCAAAGCCATCCCCCTCCTTGCCTTCTTTCACCACCAGAGCCCCTATCTACATCTGGCGACCCTCCCCTGCCGTTTCCCTCACCCTCCGGCGCACCAGGGGGCCATGCCCGTCGCCACCCGACGTAGCCGTCCACGGCGGTCGAGGCTGCTCCCGTTCCCATCGTCTTCGGCAACCGGGAGGCCGACCAGGCGATGCGGCTCGATCCCCCATGCACGTTGGTGTGCGGAGCGCCGTGGGAGGTGGCCAGAATCACCGACGAGCCCCGTCGGGACCCTTCTCTGCCGCGGCCAGGCGCGAGCGAGAGGAAGGGGATGAAGGCGCTCACCCCCTCCCATCCAGCTGGCCGCGGGCCCCGCGCGTCAGCCCCTCGCCCGTTGACCCCGCCCCTCGACATCAGTTAAGTGGAGATGAATTCCCAGGCAATCCGTTTCCTTCTTTCGAAAGCGTATTCTGCTTCTACTTCAGTGAATGTACACTTTCCTTCTCTGAAGACATATTTTCTCTCTGTTACAGCGAGGAATACGTTTTCCGCAGGAGAAGATGTATTTCCTGGAGTGCACTTTCAGTTTTTCCGGCTAAGGGCCTGTTTGTGATGGTTTTATTTACAAATGGGTCCCTGGCAGAAAAACAATTATACCTTTTTACTCCCAACTAGAAATCAAGTGATTCCAAAGCCCACTTCTTCATTTTGTCGAGCCTGTTCTGATGGAACCATCTTCACCATGTTTTGACATTCTGAAAATGACCATTTTGCCCCTGCCCTTATTCAGCCCCCTCCGAGAGAGTACGTTTTCTGGCGATCCTTTCCGCGAGTTTCTCGCACTTTCTTCCAGTGATTTCTTCCACCACAGGCAAGCCACACCCTCCATTTGCATGATTGCAATGCAGTGACATGGTTTAAATTATTTGAACTTGTTGAAAATATTGCTTTAGTTACATGACTTTGTGCATGGCAAATTTCTCGGAGTTGTATTTTGATCTTGTTATTGCCATGATGTTGCTTGGAGTTCTAGGACTTATATTTTGCAGCTTATGTCGTTGACATGTTGCCATTGGATTATTTGTGGCTTATGTTATGATATTTTTGGAGCATTACTTTGGATATCATGCTACCTTTGGATTATTAGTGGTTAGTATGATTATTTTCATGATGGTACCTGTTATTATATTTGGGAGTATTACTTTGGATACCATGCTGCCTTTGGATTATTAGTGGTTAGTATGATTATTTTCATGATGCTAGTTGATGTTCTGTTGCTTGGAGTATTATTTTTGGGTATGGGGTTTACATGTGGATCTTAGTTGAATAGCTTTATTCTTGTTATTGGAGTAGTAGGAGTATTGTTTTTGGATTCATCATGACAGTAGTATTGTGCTACCCTTGGAGTATTTTGAGATGATGATATTATGCTTGGATTATTTGTTGGATATTGCTATGACTTGGATAGTTGATATCGGAGTATCGGTTACCACAGTTATATTTTTGGGGATAAATTCTGTCATTAAGTTGGTCAGGTGCCACCAAACCGGGCTTTTTCCAGTGCAACCACATTTTCCTTTTATGGGAAGTCCCTAATGTGTTCTATTGTCGTGCCTCTCGCCGGTGCCTCCAACTAGGGAAGGTTATGGGCGTGCGTACCCTGGCCCGGTAAGCAGACATAACCTTGTGTGCTCGTTGATGAGATTATGGTACCGAGTCCTCGAGTGGGAGTGTCCCCGAGTGGGAGTGTTTGACCATGACGGTGGTCGGGGTGTATTTGGTAGACACGGGGCCACCCAGGACCAGCCCGTTGGGGATTTGGGTCGGAGTGGCCGGGAGAGTCCTGTGGCAATGGAAGGGTTTTGTCGGAATGCCGTTGGTCCACCCGAATGGGAGTGCGAGGCCATGGGTTCCGTGGTGTGGGTACAGTGTGCTACCTCTGCAGAGTGTATTAAATCTATCGATAGTCGCGTCCGTACTAGGTCCCACCGTTTGATAAACACTCACATGATGGAATGAATAATAGGTTTTTTTTGATAGAAAGACTGTAAGGGAACCCCCTATAGTATAATTGGTGCAACAAACCCAAATTGCAAGTACCATGCCTTGAACCTGGATGGGCGGGAAGGCATCAGCCCCTTCCCACCACTAGGCTTTGCCTTAGTCTGCAAGGAATGACTAATAGGTGATTTATATGTTGATATGTTGAGCAGTATAGATTGGCAGGATGTTGATGATGATGTTGGAGACCAAGTTTTGGTCGTGGTTGTGATCGCCGGAAAGATCACAGTTTGAGACCAAGCCTTGGTCATGGTAGTGATCGCCGGAAAGATCACCATTGGTTTTGATCACGAGGTGATCGAGATGGTATATTGCTTGGCCGGTTAGCCAAGAGAGATATAGTTATGGAGATCTGAGATGGTTATTTATCAACATTGTATTAGTTCGTCTCATGCTTAGTAGTTGCTTCATCATGGTAGTTGTTAATTAATTAACCTGTTGATGTTATGTTATTGTCTTGCCTTGATGTTTACGGTTGTTGTGAGCTTGCAAGTACATTCAATGTACTGACCTGGCGTGTCATGCCAGATTGCAGGTGATGCCGTGATTGCTTGATTGCTTGTCGTGGTTTCCGTTCGTGCGAGCTAGATTGTGTCCCAGCCAGAGTCCCTGCAGAGTGGAGTTCACCACCTTCGTCGTTGTTCCGCTGCTAGAAGTTTTCCGCTGTACGAGTTGTTCCGCTGCTAGCATAGAGCAAGTGTAGTATCGCAGGCGTAGTGTCGCCATGCTGATGTGATCATTGTAACATCAGACCCGTGTAATTATTATTTTTGTAATAAGAGCTGATTTGTTCTATGTCAAGCAGTGTCGTATTCCAGAGACTTCTCCTCGATCTCTGGGCTGGAATACGGGGCATTCCGGTTTCTCTGAGCCGGGGTGCCACAGTAGCAATGTGTGCCTTAAGATCCAGTTGATCGTAGGTAGACCAGACAACAAGAAATGCACATATCCAAGCTTGTGAGTTTCCAAAGCCTTATCAGGATCTCCTTGTACAGGTTTGCCATTGAGTTATGGTCTTTCTTCTTGGTGGCATACACATCCAAGTCATCTTCATGTTCTTTGGGGGCATTGATTAGCTTGGCCCATTCTTCAACTTTGGACTGGTACCTAGTACCCTCAGACATCCAAACTATCCTTCCATCTGGATAGAAGTGTGCAGTGGAGTAAAACTGCATGATCAACTCATCATTCCACTTGGTGAGCTTTTGTCCAATGAATTCATCAACTCCACATGCCTTAAAGGTATCATACACTCCAGGGAAGCGATCTTCATTTTTCCGGATGAACTCCCAGTCCACCCATTTCATGTCACACACTATGGGCTTCTTGTCAAGCAAAATTGTCTCATAGAAATCTTGTTGTTCCTTTGTATGGAACCTGTAGTCAACTGCAGTCCTCGTCCTAACAGCATAGGGATCAGACTGTCTCCACAACCTCAGTCCTGCATCTTTCCTGATGTGCATGTCCTCAGCGACTTGATGATCATCATTGTGGTCAGGAATTTTGGGCTTCAGTTTCCTCAAAACAAGAGAATCGTCTTCCTCTTCTTCAGCTTCAGGCACTGGGGCCTTGTTCTTTTCCTCAGTAGGTATACTCCTGGTGTTTCTCTTGGGCTTTGGGGGGTTTCTGAGCAGCAGCCTTGGGAGCAGATTTAGGCTTAGATGGAGCAGCCCCTGACTTGATTGCATCTCCCATGAGCTTCTGAGCCTTAGGAGCTGGTGCAGTGTGACGCCCGGATAGTTACACTACAGTAAACCTCTGCTAATGATGCCACGTCACCTGGATTACTGTTGCTAATCTCGTGTTAGTTCAAAAACCAATTCAAATTCAAATTTAAAAATATGGCAAACAACAAAAGTTTTCAAAAGGTTAAAACTAAAATGTTCTTATTCTGACAATTAATTCACAAGATATATTGGTGGAGAAAACAAGTTTTTTCTATAAAATGTTTAAATGCACTAAAATAATTAAATTAGTAGCTATAACCAATAATACAATGCTTTTTGTAATATAAAAAATATATTAAACTAATTTATTTGGGAGCCCAAGTTATTGTGGCATTAGCACAAGTAGTAACATTATTTTAGGAACAAATTGTATATATTTTTAATTAAAACTTTGGTAAATAGAAAATAAAATAAAACAGTAAAAGAAATAAGATAAAAAGGAAAAACAAAAACAAAAACTAATACTAACAAAAGCAAATGAGGGAACCCCCCCTCCCACGGCCCACTGGCCCAGCTGGCCGGCCAGCCCACCTAGCCTTGCAGGCCCACACCGCCGCCTCAACCCACCGAATCCCCCCACTAACCCTAGCACACGTCCCCACTCCCCCCACTCCTCACTCTCTCTCCCCAATCCAGATCGAGGCGCTCGGCCTCGTGCCTC